>NC_081410.1:329964951-330571618 GCF_030272615.1 Cryptomeria japonica | reverse complement strand
GGTTGCTAATTGGCATAAATATATTGATCAGGTGTTATAGAACTCATTTTCAACTAGGTGCTATAACTATATCAAAATTTTATTTCATTATACATCACCGAGTTGGAGCTTGGTGCAAGGGTTGGTGCTCCTTGCATTGGTGCCCTAAATTAGTAGGGGTTGGTTCTCCTCAGGTTGGCTCACTAAATCATTATAATCCATTGTTTCATTATGAGTTTAGATTGGAGAAGTAGACTCCAACAACATTTCTCACCGAGGTTTTTCTGATATTGGGTTTTCCTCATACATCTAGTGTTGTGGGTTGCATTTGTGTGTTTGCCTCTTTTGATATCCACATTTGTCTAACTGGTTTAATTGTTTAGTGCTTAGGGTGATAACCAATGTACCAAGGTTGTTTAAAAATAAAAGAATTTTGGAACCACTGATTCACCCCCCTCTCAATGGTACATTGTGTTCAACAATTGGTATCAGAGCCTAAGTTCCCAGTTGATTAAAACTTGGGTAGATTCTATTCTTAGAACACAATGGAAATAAATGAGTCTGCCTCCTCAAAAGCCCCCATGTTTAATGGCCTTCTAGAGAAGAAGAATGGAGACATATATTTCCTCCCTTGGTTTTGATGTGTGGATTTCTGTCAAGAATGGGTATACTATCCCTAGTGTTCCTCTCACTGATCTGGATGCCAAGAAGGAGTATGAGAATAATGAAAACACTAAACATTCTATCTTGAGCAGGTTGTCTGATAATGATTTTGTCAAGGTGATGCATTGTGCATCCTCCAAGGAGACTTGGGATAAAATGCAAAGGTTATTTGAAGGAGATGCAAAAGTCAAAGAGGCCAAGTTGTAAGCGCTAAGGGGTCAACTTGAAGGTATCAAGATGAAGAATGAAGAAAAGATTGCAAACTACCTTCATAGAATAGATGAAACTATGAACACCATTAGAAGACTTGGACAAGAAATTGTAGATGAGATTATTGTCAAGAAGGTACTTAGATCTCTTACACCTAAGTATGATACTAAGGTTTTTGCCATAGAGGGAGCCAAGGATCTGAAGATCTTCACAATGGATGAGCTATTTGCCTCACTAACAACATATGAAATGAGAACAATCGATGAAGCATCCTCAAGGAAAGAGGCAATGTTCAAATCCACCAAAAAGGGCAAGGAAGAGGTTGCTCATAAAGGACCTAGTGAAGAATTAGATGAAGAGGTAGAAAACATTGTCAGAAAGCTCAAGAGAGGATACAACAAGTATAAAGGAAAGTTACCACTCAAATGTTTCAACTGTGGTAAAGTTGGACACTTTGCTGCAAAATGTCCTTATAATGAAATCGATGGAGATGAGTTAAGGAGTTTTAGCAGATCTATTGGTAAAGACAAAAAAAGAAATGTCTACCGAAAAGGAAGAACAGGCTACCGAAAGAAAAACAACCTATACACTTTTGAGGATGATGCCACAGACACAGAAAGTGCATCAGAAGATGACTACCATGAGAATGAAAGAGAAGTTAATCTCTTTATGGAACTTGATGAATCAGTTGATGAAGATGAAGACGAAAAAGACATGGAGGCCAAAGTGGATCTAGAATGTGAGCTCATAAGTGCTCCTGAGGAGCTGAGTAAAACAAGAAGAGAAATCAAGAAGTTCAAGCTTGTTGCAGTAGATAAACAAGGTCTCTTGAAGCAATCCTTAGATGAGTAAAATCAAGTTATATCTAACTTGAAACTCCAATTGGAAGAAGCCAAGAGGATATGTGAAGTTACATCCTTTGATCTGATGAAGAAGGAAAAGGAGCATCAAGATCTGGGAGCAGAAATAGTGAATCTTAGAAAGGAGCTTGAAAAAGTAAGGAATAAATGAAAGTGAGAAGCAAATATGAAGACAACAACGAAGCCTTGGACAAGATGTTGAGCAAATAGAAGGATTTGAAGAAGGACAAAGTTCAAACAACAAGGACACGTCTGACAAGGAGATACAGTTCACTTCTTCAAGTGAAGGTGAAGAGAAGAAGACATTCATGGTAAGAAAGGATACTGGTAAGAAAACATATGCAGATGTTGTTAGAAACTGCCACACAAACCTGTATACAACATCAATGAACTAGAGGCCACACTCAATGTACCGACATGCAGATCCAAGGAGAAATGCAAGAGTTGATCATGAAGGATTCACCAGAGTTAGCAACATGAAAGGAAGACCCTCAGTGAGGAAGTCATTTGTAGGACCAAGGCAGCCTAACTGGTATGTTCCAAACTTTCATGGTTATTGTCATCGGTGTAACAAATTTGGACATAGGATAGCTGACTGTAGATTAACCAATAAGTCCACTATGAGTTATGAAAGTAGAAATCCATTTAATGCACTTTGGGATATGAATGTTGTCTATTATCAGTGCAATGGATTTGGTCATAGGAGTTTTGAATGTAGGAAGAATAAACGGGTGTCCTACAATAGTTTCAAAGATTCACCCTTAAATGAAAATGTGAATTACTATAATTGTCAAGAGTTTGGACATATAGCAAAGTTTTGTAAAAATGGGAAAATCAAGCAGAAGAGGACATACTGTGATCAAGAATCAGTAATTAAACTAGAGCACAAAATAGCAGCTGACAAGAAGAAGGAAACCAAACTGGTATGGGTTGAGAAAGAAAAGGACAAGGCAGAATCAAGGCTGATAGTGCATAATACCTTACATGCTGAAAGGAAAAATGTATGGGTGAACCCACAATAGCAGGTTACACTTTTTTGCCAACTTTGACACTTCAATGTTCAATTTAAAAAAAAACCTCATATTTGGACATTTATTATTGCTAAACCATAAGGAATTTGTAGATGATGTGAGCTAGTGATTTGTGAAATTTTGTGTGTATATTCTAAATATATTTTTTTGAAATCTTTTTTGAATCAATTTATTTTCATTTTTATCTCTCCCTCGAAAACTAATTTTTTACCAAAAATGACATTTTTAAAGAGTGATACTCATTTGGTGTGGCATAACTTTTTTCTAAAATAGATATGAATGTGATTCTTTCAAATTTAGTTTTGTGACATCCATATCTAATGTTTCCAATTGGTTTCATAACATTATCTTCAATATTTCATTTTTTATTAAGTTTTGAAGTCCAGTTAACTGTAATTTTGATATATCTTCATTTGGTTGATCATAACTTGTTGTGTATGTATCCAAATTCATTTTTTTTTTGTTGGAAAGAGGACTTCAATACCTAGTGCACAAATATTTTTAGAATTTTTTTTCACTTGTTTACTATTTTTCCATAACCGTTGAATTAAAAAGTTGATGTTCAGTATGAAACTCATGTATAGTTAATCTAAAAAATAAATCATAATAAACTCTTTATTTATTAAAATAATTGTCATTAGAAAGATTTCTTTGAGTACTACTATCATGCATTTGGGTTTGTAAAAATTTGTCCATTTGAGCCCCTAATTTGAGTTTCGAAGGCCAAAAATCTATAGAAACTATGAGAGGTTTGGGGGGAGTCCAAAACCAAGTAGTTTCGATAGAATATATGTTCTATCGAAGGGGGTTTGATCGAACCCCCTAATACAAATTTTGTATTTTATTCTTTTTTGGGTTCGATCAGAAGTGGGTTTCAATCAAATGTGATTTTTACGTTCGATCGAAAGGGGGTTTCGATAGAACATGGCTAAAATTGAGTTTTGGACAAAAGAGTCAATTTTTTTTGTTTGAAAAAGTGTAACCCACTATTGTGGTTTCACCCGTATGGGTTGTAGATAGTGGCTATTCCAAGAAATGTATCAAGATTGAAGATTGGAATGGTGGTTCAGTAAGATTCAGAGACAACTCATCCATCAAAATAAAGGGAAAAGGTACTCTAAATATTGATGGAAAACTGAAGGCACATGATGTGTATTATGTGGAAGGCCTAAAGAACAACTTGTTGAGTGTGAGTCAGATGTGTGACAAAGGTTACAAATTCACCTTTGATTCTACTAGCTAGCAGATAAAGAAAGAGAGTACTAGTCAAACTATAGCTGAAGGAAAGAGGACAAATGGTAATGTATACAATCTATGTTTGGAAAAGTGGATGAAAGTTGGTTGTGGCACAGAATATTGGGCCACATAAATTTTGATAACTTAGTTGCAGTAAGAAAAAAGGGGTGTGTAAGAAATATTTCGCCCATCATCAAACCGATAAGCATATTTTATGATGAATGTGTGAAAGGGAAGCAGACCAAGGTGAGCTTTAGAACAAAAGAACACAACACCTCAAGACCACTTGAAATTGTACATACAAATCTTTGTGGTCCAACTAGGATAAGAGCTCTTGTTGGTGAAAGATATTTTATGATCTTCATTGATGACTATTCAAGAATGACATGGGTCACTTTCCTAAAAGATAAATCACAAGCATTTGACAGATTCAAGATCTTTAGGAAGATGGTGGAGAAAGAAAGTGGGTGCAAGCTGAAATGTCTAAGATCAGACTAGGGTGGAGAGTTCACATCAAATGAGTTTGAAGATTACCATGAAAGACATGGAATTAGAAGGCAATACTCAGCCCCTAGGACACTACAAAAAAATGGTGTGGTAGAAAGAAAGAATAGGATAGTCAAGGAGATGGCCAGAATCATGTTAAATGAGGCCATCTTTCAATACATATATTGGAAGGAAGCAGTTCATACTGCTGCATATACCTTGAACCGGGTTAAATTAAGAATAAACAATAGAATGACACCTTATGAGTTGTGGTATGACCAGAAACCATCAGTCAAGTACTTTAAGATATTTGCAAGCAAGTTTTTTATCAAGAGAGATATTGATGGTCTAGGTAGTTTTGATTCCAGGAGTGATGAAGGAATCTTCCTTGGTTACTCATCTAACAGCAAGGCCTATAAATGCTACAACAAAAGACTAAGAAGAGTCATTGAGAGTGTGCATGTAAGAGTTGATGAGGATATATACAAAGGAAGACAATCATAGGTAAACTGGTATGATGATTCTGATGATGAAGGTGAGGAAGCTCAGTCAAACAATGAACCAAAAGAAGCATCCAAAAAGGCTCCTAATCAGTATGTACAAGAATAAGTGTACATGGAACAACCCGAAGGGTTTTTGCTACATGATGATGAAACCTTTGTGTGTTGGTTGAAGAAAGCCCTGTATGGTTTAAAGCAAGCTCCTAGAGCATGGTATTCAAGGCTAGCTCAGTACTTGAAGGAGCAAGGATTTAGTAAGGGGAGTGCTGACAACAATTTATACATCAAGAAAGATGGAAACCACATGATCATTGTGGTTGTGTATGTAGATGACATTATTTTTGGAGGCAACAAGGACACCCTTTGCAAAGAATTTGCTGATCAAATGCAGTCAGAATTTGAGATGTCAATTCTTAGAGAATTGACATACTTCCTTGGTTTGTAGATATCACAGCAAGATAAGGGATTCTTTATCTCACAAACCAAGTATGCAAAGGATATGTTGAAGAAATTTCAAATGGAGGATTGAAAACCAGTAAGTACTCCCATGGTGACTGAAATCAAAATAAGAAAGAATGATAAATCACCTGTGGTGGATCAGACATTGTATAGATCCATGATAGGTAGCTTATTGTATCTTACTTCCTCTAGACCAAATATAGTGCAGGCAGTGTGCATGGTGGCTAGATTTCAAGTTGCACCTAAGAAGTCACATATGAATGTCATAAGTAGAATGTTTAGGTACTTGCAAGGAACACTTAGTTATAGATTGTGGTACCCTAAATAAGGGGAATTCCTCTTGGAAGAATACTAATATTGATTGGTTAGGTTGCATTGATGACCAGAAGAGAACAAGTGGTGGTGCATTCTTCCTAGGTGATAGGTTGGTCTCATGGCATAGCAAGAAGCAGGATTCAGTCTCTCTATCAATTCTTGAAGCATAGTACATTGTTGTTGCTACATGCTTATCTTAGGTGCTTTGGATGAAGAAAACCCTCAAGGACATACAAGTGGACATCTCTAATCTTATTCCCATTTGGTGTGATTATTAAAGTGCCATCAACATATCAAAGAATCTAGTGATGCATTCTAGAACAAAGCACATAGCCATCAAGTATCATTTTCTTAGAGAGAAGGTTGAAGGACATGAAGTAAAGATGGACTATGTCCCTACAGGAGAACCAAACCATTGCCAGTAAGCACTTTTGAGTACTTAAGACATAAGTTGGGATTTGTGTCACCTTCCTTATGCACTTAAGTTAGTAAGGAGTTATATGGTTCAGGGGGAGTTCAAAGAAACATCTATAACTCTTGAACCACATGTTGATCATAGGGAAAGTTCAAGGTTGTATGTCTCATAACAACTGTAATCACTAAGAGATGATTTCACTAAAACGGAGATAGGAATGTATCAAAGGGGGAGTTTAAAGTACCATGACCCTTTGTAATTGTGTCAAAGAGGGAGAAATATACCAGTATGAAGTCTTGCAAAAAGTTGACATCAATTCCAAAGGGGGAGATTGTTGGCATTATTGGCAATAAGTTGTCATTGATGTCAACCGATTTGGCATGGTCATCGGTGAGTAAGAAGTGGTGACTGGTATAGTAGAAGTAAGACATGATGGTGTCAATCCATATGTGTGTAAGCATGTAGAAGGAAGGTTACTGATACACATGAAATGTGTCATATACCAATAAAGTAGGACCACTAGTAAGGCAAGGAAGCAAGAGAAGAACTGAAGGATGTAAACCAATATACTTAGAGAAGATCAATGTTGCAGGTAAATGGACCAACATTTTTGATGGAAAGCCAAGTTGATCCACCAACAGAGAAGAGGTATGCAGGTATGAAGGCCCACCGGTGGAGTTAGGTTATACTGGTAAGCTGAGTTGAACCAGTAGTCAATCTTGGTCAACAAAGAATGTCAAACCAGCATTTCAAACTAAGAAGAGGAGGATGTCAACAAAAATAATAGCAGGAATCCATGTGGTGATCATGCACGGGTTGGTGAAGTGTGCATCGACATAATAGTCAGCAAGAAGGTCAACTTTTATGAAGAACCTACAAGTCATGGGAGGATGGTAGAAGATTGCATCTCAAGGAATACATGTTGGAAAGTGATTGAACTTATCTTGTAAGAAGATCTGATCTTTGTACCCATTCATTGAAGGAAAAAACCCATCCATTAATGGCATGTGATAGAGAAATGTAGAAAAGCATGATGCAGACCTCCAGATATAAAAATGCACATTGGAATGTGAGGTGTTGGGGTGCTAATCAATGACATGCAGATCATTTCTATAGAAAAGGAGATCGGATCAAATCCAATACAAATCAAGTTGGTGAAGGCAAAACCTAACTCGGCACTATTTGAATGTTTTTTTGGTGGGAACCCTAGAAGATAAATATGTGAGCTTGAGACAGAAATCAGTTGATATTGGATACGAAAAGTTAGACAGAAGAGATCTTGAGTAAGGAGAAAGATCATCTTCCTTAGAGTTTATTCTAAGAAATTTGTAGTGAGTTAGCAAGCTATCCGGTGAGAGGGTCTAACCGGTAGAGATAGAGTAACCAATAAACTATTTCAAGTCTAACAGTTAAGCTAACCAGTGAGGTGTGATTGGTCAAGAAGGCATCCATGAGTGATATAGTGTGGTGTGAGGCTAAGGGAGATAGAAGAGAGGCTTGGAGTAACCGATGAGTGATCAAAGAGAGTAATCTTATAACTAGTAGTGTGAGAACCAGTGAAGAAGACGAGGTTGTTAATGGGTAGAAATATATTGAGCAGGCGTTGTAGAGCTCATTTGAAACCAGGTGCTATAACTATATCAAAATTGTATTTTATTATACATCATCGTGTTGGAGCTTAGTGCAGGGGTTGGTGCTCCTTGGGTTGGTGCTCTAAATCAATAGGAGTTGGTGCTCCTTGGGTTGGTGCCCTAAATCATTGTAATCTATTATTTCATTATGAGGCTGGATTGGACTAGTAGACTCCAACAACATTTCTCACTGAGGTTTTTCTCATATTGGTTTTTCCTCGTACATCTGGTGTTGTGGGTTTCATTTGTGTGCTTTCCACTTTTGATATCCAAATTTGTCTAATCGGTTTGATTGTTTAGTTCTTAGGGTGATAACTGATGTGCCAAGGCTATTTAAAAAGAAAAGAATTTAGGAACCACTGATTCACCCCCCTCTCAATGGTACATTGTACTCAACACAACTCCAGTAGTTTGGGTACTCTGAACATTTTGGGTAGTTTTATTTGTAGTAACATTTTGTTGTGTTGTGGGGACTGAACCAGAGATAGTTTAAGCATTAGATGGACCAACATTAAAAGAAGCATTATTCAATGCTGATATCTTAAGGAAATTAATTTTCCTTTTCTTTTCTGCTATAGTAGATTCCATCTCTATCTTCTCTAACTCTTTTTCAAGAGATTCATTTTCTATTCTTGCCTTCTCTAGTTCTATATCAGCTTGGGATAATCCTTGACTTTTATTCAAGATATTTGTAGATTTCTGGTCATTTATCTTTATACTAGAGACCTTTGGGTTTTCTTTGTCTTGATTAGACTTAAGAAGTTAAACATTCTACTTAGGATCAACTTGATCTACAAATTTTTTACTATCAACAAGGCTTTTAGGTTTTTCCTTAACAATTTGTTCAACTTTATTGTCTAGGATTTCTCTCACAACAATACCTTCAATATTAGGCTTTACTTTCTCTTGATTTAAAGCCTTAAGTGTATCTAATTGTCTCATTAGACTATCTCTTTCAATCACATAACTAATGAATTCATTTTCTTTCTCTTTTTCTCTTTTCTTTCTGAGTTCCATTTGTTCTTGGAGTTCCTTTCTTAACATATCTATATCTCCAAAAACCTCTTCAGGATCTGGCAAAGTTGTTTCAGATCTAGAAGTATAACCTAATTCTATTAGGTTTGCATCTTCTTGTTCTTGAATTGACTCATAATTATAAATAAATTCCGTTGTGAGGCCAAGAGGAGGAGGCATACCAATGGAACTATCTCTTTAATGACTTCTACTTCTACTCTGATCTCTTCTCTTTTCTGAATATTGGACCTAGGTAACTTCCTTATTCTATTGTTGCACTTCTTCTTGAAAAAGTGTATTAAATAAGGAATCAAAGAATGCTAAGCTATCTGACTCATAACTCTTACAAGATGTTGTATGAATTTCAGGAACAGGATTCAAATATGACTTACTTGCATTCTTATGCTTTGGCTTCCATGATGAGGGAACAATGCTTGTTTCCACATTTATTCTTGTCCCATACCTTTTTGGAGCTCCAAGAATCTCTCCTTCCAATCTCTCTTCCACATGTAGCTTCATGTAACCTTTGGTTTTTTTATCTCTACTCATGGTGATAGAATCTTTCAAGGAATTTTTAGAAATCTTAAAAAATACACGCACTGGCGTAGAGACTTCAAAGTCATGACCCAAATAGCCTTGGGATTCCAAATAAAATGATATCTAGTAATCCTTGAAAGAAATTTGAAGACCTTGTTCACAAATAGGAAAGTTTTTCTCACACAAATGTAAAACACTCTGTACAAAAAAAAGCATGCACCAAAAACACAAATCTGCATGCTCAACAATCAAATCATAGAAACACAATGAAAAATCAATGCAATTTTCCCAAATGGATGAGAAGACTGACTGCAATTATGCATTACTCCCCAATAGAGTCACAATTTTGTTGGTTCCCCAAAGGGTTTACACTACAAAAGGAAGAAACCAAGTTGATTCTTCAAATATCTATGGAGAAGCCAAATCCAACCATCAAAATCCTCTAGAACTTGGACCAACTGACAAGGATTCAATAGATCCTTCTACACTTTGGGCTATGCAAGACTCGAGAGGGTGACCCCTTAGTGAATTTATAATCTTTGTGCCATACTTACAAATTGCACTAAAACAAAGCAGATAATCTCATATACAGGCTCAACAAAGAGGGAGAATGCTCAAGAATGGAAAATTCTTCAATGATCCTCAACCTATTGGAGCATGAGATGGAGAAAGCATATAGTAACAAACATAGAGTGAAATAAATTTTGATAATAAACAATTTATAACAAATATACATGAAATAGAGCATAAAACTGACTATAAAGACTAAGACAAGCTAATAACTAGTGCCTTATTCCATTGGGGAGTCAAATTAATGAAATGTAAGATGAATTACAATAGAGTTTATCTGATAGCATGTTGAACTAAGAATATATTGCATTACAATATATCTCTACTATAACCCAAACCATGACTATTTATCAAAATCCCTACACAAGCCCGACCACTCTGCAATTTTGTTTAAGCATTTAATTGATCCCTTAGATCACATCATAAACATAAATCACATACAACACAAAAATGCAATGAATGAAAGAAATCCTTAATTATATCTCATTCAAAAGATAGTAGAATCATACAATGGAGACAAAAAGGTTTGAATTCTATTTCATTAACTCAAATTCTATATCTGTCATAAGACAATGCACAATCTAGTCCTTCAAAACTTGCACAAAATATGACACAAGACTCATTTCTATTTTTTCTTTGCAAAAAGGACTTTACACTTTGCTCATTCCACCTAAACCTGCTAATGAGACCTATGAATTTGATTTAGAAAACTAAGTATAGATATCAAAACAGGAACCCTGTCTCTCGGCCTTGAATTCCCTTTTATAGAAAATAAGGGAGCAAACAAGCTTCAGGCTTGAGGAGACACCTATCATCAAAATGATCGGCCATACATAATTCTGTTACAAAATATTCCTTTTGAGGAATGTCACAACCAACACCAAATATCTATAATTGCTCCAACATAACACTTTATGCACTCTGTCTTCCTTGTTGCTAAAAAAGATCCTGATATGGGCCCACCTTGTTGTTTCTCATGTTCAAAAAGGTAACTGCTACAAGAAGACAAAATCATTAACCAAACTATCACATCAATAGGTTGGGTAGCTAATTGCTTGCAGTCTTTATTGCTCATTTAAATGTGTCTTGCTCCATTATTTGTATTCATCATCAGATGGCCACCTAAAACTCATGATCTCATCAAAATTTTCCCTATATGGAGCATACTTTACAACAACTTGTTTTTCTTCTCTTTCAAAGGACTCAAAAAAAGTCTCTATGTATACAATTTTATCCATACTAATTTACAGCAAACCAGTATCCAAATCCTTGCAAATTAGTTCCACTTGAGTGTTGGTATTTCTCTCTGCCTCTTCCTTCCATAGTTGCAAAGTCTTGACAACTCCATTCTCATCCAAGATCCCTGGTAAAAGTGTATCATTCAACTTATTTAAAATCCTCATCAACTCTCTTATCTTTCTATCTATTCTCTCTAGTTGGATTTGAGCTTCTTGCATTGACTTTACCAACAAATAGGTTGGCTGAAGTGTAGGTGGCCTTGTTGGCATATGATGATATGTTGATAATGTATGTTGTCATTGATGTCAATAAGTATACGTGAACTGGTATGAAGATTGGAAGAAGTTGTTATTGATGTTCAAGTAGGAGAATCGGTATAAAGAGATGAAATGAATTGGTGTTAGGGTTTCACTAAGTATGACTACTAGTTGGTAGTCTCATCTGTAGGGTTTCCAATTTGGCAATCTATCTTGTGTGATGTAACCAGTGACATTCTATGATGAGTTAGCTAAGAGATAAGGATGAGATCGAGATGCCACATCAGTTTTGTGCACATGAAGGATTTCCTTGAGGATCTTGCATGTGAAGATCGATTGCATTAAATGTCTACCTCACGAATGAACAGTCTTCTTAGAGGTATGTGAAGAGAGTGTGATGAGTTACTGATTTCCATGTGCAATGAAGAATGGATGATGCAAAATGACTTGTGATCTATTTGAGATTGTTTTATTCTATGCAAAGTGTGTGAATGGTCAGGATTGGACCGCTTGTAATTGTAAACCTAAAATGTTTAGGGTTTAGGTTTTATGCTACTGACCTAATTGTTGTCCATAAGGTTGATGAGATTTGATATTGTAAGTGTTGGAAAATGTTGTGTTTGTATCCGAGTGATGAGATACTTGCCATATCGATGAGTGGAAAACTGTAGAGTGTGATTGCAGAGTAGAGGAGCTGAAAGGGATCTGCCTTAGCATGTAGTGTTGTTATTAGTTTAGAGCTTTACCTATTCTCTTCTAACCATTTCAATAATAGGAAAATTCCTTTACCAAGTAGCTTTAACAGGCTTATTGTAAATCCTCTAACCAGGTGACTGAAGATCATTGAGTTCTTCAAATCCTCTAGCAAGGTAACCTTTAACAGGGTATATAGCCATCCCTTAACTAGGTGATCTTAAACAGGATTGGTTCCTAACAGAACCTTATTGTAAAGTCTTTAACCAGACTAGGCTCCTAACAAAGCGAGCTTCAGAAGAGTTCAAAAACAAGATTTTGGGTATTCATCCCCACCGTGGGTTTTCCCATTTGGGTTTCTACATCAAAAATCTAAGTGTCATGAGTTGTACATTTTTCATGTGATGATTGTGAAGTCTTTGTTTAAGTGATTATGCATGCAAATCTAATGGTTATGGTATTACTGATACAACACATGCATAAGTATATTGGTGAAGTAGTTATCAAGTGTTGAATGTTATTTGAAGTATTCAATTTTACTGGTTTAGCTGTCTTAAGTCTTATTGTATTTAACTGGTATTGCCATGGTTAATTTCAATGATGAAGACAATCGGTTAGCATTGTTTTAACTTGATAAGTTGCAGAGAATTTTTTGTATGTACTGATTCACCCCCCCCTCTCAGTACTGATTAGGGTATTTTTTGTTCATCATTATTTATCAATTGGTATCAGAGCAACTCCAGGTCCTTGGTGATATAAGCTTACCTGCTTGAGGTAAAAGATCCTGCTTTAATGATGAAGAGAGAAGGTCCTAAGTTCAACAGAGATAACTTCAAAATATGGAAGGATAGAATGAAGATTTATATCAAGATTTTGGGTGCTTAACACTGGAGCTATGTTGAGAATGCCTATATAATCCCCATTGGCACTCTAACCAATGATCATAAAAGAGAGATTCAAGAAAATGTGCAAGTCATGGAAGCCCTTATTAGCAGCCTGTCTGATACTGAGTTCATTAATGTACAAGATAAGGACACTCCTAAGGATGTATGGGACACACTGGAAACCATTTATGGCGGTGATGAGCATGTCAAGCAGGATAAGGAAGAAATCCTTAGAGGAAAATTTGAAGACATGAGGATGGTTGCAGGAGAGACCATTCAACAATATGGCATAAGGATCAAGACTGTGGTTGGAGATATCAAGAAAATTGGTGGAACAATTGATGATGCCACCATTATCAGTAAATTTTTGAGATCATTGTTATCGGTTTATGCAATCAGAATTGCTGCTATTCAAGAGCTAAAGTCTATTGACAAAACCAAGGTATCCTTACAATCTATCATTGCAAAGTTGACTGCATATGAGTTCAATAGTTGTGATGATAGTGTTTAGAAGACTGAGTCAGCCTTTAGAGTATCTGTGGCACCAACCAGAAAAGGAAAAGAAGTAAGTACCAGTTATGAATCTAGGCAATGCAAAGATATGGATGATGAAGATATTCTGATCGAGTTTGAAGCTCTTCTTGCCAAGAGACTTCCAAAAGGCACCGTAAAATATAGAGGTAAGCTTCCTTTAAAATGTTTTCCTGCAATAAGATAGGAGATATAGCCGTTAATTGTCCTAACAATGACAATAAAGATAAATTGGAGAGCTTTAGAAAGTATAAAGGAGGAGGTGGGAGAAATTGTCTTGTTGCAGTTGATGAAGGTGTTACTGATGAAGAATTTGAGGATGAAGAGAATGAGGACATAGTGCTTATAGCTGTAAAGGAAGAAGTCTCCAACGAGAAAGCCCTTGTCTCTCGCATTGACAACTCTAATGAGTGGATTATTGATAGTGGGTGTTCTCACCACATGACTGGTGACCAGAGAAAGTTTTTGTCTCTGGAATAATATGATGGAGGTGTTGTTCAGTTTGGCAATGATACACCATGCTTGGTGAAAGGTAAAGGATCCATCTTAGTGAATGGAAAGAGCAGTGCAAATGATGTCTACTGGGTAGAAGGTCTTAAGCATAACCCTTTGAGTGTTGCTCAGCTAAATGACAAAGGACCCATTCTAGAGTTCAAAGGTGGAGTCTGCAATATAATTGGAAAGAGTGGTGAACTTATTGCCACTGGTAAGCAGACTAGAGGTAATTTGTTTCAGTTGAATGCCAAGATTAGTTAGCGTCTGATGGAAAAGTTTGATGATAGTTGGATATGGCATAGGAGACTTTGTCATATAAATTTTGACAATATTATAAAAGCCAGTAGGATCAATGTAGTAAGAGGATTGCCTTTGCTGAATAAACTAGAGAATTCTGTGTAGAGAATGCCAACTTGGGAAGATGTCTTCCTCAATGTTCAAAGGTAAGTCTTTTTTAGCAAAGAACTTACTTGATCTTGTACACACTGATCTGTGTGGTCTAATGAAAACTAGAAGTATTCAGGGAGATAGTTATTTCATGATTCTTACTGATGATTTCTCAAAAATGATGTGGGTCACATTCTTGAAAGACAAGTCTAAGGCATTTGGAAAGTTCAAAGCCTTTAGAGCATTAGTAGAGAAGGAAAGTGGTCAAAGGATAAAATGCCTAAGAACTGATCAAGGAGGTGAATTGACTTATGATAAATTCAACAAGTACTGTGAAGAGAATGGTATCAAGAGGTAGTTGTCTGCCCCAAGGACACCACAACAAAATGGCATAGCAAAAAGGAATAATAGGACTATAGTTGAAGCAACCAGAACAATGTTGATCCAACGAAAGGTTGCCCACACTTTTTGGAGAGAAGCGGTGAGCACTGTAGTCTATACTATGAACTGGGTACTCATCAAGAAAGGTAAAGATAAAACCCCTTATTATTACTGAACCAAGAAGAAGAAGGAGAAGGAGAAGAAGAAGGAGAAGAAGAAGAAGAAGGAGAAGAAAAAGAAGAAGGAGAAGGAGGAGAAGGAGAAGGAGAAGAAGAAGAAGAAGAAGAAGAAGAAGAAGGAGAAGAAGAAGAAGAAGAAGAAGAAGAAGAAGGAGGAGGAGGAGGAGGAGAGGAGGAGGAGGAGGAGGAGGAGGAGGAGGGTGTGTAGATTACACAAGACCCTGTATGAATTGAAACAAGCACCAAGGACATGGTATGAATGGTTACACTCTCATCTTGTGAAGATAGGATTTTAGAGAACAAGTGAGGACAACAACATCTACCTGAAATCTGAAGGTGATCAGATTCTAATCTGTGAAGTGTTTGTAGATGGCATAATCTTTGGAGGAGATGATGAAATGAGCCATGCATTTGCAGATGAAATGAATAAAGAGTTTGAGATGTCTTTGATTGGAGAGATAAAGTTCTTCATTGGTCTACAGATTCAGCAAATGAAAGAGGGTATCTTTATTACCTAGTCCAAGTATGTCAAAGAGGTATTGAAGACCTTTGGCATGGATGAGAGCAAACCAGTTGGTACACCAATGGTGAACGACTACAAATTGACTAAGGAAGATGATTCAACATTGGTGAATGAGAAGGGGTACCAGTCAATGACTGGTAAGCTACACTATGTGGTACACAAGAGACCAGATATTGCTCATGCAGTGGGCATTGTGGCCCATTTTCAAAAAATTCCAAGAGAATCCTACTTGGTAGTAGTCAAGAGGATTCTTAGATACCTAAAAGGGATAGTTGATTATGGATTGTGGTATCAATACAATGGTGATTTTAATCTCAAAGTATTTACCGATGCAGATTGAGCAAGTAATGTTGACAACTGGAAGAGCACAACCGGTGGATCATTTTTTCTTGGTGGAAGACTAGTCTCATGGACGAGTAAGAAGTAGAGCTGTACTTCCCAATCTACAGCTGAAGCGGAGTATGTGGCAGCATTTATGAACTACACTCAAGCAATCTGGATGAAACATGTATTGGATGGTTTCAAAGTACCTATATCTAAACCGATGAGTATATTTTGTGACAACACAAGTGCAATCAATATTTCCAAGAATCTGGTATTGTATGCTAGGACAAAGCACATTGAGCTCAAGTATCATTTCTTGAGAGAAAAGGTTCAAAATAGAGAGGTTGTATTAGAACATGTTTCCAATAAGGAGCAGCTAGCAGACATATTCACTAAGCCCTTACCAAAGACTACATTTACCTATTTGAGAGATGAATTAGGAGTTCTACCCCTTCATGAAGTAAACTAAAGTTTTGTGCTCCACATCAGTCAGGCACTACAGTGACAAATATTTCAAGATTGATGTGTTAAAGGATGCTACTCCATAGGGGGAGCAACATAGTGGATCTTGGAAGCTTGTGCCTCCACTTTGGCATTGATGTCAAAGGGGGAGAAGATATCTGATGTATGATATGGGAGAAGATATCTAATGATGAAGATATATGTTATAGTTGCACTGGTCTATGATGTTTATAGTTTAGTTGCAATGCTACACTGAGTATTGTCATAAATGCTAAAGGGAGAGATTATTGGCATATGATGATATGATGATAATGTATGTTATCATTGATGTCAATAAGTACAAGTGAACCGGTATGAAGATTGGAAGAATTTGTTATTGATGTTCAAGTAGGAGAACCAGTATGAAGAGATGAAGTGAACCAGTGTCAGGGTTTCACTAAGTATGACTACTGCTTGGTAGTCTTAGCACTAGGGTTTCGGGTTTGGAAATCTAGCTTGTGCGATGTAATAGGTGACATTTTGTGATGAGTTAGCTAAGAGATAAGGATGAGATCGATATGCCACATCAGTTTTGTGCACGTGAAGGATTTCCTTTGAGGATCTTACATGTGAAGATCAATTGCATTAAATATTTACCTCGGGAATGAACATTATTCTTAGCGGTATGTGAAGAGAGCGTGATGAGTTATTGATTTCCATATGCAGTGAAGAATGGACGATGCAGAATGACTTGTGATTTGTTTGAGATTGTTTTATTTTATGCAAAGTGTGTGAATAGTCAGGATTGGACTTCTTGTAATTGTAAACCTAAAATGTTTAGGGTTTAGGGTTAAGGTTGATGAGTTTTGATATTGAAGTGTTGGCAAATGTTGCATTTTAATCCAAGTGATGAGATACTTGCTAGACCAATGAGTGGAAAACTACAAAGTGTGATTGTAGAGTAGAGAAGCTGAAACAGATCTGCCTTAGCATATAGTGTTGTTATCATATTAGAGCTTTACCTATTGTCTTCTAACCATTTCAACAATAGGAAAATACCTTTACCGAGTAGCTTTAACAGGCTTATTGTAAATCCTCAAACCAGGTGACTCAAGATCATTGAGTTCTTCAAATCCTCTAGCAAGGTAACCTTTAACAGGATTTCATCCTTTAACAGGGTATATAGCCATCCCTTAACCAGGTGATCTTTAACAGGACCGGTTCCTAACAGAACCTTATTGTAAAGTCTTTAACTGGACTAGGCTCCTAATAGAGAGAGCTTCAAAATAGTTCAAAAACAAGCTTGTGGGTATTCATCCCCACCGTGGTTTTTCCCATTTGGGTTTCCACGTGAAAAATTTGTGTGTCATGAGTTGTACATTTTTCATGTGATGATTGTGCAGTCTTTGTTTAAGTGATTATGCTTGTGAATCTAATGGTTATGGTATTATTGATACAACACATGCATAAGTATATTGGTGAAGCAGTTATCAAGTGCTGAATGTTATTTGAAGTATTCAGTTTTACTGGTTTAGCTATCTGAAGTATTACTGTGTTTAACCAGTATTGACATGGTTAAGTTCAGTGACGAAGACAACCGGTTAGCATTGTTTTAACTTGATAAGTTGCAGAGAAGTTTTTGTATGTACTGATTCACCTTCCCCCCTCTCAATACCAATTAGGGTATTTGTTGTTCATCACTATTCATCAGGCCTCTCAACATGATATTTAGTAGTCATTGATATTAGTTTAAGCTCATTTTCCCTTGGTAACCACTTAGTAAATAGAGATATTTCCACCTCTTTATCCTGATCAAAACCTTGAATATTAAATAGGGAAGAATATAAAGAATGTGCTATTTAACCTGTTGTCATTTTTTTCATTTAAATGAGTTAGTATAGAACTAACTATCTCTCCTTGCTCAAAGTTAGACTGATCCCTTGATTCTTTCAATTTATTCTCCAATTCTATGATCCTATCCAACAATTGAGCTCTTGTTGGATTAGTTGACCTGGTTGGCTCTTCAACAAAAGGCTCCGATGGAGAATGCTAAATTGTTGCATCAACAAGGGTGATAGGAGGAGACCATGATGTTGATGGTGCTAAAGAAGATATAGGGTAGCAGGGGATGCCTCCAATTGCTTATGTTCTAGAAGTTTAACCTTAGACTGCAACTCAATACATCTCTGTTGCACCTTGTTATATTCACCAAAAAGGTTTTCATACTTTCTTTGGTATTCTTCTTTAGCCACCTTCTCCCTCTTAGCTGTCTCATGGGCCAATTTGGGCACATCCACAATTAACTTTGAGGCTTCCACATTTGATGTATCTGCAACTCTCTTGACTATTAGGCTTCCCCTCAAATTTAGGTTGAAATCACTAATATCAGGTCTTTTGGGCCCTTGTTCTAATGACCAAATGGCTAGTGTGGCATAATCATGTACAAATTTAGATTATTTTAATGCCAACCTAGCCTCTTCTTTATAATTGAATGACTACTATTCTTACTTCCTAATGGTATCAAAGGCCACTGCATCTGCAATATCCCACTTAGTGATACTTAGGACCCCTTCTTGGCTAATGATTTTTCTACCTTCTTCAACTATGATTGTTGTAAATTATTCCATCATCTCATCTCTTAGTTCATCCTGATTTTCCTAATTAGTATTATCCATATTTTGAGCTTTCCTTTCTTCGCATCTCCTTTTGTAATCATCAATCTTCATTTTCCATACTATTTGCAGGAAAGCTTGGCTTTGTACAAAAGCCTCATCTTCAATAAATTTATCATAGGCATCTTTCCTTGTGTCCTGGATGGCCTTTCCTTATATATCAAGTAAAGGAAGGTCTCAATATAATGAGCTTGGTGAAGATGGTATCCCAACCTATAACTCTTTATTAGTGAGAATGATCACATTCTCCTCTATTTCTTGTGTGGGCTGTTCTTCAGGCTTGTCAATTTTCTATCTTTTAGATGGAGGAGGTGAGGAAGGAGGTGAAAGGCTCCTTTTAGGTGGAGATTCAACATCTACAATCACTACCCCCTTAAGGGTCCCACACTAAGGTTCAAGGGGATTTTCTTGTTCCATTATCCCCTTCCTCTTTAGCTCTTCTTCAATAAATTTATCACCCTCCTCTCTTAACTGTCGATAAATAATCCTCCCTCTTGAAGGCATGGGGATAGTTATCTCCTGCTTTGTTTCTCCTTCTAATGGTGATGCTGACCTTTGTATTTGGGGTCTTTGTTGTGGAGGCTTTGATAGTGGCCTTTGTTGGGTTGCTACCTTTGGAGGCTCTTTTCTCATTTCTTGGCCTCCTGCTATCTCTAATTGCTCCACCTCATCCATCAAATCATACATGACTGTATCAAAATTTTCCATCAAATGATCCATTTTCTTATAAAATGGTTTGAACTCTATCAATGGATCATATTTGGGATCTAGCTTATGGACTTTGTCAATAATATTTTTATAAGCTAACCACCTTTATTTTTTGACTTCTTGTTTATTCAAATCAAACTCATTCCTGATTGATCTTCCAAAAAATTAAAATAATGAGGTATCTGGGTTCCTTTTACTCTTTTTCTAAACAACAGTGAGAAGAATGTAGCCCTAAAATAATGTGCAAAAGAATCAATTGGAAAAGGCTCATGAGCACTTGGGCCGATATAATATTGAGTGTCTGCTACCTTAGCCAAGTGGGATGGGAGCAATCTTTCTTTGATTAGATATCTTGTCTTTTCATACTCCTTCAATTCCTCCAAATCAATGGGTTCCAGGATAACAGAGGGTTCATATAAATAAAAAACATTTTAAAACTCCTTTCTTGACATAGACATCAAAATAACATTTTAAAACTCCTTTCTTGACATAGACAACAAAATTTCTCCCTTATTGCCTCTTATGACCCTCATAATTGGGTCATATCTATCTGCAACTGATTTGAGTAGGTCAATATCCATGAACACATTAGGCACCGCCAATTTTCCTAAGTCATACTGCCATGCCTATGAAAGTGGGGTTGGTAAATTCCTTTGACTAAACCATAGCTTGAACATATTTAGCCCTGACATTGACACCTTTGCATCTGATAGCTTGCAAGCTTTATTGACTAAACCCTCACCTAGGGTTTGTCCATGTCCAAACCTTTGTCCTTGATACTTATCATTAGTTGACGGCTTCATTTGGTCCAAGAAATCATCATACATATTTCTCTTCAAGTATTTTGTTTTTCTCGAGTGATTTCTCTGAGGTGCCATCTCCTAAACTAGGGTTTCTACTATAATTTCTGAATTCAAAAGGAAAAGACTAGGGCTAGCATGGAAATTTAATTGTAGCAATAATTCAGGAAAATTCTCACCCTTCTCTATCTAACCTCTATCCTTAGAATAATTATAATTTTTTCCTACGGTTTCCATGCAATTCACAGCTTTAATAGCTTTAAAACAGATGAGAAAAGCTTAGAGGACTTACTTCTTTAAAACGCACCAGAAAACCCCAATTTTGCCTTACAAGAACTCATTCAGATCTCCTTCGCCTTTGGAATTTCTCTTTGATCTCCTCTGAATGATTTAGTGACTCAAAATAACTCTAAAAATGGATTTAATTTTTTTTTGAAATGAAGAGTCGACGTCCTATCCGCCATTACTGCTCGCACGAGTGTAAAAATGGCTCCATTTTGTATTTGAATCAAATTTTAATCTCAACCGTTGATCCTTTCCACACTGGTAGATCACATGAACCACATTGGTCAATCTGACATTGACCATCATATGTGGCAAGAGGGTCCCTTAAAGGTATGATGTACTACATCCAACTCACCGACATCTCATCGCCATCTCACCAGCCCCACCATCAGCTCACTTCGGCCCACCTTGGACACATGGCATCATCTCACGATGTCATGATGATTATCCTCCTCACATCTTCGACAACACTATCGTGAGGATCATCTGTTCTTCTCGAGCTTTATCCTCTAGCCATGGTGCCCACCAACTTTAGCCTCTTAACCATCTAGCACCTTTTCGATTGCAATTAAGACATCATCATCCATTAATTGCATGTGTAGATTGACAAGTCTTTAGTATCTTGATCTTTAGAGTAAAGATACTAGCAAAATAACATAAGACTCAAACTTAGGGAAATAATAAAGCACTCACTAAAATATTAAAAGGGGACCCACCTAGGATGATAAAGGGTAGACATAACATTGGGAAATAAAGTGGACTAGACCATGGGGTGGATAAAATAATAGTGTGCTTAGACTTAGGAAAATAATAAGGGACATAAAATTTAAATGCCTAGGAGAAGATATGGCCCCTTGAACGAGAGGATGACCCTCAGGCCTAATTCAAAAAAGGTAACGCAAAATTATAACAGGTTTAAGGGTTTTATCAATAGGACTTAATCAAAATGAATAAACCCTAAACCCTAAGCTTGAGGGCAATAATAGAGAGAAAAAATAATTCAAAATGATCAAATTCTTCATAGGAACATCAAATTTTTTGTAGGTCATTTTGCAGGACCATCGGGTCATTTATAAAAGATGAAATTTTCTAAAATAAGGAAAATATCCTCACCATGGATACATTTTCCTATAAGAGGGATGAGATCCTCAGTAGGGATATGCATGTCCATAATATAGAAGGGTTCATTATAAAAGATAACACTCAATAAATGGAAAGATGAAGATTTGATGAATGAGCATAGACTTTAACACTAAGGAAGAGGTCCTAATCAAGAATGCATACTTTTAAATCAAGGATAAGATCCTCACCAGGGATACTTGTTCCAATAAGAGAGAGGGGATACTCAGTAGGGATATACACCTTCACAATCAAGAAAAGATCCTTATAGAAGACATATTCAAAAAAGGGAAAGTTTTATCTCTAATAAAGGAGAAGTTCTAGCAAAAGACTCTTACCCCCTAGTATAGAGACAAGAGAAGATACAAATATAGGCTAATATGTTTCTTACAATGTATGATTTCACATGAAATTATACCACCATGAATGACAATGAGCCTCTAATAAGTAATCTATAATGTCACATAGTGAGGAGAAACACAATGGCCACTAATGTTATTTAATTACATGATAGATTCGATGAAGACCTATTAAATGCTCTACAATCAATGGAAGTAAGAGCATACATAAGATGATAAGCACAAAACAATAAATATGTATAGTTTACTTGTTGACATCCATAATTTGTAAAGGTAAAAAGGTGATCAAATAGTCTCTTAGGGATGTTAACAAGATTTGGTCTTCTCTAAGGAAAGGAGAGTGATTAGGCACTATTCTGACGTCATGTGAATAATTAAGTGTAGACAAGAAATAATTATAGAAACCTATTCCATAAGATATAAGATAATCATGACCACTATATTCTTGTTTACAAATAATGTCAAATTCAATATTTCAATGCATATGAAATTGTAATGGGGAGGGACTTTCATCACAAAACTTATTGAGATTAGTAGTGTAAGAATATTATAAAGAACCAAAAGGATGAATGGAAGAATAAGTATTGATGTTATTAGGAGATACACATTATTATTAGTAACATTTATGTCCATTTGGGAGGTAAGGAAATCCTCTTGATTTTGGGAGTCATATCTTCAATAAAAAAAGTATGATGTTGCATTAAAATTTCTTGATCAATGAAGTAGTCTCTTGGGGAAGAATAGGGTTCTAAGTCATGTTCCTCTTCCACCAAAGTATTCTAATGGAAGAGGTTATTTTTGTGAGAAGATTCATCATTCTTCAATGCTTCATCTCCAAGAGGGATTTCATTAGAAGAAATGATAGTGGTATCCTCTTCTTTCACACAAACTTCCTCATGCATAAGAGAAGTTTTAGGAGAATTCACTAGGGCCTCATATCTATAAGGAAGTGTATTGGAATTAATAGAAGAGAAAGCCTCATAAAGGGGATTGTCAATTCTATCGATCTCTTATAATGCTTCACAAATTGGATTATCAAGCATAAATACTTCTTCATGAATAGGATTTATCTTGGATTGAATGGGAGGTGAACCTTCATGAAGAGTATTTTCAATCCTATGTATCTTTTGTAAAGCTTCATAAAGAGAATTGTCAGGTATCACAATTTCCTTATGAGTCTTTAAGGATTTAATACATGATTTAGAGGTAGGAGTGAAGTCATCAAGAGTTTCATCCAACATCTCAAGATCATCACTACTAAGTGGCATTTGTATTATGTCGATTAATGTTTGGAAAAATGATGGTTTAGAGGATGATGACTTAGGATAGAGAAAATAATCAAGGGACTCATCGAGTTCATTAATAGTAAATTCCTTATCCAATGTATAATAATCATAATCAAATGGGTTACCAAAGGCATGAAAGTATTGTAAAAGGTAATCTGTTATTGTTGAAAATAAATGCTTACTATTGCAATGAAATGATCTAATGTAAAAACAACATATAAATGTAAATCTAAACACACACAATGCATAAACAAGATCTTTTTTTTTGAATTTTTCTTATTATTTGAAAGGAAAATGAACATACAAATGAAATTATGAATGTAAATGTAAGTGCATAATCTATATGTTTTAGAAATGATTACAAACATGAGTCAATGACATTCATACAAATAAAATCTAAAAATGAAAATCAGAAGTAAGCCTAAGATAAGTCGGCTTCACCAAAATGTACGGTAGGAAAATAGGGTTCACTAGAAAACTAGGAAACTTAGGCCTATTTTTTCTTTGATTATATTGAGAGGGATAATGATCCAATTGGCCAAATATTTTATAAGACACAAGGAGAATTCAATAGTCCCTCATGGGGGTACTTGAAAGTGACTCTGCAAATTAGGGAGAAGAAGGCAAGATCCAATGAGGAGATGACCTTTTGTGTTAAAGGTTATGATAGGTTGACAACTACATTTTACAAGAGAATACAACAAAACAGATCAAAACCAAACCATAATCCAAAATTGAGGCAAAAATACAGGGACTAGGTCGCCTAGATTGGCCCGCTCTTGGGACTGGGTCCCTATGCTCTGCTCGCTCTCAACAGTTTTTGCTCCAAGAAATTGCAAGTTATATATCTTCACCTAATTAGCGTGTCCTTGATTTTGTAGGTGCACCATCTATTATTTCACAATAAAAATGAGGGAAATTATTAGGTAGAAAGGGGTTTGCCTAAGTCAAATCCCAATTTTTGAATCAACCTTGAAATTGAATTGAAGTTTCCTTGAAAGGAATGTGTGCTAATGTATAGTAGAGGCTAGATTTGAGAATATAAATTTCTTGTAACTTGATGATGCAAATTATTCTTTAAATACTATCACAAATGTTGGTGCAATATCATGACTACACACAAAAGAGCTAAAAGTAAATAATAAAAGACATGTTTGCATGAAGGTTGTTGAAGGTCACCACAATGAAGTATATGACAAGAGGAAATGTATTGAATTCTTGAATGACGAATGCTTGAGTGTTTTGTCCTTTGTCCATTCCTATTAACCAAAATGAGGGAGGATACCTTGCTTATATATCTCTCTCAATCATTTTGGAATGCAAAACTTGGATTAGACCAACATGGGAACATATTTCTCACTTAACCTAGCTGACCATTATGTGGTTCAAATTTGAGCTCAAACATCAAGGAGCGGGTCGGATCGGGCTACCCAATCCCTTCAATGTGGCCTCAAATTGAGACTTTAGGTCCAAAATGGGAAGGAGTAGCCAAAATGATATGTGAAATTGAGATGTGATGAATGAGACTAGATGTGAGAAGCCATACATGCTAAAATAGGGCCTAGATGAGCAAGGAATTATTTATGAATATAATTTACAATGATACACCTACCTTAGATAAAAGGATCATGAGTATTGGATATTATTGGCCCAATATGGAATGAGATGCCTATAATTTTGTTAAGAAATGATGTTAGTCTTAGATTTACAGAGATCCCATTCATGCATTAGCATTGGAACTTCATCCTATCATATCTCCCTTGCCCTCCTCTCAATGGGGACTCGACCATGAAGAAAAGATTCACCCTACCTCCATTAATGTCCATAAATTAATTCTTACTACAACTAAACATTTCACGAACTAGATTGAATCCACTCTTCTCACCTATGTTAATAGTAAATAAATTGCAACATTTATCCTCAATTATATCATATGCAAGTATGGCATTCCCTTCTCCATTATCACAAACATTGATCAACCCTTGAAAATCAATATTTTCATGATATTTGTGATAAATTTCACATCCAACAATATTTTTATACACCATATTACTCTTAGATTAATGGTCAAGTTGAGGCATCTAACAAAACTATCTTGAAAATCCAGAAAAAGTCTGTCAATGATGTTGGCCATGACTAGCACATCCAGCTTAACCTAGCCCTATATGGGCTTACCAAACCAACATCTACACTTCTACACATGTGAAAAACTTCATTCCCTTATCTTTGGATCATAATCCATTCTTCCTATTAAGGTCAAGTTACCATCCTTGAGGTTTCCATGTAGTGCTTCATAGATGTTGAACAATTTCAAGCATCCAAGTTGTGTGAGTTAGAGTTAAAAGATTAGAGACGTCAAATTACACTAAAACATCTAAAAGCATATCTAAAACAATTTGAATTACAATTATAACAAATGGGTCAAAGTTTGACACTTTAAGGTTGGTGACTTGGTCTTAAAAGAGAATTAGAGGAATCAAATAGATAGAGAAAAGCCAAGCAAGTTTGAACTAAATTGGTTGGGTCCCTACATTTTCACAACAACATACAGATCTAGCCTATACCAAATTATTAATCCCAAAGATGAACTGCTTCTAGAGCCTATCAACAACATGCACCTATGCAATTTTTACAAATTATCCTTGGGAAATCCCCTTAAATAAAATACAAGAAGAAATATCACCTTGATGAAAACCTGGCAAATAGGCATCTTGTGTGACAAAAAAAATAATTACCCTATGGTGAATACCACCTTGGTGGTGCCTTGGGTAAGTACTATTGTGAGAACTTCTTATAGGCACCATGTGTAGTAGGTCATTTATCTTTCAGTTATCGTCTCTCTATCTAGTTTTTCACACCTTCCATAGTAACTTGAGCACACATTTATCTATAATAAAACCCATCCCCCATAATAAATCCTTGGTGCACATCTCAAGGTTTGAGATTGATTGATTTTTAGCATCACAACCCTTCATTCATATCCATAATGAGTTAGTTCACTTAACCCATTTTGTTACAAATGGTCCTATGCATATCTAGGGGCAATCCTCAACCTAATTTTTAGTGGGATATTTGACATCACTTCGTAGGATACAACACATTTCACTAAAATAATCACTTTCACTATCCACACACCATAATAAACTTTCACCCATCACAATCCATCACCCATAATAAACTCTCTTACAAAGACCGACACTTTGGCTAGACACAAATAGAGCATCATGTCCAACATTGATCTTAACAAATCACACATTAATAGACAAACTACCTAGCTAGATGACAATCAAATTGATTGAATTTCCTAAGCAACATGATCTACCCGTCAGTAATTTGTCCTATAATAGGTTGTTCCATCATCGGAACCAGACTAGATGTCTTATATGAGATGTTTCATTCTTAGATCAAGTATTGACTCTAGCATCCTACAAAACATCATCCTTATCATTAAGTTAAGAAACACTTATATCTGGCAAGAAGATCTCAATGGTTGTCTAATGTGTCCTATTTTTCTTTGATTTATTTTGTATTGCTGAATATCTAAGAAACTGAGAGGGGGGGTGAATCAGTTGATAAATTAAATCAATTTATTAAATCCTTTTACACATTCAGATACTTAATTAAGACAAATATAGCATGAAAACATAAACATACAACATATCACACAATGAACACTAGATGTGACATAGAAAACCCAAGAAGGAAAAAACCACAAAGAATGTTATTTCTCAATATAAAACACCAGTTAAGGTGATTTTTACAAAGGGTGGCTCACTGCTAGAATGATCATTGCAATAGGGCTCACTGCCTAGAAAAAGGATCACTGCCAAAAAAAGAAAGAAAGAAAGAAAGGTAATCCACCACTGTAACACAATCTATAAAGTCAAACTACTTCTAGTGCCTCAATACCAACACACTTCGCACAACATGATCAATAATGAAATCCTTCCTTATCAATCTCACATATCTTCAATAAAAATGCCACACGTTTTCATACTAACACAATCAGATCATCCTCATATAAATATTGTCTTCCAAGAAGCATAATGTTACAATTAGTTGGCAAAGACAGGGATCTAAAATAGGTCAACACTAAACATTTCAATGGTGAGAAGGAATGATAGGTATACCATACCACAACACACATCAATAGTTAGATCAATATGTTACAAACATTACAAATTCCAAACCCAAATCATGACTCACATGCTACACTAAATCTGCTACATATCCTCAAATTTCAGACTTAATCCGGACATAAAAATTAGTGCCCAATACACCAAAAATAATAATGGAATCAAGATATGCATGAATGCAATCGATCAACACCATATCTGATAAATAGAAATATCTAGATCACCATCAGGTTAACTAATCCATACTAAAACACATCTTTTGGAGCACCAAATATTTTTGGGACACATCTTTCGGATCACCAACACAAAGAAAATTAATGAGAACCATTGTGTTGACATCAATGACAACTAATTATAATCATCAACATCATATTTTCAACAATCTCCCCCTTTGTCATTGATGGCAACATCCATCAACAACAAACACATAATAGTGTTTGCACATCTTTGCAACTATTTGAATCTTGAATCTCTCCCCCTTTGACAACAATGAAAATGGTGTGAAAATGGTGAGCAAAACTCCCCCTTTGAAACTCACTCCTACTCTCCCTAGGAGGAAGCACCCAAGAATCAGTCCAAATAATGATATACAAGTTGTTCACTAGACTAATGCACATCTGAATGTACATCAATTCACACTAGGAAGGGGTAATACCCCTAACTTGTGTCAGAGATACTCAAAAGTATCTTTACACAATGCCTTCATTAAGATATCTGCAATCTGCTCTTTTGTAGGTACATACTAAAGCTTCACTTAATTATCCAATACCTTTTCCCTCAAGAAGTGATACCAAATGGATATATGCTTTTTTCCTAGAATGTTGTACCAGATTCTTATAAGTGTTTATTGCACAAGTTTTACCACACATAATAGAGATAGGTTCAGTGTGTTGAATATTTGGGAAACTAAGAGGGGGGTGAATCAATTGTCAACCAAAACTTCTTTACTTTATTCACAGATCTAAAATAATTAGAAGATTAAATCAAGATAGATGGAACATGAAAGAACATACACAAATAAATTAGACATAATGAACCCAAAAATTTACATGGAAAACCCACGGAGGGAAAAACCATGTAGAATGCTAATGCTCAATATGAAACACCAGTTAAGGTGAGACTGGTTAAGGTAATTTTTACAAAGGATGGCTCACTACCAAGATGCTCACTACGAGAGGGCTCACTGCCCAAAAAGGCTCACTTTCGAAGGGCTCATTGCTTAGAAAGGCTCATTGCTAGAGGGACCACTACCCAAAAAGGCTCACTACCAAAGAAAGGAAGATATAAAAGAGAATCCAGCACTAAAACATAGTATACATAGTTGAAACTGCTTTTGGTAATAATCCGCAACACACTTCACAAATCAACTAGTTTCTTTCAATCTTGCATATCTTCTATACAATTATCCATCATTAAAATGACACACTAACTCATCCAAATCATACACATACATATACTATCTCTGAAAAAAATAATCCTCCAAGTTGGCCAAGATAGAGATTAAAAAAATAGGTCAACACTAAACATTTCAGTGGTTGAAAGGAATGAGAAGTAGACCACTCCACAACACTCTTCATCTAACATATCATCACATTACATACATTATGAATGTCAGACCCAAAAACATTATGCACACATAATACAAATGTCATTATACCATCTCAACTTTCGGATCAACACCTTGAATTCTGGATCAAGCTAGGCCCAAAGATAGTACTGAGAAACATCAGCAACAAATCTTTCAAGAAACCAAATCTTTTTGGAAATCACCAAACAACCATTGACATCACATACATACCTATCTTCCTCTACTGGTCAATATACCACATCCAAACCTAACTGGACCACAAGATTTGACATCAATGACAACATGCAAAATAATGCTAACAATCTCTCCTTTTGTCATTTATTACAACATCCAACAAGATGAATAAGCATATCAACACACATCATACTTTCTCTCTCTCCCCCTTTGAAAAAAATGACAAAGGCAGGAAAAGTTCCCCCTATGAAACTCACTCATGCTCCCCCTAAGAGGAAGCACCCAAGTATTAGTCTAGAAAAAGAATATGCAAACTTCTCACTAGACCAATACACATTAGTTCAAACTAGAAAGGGGCAATACCCCTAATTTCTATCGAAGATACTCAAAAGTATCTTTACACAATGCCTTAGTGAAGATATCTAAAATCTACTCCTTTTTAGGTACATATTCAAGTCTTCATTATACAACACTTTTTCCCTCAAGAAGTGGTACTGAATAGTGTAGTGTCATAAATTGTACACCTTTAATTGGGTGGTATAATTTCATGCTTAGGTTAGTACCTGCCTTAGTGTGTTGAATTTTACTTTTTAAATTTTGTTTAAGCATTTAATTAATTAATTTAATTAAATCTAAAGTCCTCTCTCATCATTCTACACATTATAAAATTGAGCCCTTAACCCTACGTGTTCCCCTTTTTATTTTATCCTTTTAATCAATTAATTCATCAAAACCCTTATTAGGTCTTATTTCGACCTTCAAGGAACAATTTTTCATATCTAAACACCTTGAATTATCACACTGAGATTAGGATTAACTTTGTAATCATGATACCTTGCATCCCTAAAAAATTGGAAAAAGGTCGTCTGGACTAGAGCACAACATATTGGTCCCAACTTTATCTCCCCAAATTTTGGGATCATGTTTTGGTGATATTATAATTTTTAAATATAGCTTTGTGTGAAAATATATCAATTATAGGTTAGCCTATGATCAAAAAAAAAGTTAGAGTTTCATATATATAACCTTTCCTTATTTGAAGGATCCAACAACTCTAACAATTGAAGGAGCCTCTTGTGAACTGAAAGTGCAGATTATGTGAAGTCTTCAATCAGAAAATAAAGCATTAATCAAGTCTTCATATACCATTTTTACCACCCATTGAAGCTTTTAAGATATTGAAGAATAATAAGAGATTACCAACTGTTGATTAGCTTGTACCTCTCCCTTAGGGTTTGGTATGATTTCATGTTATTTTCATATCTTTATATGAGTTTCATAACACTTATTTTTAGATCTAAATAATTTTTTAAGATCCATTATTGCATTTGTGGTTTATATTGTGATCATTTAGGGTTTATACTCAAAGCATAGGGTATAACTCTAAATTTTGCATTCTTTCTCATTAGAATCTTGTAAACACATGAGATTCTAGGACACACACATATTTCAACATTTTATTGGCTATTTGTGGAAGTGGAAAACATCAAAACAAGGGGTTTGACTAAGGAAGAACCTTATATAGCCACCCAAACACCATTTTTTTAGTTGCAGGTGTAGGTACAAAGATCCAAGAGAGCTATGATCTTCTAGAAATCCAAAATTCATAGGCACAAGTCTAGATCTAAAAGAAGACCTAGATCCCTATGACTATAATGCCCAATGCTTTGGTCCAAGACTAGAGTGCCCAATTCCTTGGTCCTCTACATTTTTAATCATTCTTTAAATTTTTGCATCTCAGGGCTTCAATAAGTAGATTCCAAAAGTCTAACTTAGTACATTAAGGGGGACCAGAGTGCTCAACACCCTAGTCCAGCTCAATCAATCCTAGATCTTGATATCAAGTGCATACAAGAGTTTCCCCTTCAACTCTATACTTTGTGTCTCAATTTCAGTTCTGTATCTCTCTATTATTGTAATCTACCCAATCATTTCCTTCATCTTTTTAGCTTAGTTTATCATCATTGCACAATTAGCTCATTTCCCTTTCATAGTGCAAAGGAGTAGAAACCTTAAGAGTATTCCTTGACTCTCTTTTACAAGATTTAGTCAAAGTGAATCACTTCCTTAGGCTCTTTCATATTCCAATATGTGGAGTAAAGTGGGGTTAGGTCCTAAACTACCCAATGCCATTTTTCACCATCACAAATAGATATATGCTTTGTTCTAGAATGTTGTACTAGATTCTTTGAAATATTTATTACACTAGTATTGTACATTATTGAGATAGGGTCATCAAACTTTACACCAATGTCCTTCAGAGTCTGCTAATTCCACAAAATCTACATGCAACATGAATATGTAGCAATGTATTCTGGTTTAGTTGTAGATAGAGACACTGAGTCCTACTTCTTACTCAACCAAGCAACTAACTAGGAGCCAAGAAAGAATGCTCCTCCACTTGTACTTTTCTTGTCATCAACAATTCTGGCCTAGTTTGCATTTGTATAGAATATCAAGGTAAAATATGAGTTCTTGGGTTACTACAAGCCAAATTCTTCTGAGTCTTTCAGATATCTAAAAATCCATTTTACTGCCACAACATATGATACTTTTGGTTCTTGCTAAAATCTAGCTGCCAAGCATACTACATACATGATATCTGGTCTGGTAGTAGTCAAATATAACAATCCTCTAATCATTGACCTATACCGACTTGCATCTTCCTTAGGAGATTTATCATCTGTGGTTAACTTGCATTTGGTGGTAATAGGTGTATACACCAGTTTGGAATTTTCCAACCCAAACTTCTTTAACAACTCTTTGATATACTTAGATTGAGAAATGAAAATTCCTTTATCATTTTGATTAACTTTCAAACCAAGGAAGAAATTTAACACCAATCATGGAAATCGCAAATTCCTTCTACATCTCATTAGCACATCTTCCACACATACCTTCATTTTCTCCAAAGATTATATCATCAACATATACTACAACAATGAAAATTTTACCTAAATCAGTCCTGAAATATAAATTGCTATCAGATGAAGCTTTTTGAGATCCTTGATTAATTAGGTACTTATCTAGTCTTCCATACCAAGAAATAGGAGTTTGTTTCAGTCCATACATGACTTTCTTCAATCTATAGACAATGTTCATATCATCTTTCAACTTAAAACTTTCTAGTTGTTCAATACAAAGTTCTTCATTCAATTATCCATGTTCAAGAATGTTGATTTCACATCCATCTAATAAACCTTGAAATCCTTAAATGTCTCAAATGCCAAGAATATCCTAATTGCTTCCATCTAAGAAACCAGAGCACAATTCTCATCAAAATCAATTCCTTCAGTCTAAGTATAACCTTTGAAAACCAATCTTGCTTCGTTTCTTACAACCTTTCCATCCTCATTTAGTTTTTTCCAGAACACCCACTTAGTTCCAATCACATTGTTGTCTTCCAATCTATTAACTAATTCCCATGTCTTATTTCTCTCAATCTGATCCAGCTTTTCTTTCATTGCCTTTACCTAATTTTAATCACTGAAATCTTCTTTCACTATTTTTGGTTAAATTTTAGACAGTAAGCATAGCAAAACTTGTTCCTAAGCTACTTTGCTTCTTGTAATGATGTCTTTATTCTTGTCTCCAATAATCTGATCTTCCAAATGATTCTTCTATACATACCTTGGAGTTTTGGATGTATATACTGGAATATGTGGAACATTCTTTCTTCATTGATAGTTTCCTTCTCCTTTTTATTTTCACTCGACTCATCAGATTCATATCCTACCAATATCTCTGAGTCCTTTGAAGTACTTTAATCAAATTTCACATTTTCACTTTCAACAATCTTATTCAGCCTTTTATTGTAACACTAGTATTCCTTTCTCCATGTTGAGTAGCCTAAGAATATGCCTTCATCTACTCTGTTGTAGAATTTTCCAAGATTATCCTCATCTCTTTGGATATAACACTTGCTTCCAAATACTTTGAAATATTTCACTGTCAGAGTTGTACCATTCTCAAGTTCATAGGATGTCTTTCCATATTTCTTTTGATTATAGAATTTTGAGTGTATGCTTCTATGTGAATTTCTTCTCTTCTGTAGACTTCTGGTAGTTCTACTCCTTTCATCATGGTTCTAGCAGCCTCTTTCATAATTTCATTCATTATTTTTTCTACACCCTTATGCTATGGTGTTTGGGGGAACATAACTATCTTTTAATGCCACGTTTCTTACAAAAATCGTTAAACTCATCAGAAATAAATTCTCCCCCTATGTCAGATCTTAAACACTTGATTTTCTTGTCAACCTCATTCTCAACTTTTGCTTAGAATATCTTGAATTTCTCTAATGCCTTAGACTTATCTCTTAAAAATGCAACCCAAGACATTCTAGAATAATAATCAATCAATAACATGAAATACCTCTCACCTTGCAAGCTTCTTGTTCTGGTCAAACCACATAGATCTATGTTTACTAAATCTAGTATTCCATGTTGGAATCAATGAACATCGAGAGGGGGGTGAATCAATGTTTTACAATTTTCAAACTTTCTAATCTAATTCTTAAACCACCAGATGCATAACAAAGAAAGTGAAATGCAGAAACATAAAGCAATTAACCATGCAACCATAACACCAAGATTTTTATGTGGAAACTCGAAAAGGGAAAAACCACGATGGGATTTGAAACCACAATATTATTTTACTATGGCCAGATGTATGATAATATTACATGAGGGGAATAAACTTGCATTTATTCACACTGCCTAGAGCTCACTGCTCAATTAGAAAAGAGCTACAACTTGGAGGAAGGCTCACTACATTACAGGCTATTACAAATGATTACAATAATGAATGAGCTAAAGTATAGCATCTAACTATGCCAAAATGCAGTTTTGGTTAGGCTCAGATTGTCTCCTATAACTGATCTATCCTTCTGCTCTATTTTCTTTCTCTTTCAATCATCAAACCACCAAAACCTTCAATCACATTCACTAGACTTGCAAATCCACTCAAACAAACACTCTTCACTCATCACCTATATCAAAATGATCAACCAATTCGATCTTATATATCCACACCAACAAAAAGAATCATTTACTAAAGTTGGCTTCCCAAAACCACATAACACGCAACATGAAATGTGTATCACCAGGTCAGCTCAATCTGTCCACAAATATGAATGCTAACCAAAACAAGATGATAATAAGCTTCCCATAAGTCGACTGAATCACCTCAAACATAAAACTGATCACCAAAATTAACCCAACAAATCCGCAACACATGCTACATCAAAATAGCTCTACTCTAACTGAATTACCAAATGGAAGATCTCTAAACTTGCTCATGAATCAACACTAGATATCATAATCACAAAAAAATCTGACTTGAACCTTGAATCAACTGCCTTGATCACAACAACCATAATTACATCACGAAAATAAAGATATACACAATGATCTCTTACTCTATTGGTTATTGTTTCTACCTTACATACTTATGCCTCATGAACAATATGACTTTCGGTAAACCAAATCTATGTACACCAGATGGGATTTGTGAACTAGGTTGCCATCAATGACAACCTCTAAGCATTAATCATGCACCAATATTCATCGGAACAATATTTTTTTCCAACAATTCCCCCCTTTGGCGTTGATGGAAATATTGTGAAAAATGAATTGTACACTCAAGACTGGAAAAGTTCAAAATTTCAAACTCACTAAGAATCTACAAGATTCCCCTGGAAATTATCACCATTTTTTAGTCTACTCTATCCCCCTTTGACAACAATGCCAAAGATATAAATCTGCCAAAAATGATATACAAAGATATGTACATCTACTCAGAAAAACTTGAAGATATCTGCAAAAACTATTCTAAGGGACAACAAATGGTTATCCCATGTCTTCTTTAATCTCTCCAAAATGCTTATCATCTCGATGAAAAGGTAGGCATGCATCTCTTCTCCTATTTTGTGTGCTAGAATAGACTTATCCAGACCATCCTTAGCATCTTGCATGCTAATCATCAATGAATCTATCTGGGTAGTGATAAGAATCCTCACTTCTGGCACTCTACCCAAAACTCTTTCCTTTTCTTGATTTAAACTTTTAATCTTGTCTAATACACTAAAAACTTGGGGTTCAAAACTGCTAGCCAAGACTAATTAGGTTGTGTATGACTATGATAATCTAGCTAGCTGCCCTTCACATTCCCTTATTTTCTTGTCAATTTCTATAGTGAACCTCAAAAAAATTAGGCATGACTTGTATAACCGACCACCTTCATTAAGAGAATCTTGAATACTTTTCATAGTAATAACTAAACCGACTCTATCATCCTCAATCATCTTCAAAAATTGTTTTAATCTCATAGTATTGAATTGATTCAACACTTTAACACATGTTTCCTTCTCCAAGGATTCAAAATGAGAACCAACAACATTCAGAAAACCCTTAAGCTTACCGAAGGGATCAGATGAGTCTGGCTTGAAAGATGACATTATTTTCTCCAACAGGTCTCTTGCCAATGATATCAACTCTTTGTCAATAGAATGAGACATAAGTAAGTCCTCACTAGCTTTGGATTGAGAAAGATTTGCCAACTTTAGTGCTTGAATAGGAGATAAAGAGCTCAGGTTAATCACCCCTCTACCAAAATATGAATCAATAACAATTTGTTTCTATTTTTTAGGTATAGTGTGTCTTGCCACTATTATTGGAGCCTGATATACCTCCTTCTCTCCTTTCTCTTTTTTGGGACTCTCATCTTTATCACCATCCTTGCCCTTCTTTTCTTCACTTGTCTCCTTAGCTGACTGTTTTGATACAACTTTTATAATAAGAGGATATTGTTCAACTTCACCAGAGATATCATTAGCACCATTAATATCATCAACCGAGGTCTAATCATTTGACTTTCCTTTTGGAATAGCCTTCTTAGGTGTTTGATGCTTTGGTTTGTTAGGAACGAATGCATGCACTTCTAGAAAAAATGTGTCATGAGGTTGCTCTGCTATATGAGTGTCATCGTGCACCAAATTTACATCATATATTTGATCTATCAAATACTGTCTCAAAATTGTCTTTGTCTCCTTAATCATCTCATCTATGTTCCTGAGCATAAGCTTATTTACTCTCTTCTTGCTTCATAATATTTCCTTGGCAAGATTTAATAATCCAATAACTTCATCTTTGGAGATGACAGAGGATAAGTTTACTAGTACATATTCCTTTATCCAATCATCCTCTAAATTGGTTGTATGCCTCCTAACATCCAAAATGTCATATATCACCTTTGGAATCATAGATGATAGTTCTATTAATGCCTTACTATAAACATCCATGTACTCTACAACTTCTTCCTCAATTACTCTTTGATCCTTGTCATAAAAAAATTCATAATATACAGGTAGGTTTTTCAAGTTTCCTTCTTTTACAATTTCATTAATAATCTCGTCCAAGGATTTCAAGGACACAATAGTATAAGATCCTTCAAGCTTACCTGATTTAAGAGCTTCATCAAGTTTTGATTTCTGATTTTTGCTTTCTCTAGCCTTTCTGGATGACTCACTTTGTGTTTTAGGATTCTTTATTGGATGAGCTCCACCAGATAAAGGATTTTCACCACTCTGGCATAAGTGGCTTTCTTCTTCACTTCTCTAACCTCTTCATCCAATTCAGTCTCTTCTTTAGCACCTGCATATTTTCTTGTTGGCTTCTCCTTCTTTCTCTTCTCTCCTCCATCGATTGATGTATTTTGAGACTTGGGTGGAGGGATAGGCTTCTACATACTAGAGGTAGGTGCAGACTAAGATTGTCTTGGCTTAGTCTACTTGGGAGGATTGGAGACTGGTTTAGTCTTGGGCTTTACCTCATCTTCCTCCTTTAGAATGTTTTATTCTCTTGCCCTCTACATAGCCTAATTGGATATGCTCATTTTATCTACTAGCTCCTCAACTTCTTTTCTTACTTTCCTCTTCCTGGTGTTGGCAACAACAATGAAGGAAAATTGAAAGGGGGGTGAATCAATTTTCACCGGATGGACAAACTTTAATCTTAAATAAAAATCTGATTAATTATGGCAATAATAAAGATAAGAACATTGATAGCACAACACACAACACAAATGTTTAGATGTAGAAAACTTGGATAAGGGAAAAACAATGGTGGGAACCTACCCACAATAAAATCATACTTTATAGTAGTATGTGAAAATAATTACAATGGGGAATGCACATGCATTCAGGCTCACTACTCAAAATACAATAAACTGAAATGCTACAACCCTCAGGGAAGGTTCACTACCTTATAAATAAGTCTCACTGACTTCCAAAATATTCAAACAATAATCCAAAATCAAATGAACTAAAAGAATAGCATCTACAAATGCTTGATGATAGTTTCGATTAAGCATATTTGTTTGCTTTGCAACACTTCAATCTATGGTCAATCACAATGACAAAGGATATATTCCCTTGTTCACACCTTTACCATTCTTTGATAAATGTAGATACTTCATGCACACCTAAATTACATGACTGTATCACCTATTTATACAAATAATCAACCTTTACTACAAGGTTGGCCAAACCCTCAACTCACAATTACAAAATTACATCACATGATACATATGAGAACAACTAGACCAATATAATGATATACATGACATAAGATGGACCTAAATCAAATTCTCAAACATGCAACACCACCAGAATCAACTCCAAGATCAACTGCACCATGCTACGCCACCAAATAGGTCTCATATAGAATTAACAACACCATCAGAAAAATAAAACACCAAAATCATGCACAATGATCAATTTAGATCATAAAAAAATATGACATAATTAGGAAACACCAACAAGCATGTTAGAATCATCTGTAACAACTTCACCAACACCACTTATCAAATCTTCATCGATCAACATCTGAAACTCAAGAACACTCAAACAATTGCAACTACCACAAGGAAAGATAACTTGTGGAGAACCAAATCATGAACCATCTAAAATTAAGATGCACATGAACATCCCAAGAAAACTCCCAAAGTCTCAACTCAAGATCTTATAACACTGGAATATACCAGAGGAAATACTAAACTTTGCAAAGCACTAATCAGAAGAACCAAACTATAAACTAAATCATATGATATGATCAATTAAGCTCCTAGCTTACTAAAATCAATATAAAAAGATATAATGATACTAGAAATACTCCATATACCAAACCATAATCCTAATAAACCAATCTACAACCACCAGAGCAATAAATCATAGGAATATGTTAACATCAATGACAATAACATATCCTAGTAGCAACAATGTCCGACAATCTCCCCCTTTGGCATTGATGGCAACATATGGATGTGAAAAACAATCAATGCAAAGAAAGAAAACATCTCCAACAAACTTCCCCTAAGATCAAGCTCACCAACACCAGATAAGACAATTTTTCACATGCTTTCTCTCCCCCTTTGACATCAATGACAAAGGTTCTCAAAATAGAAAACCAAACTTACTCTCTCCCTTAAATGAACAAATCATGATTATAACTAGCTCAACTAAGCCACAAACAGACTACTCCATTAGAGGAGAAACAAAAACTCATCAATCCTGACAAAAAGATAAGACTGCAAAGTCCACCGAATTGATGCAACTCAATGCATCTAATTCCCATTAGGAGGGTTGGATACCCCTAACTTGTCTCTCAAATTGAAGAATGTATCTGCAAGCAAAGGCTTGGTGAAAATATCAGAAATTTGTTCCTTTGTAGACACATACTCTAATTTCACTTCCCGTTCACTAACATTTTCTATCAAGAAATGATAATTGATACATGTTTAGTCTTTGATTGTTGCACCAAGTTCTTTGAAATATTAATAGCACTGAAATTATCATAATATATGACAGTAGGCTCATCATAGATAAATCTAATATCCTTCAACATTTGTTTCATCCAAACTACCTGAGTGCAGTTACTAGAAACAACAATGTATTTAACTTCAACAGTAGATAGAGAAACTGAATCTTGTTTCTTACTTGCCCATGAAACCAATTTCTTACCCAAAAAGAATGCACCATCGGAGGTACTCTTTTGGTCATCAACATCAGCAGCCTAATCAACTTCAGTGTAAGCACATAACATGCAATCATCATTCCTTGGATACTACAAACTATAATCCACAGTTCCTTTCAATTATCTGAATATCCTCTTCACAATAGTGACATGACTCTCTTTTGGATCAGTTTGATATCTAGAAGCCATGCACACAACATGCATATTGTTAGGTCTAGTTTGAGTCAGGTATAGTAGTCCATCGATCATATATCTATACAAGGTCTGATTAGCTTTCGGAGATTCATCATTCTTAGATAATTTGTAGCTAGTGACCATAGGAGTTCCAACCAGTTTAGAATATTCTAACCCAAACTTCTTCACTAATTCCTTCATATATTTAGCTTGAGATATAAAAATACCTTTTCTAGTCTGTGAAATCTACAAACCTAAGAAAAATTTCATTTGTCCTATCATAGACATCTCAAATTCTTTTTGCATATCACTGGAAAACTTTATACTCAATTCATCATCTCCTCCAAAGATAATGTCATCAACAAAAACTTCAACAATCAAAATGTTATCATTTTCAATCTTGAAATATAGATTACTATCAACAATACCTTTATTAAATCCTAATTTTAGAAGATACTTATCCAATCTTGTTAGACAATTCAAATAACCGAAATACAATTGAGAGGGGGGGTGAATCAATTGTCACCAGATTACCAGAACCTTAATAAATTAAAATTTAATACCATAACCCAAAAGATCAATACCGAAATGCATAAACCAAATACTGAAATAGTAGATAAACCAATTAATCATAAACAACAATCAGAGGATAAATTCCATCCACATGACACCAAGATTTATACATGGAAAAACAATGGTAGGAAGCCTACCCATAGTCAGATAAAATTTTTGTAGTAAGTATGTGAATTACAATTGAGGGGCCTCCACTTGCAAGAAGGCCAATAGCCTCGAGCGCACTACTCATCACAAAAGGAGTCTCACTGACTACATAGAAATATGGACTACAATCGAGAAGAAGGAATGAACTGCCAAGATAGCATCTCCTATACCTGAGTACAGTTTCGGTTAAGCTCAATACCAGAGGACTAAATCCTCTTACATAAACCCAAATCAATCACCAATGATCGACCAAATTCTTTGCCTGAATGATTATTGCATTATTCACTCCTATTCATTCCATATCCATACCATATAATCTACAATGAGATCTTACATCATATATATACAAACCCTCGACCATAAACAATAAGCTCAGCCACCAGACAATAAACCAATTACATAATTACAAAAAATGTTGGCCTAAGACCAAACAAATAATATCCAACCTATAATACATCCCAAAAACACATCGAGAAGTCCAATCCACATGTTACATTAAGTTGGTCCATAACCTAGACAATATTAGGACCTAATATAGGTCCACACACACTAAAGCAATGATCCCAATCAACTAAGTCTCAAAAATGATCACCATCAACATCCTTAATCTCCACTAGAGGTTGTACCAACACCACTTATGTATAACATCAAAGATCTTCAACAAAGCTCTGCCAGTGAAACCCTCGTTGGAACAACAAACCAAGCTTACTAGCAAACGAGATAGCATCCGATCACCAGATCAAAACCAACTAACTAAAAATGAATTTGAGTAGCATGAATAAGCCAATTCCATAACCCAAACATACCGAAGCATACTAGATCATGATAATCTAAATGAACCAAAAACCAAACAACCTACTGGGATCAAAAGGATATCGGTAAAGAAACCAAAACAGCTAGTGTTGACATCAATGACAAAACATCAATGCACACATAATCAATTCCTCCAAATGGCCAACAATCTCCCCCTTTGGCATTGATGGTAACACTAAATGTGAAAAACATCAAGTACCAAGAAATCTCAAACAAGTCTCCCCTAATGGAAGATAACCAACAATTTCCCACTCAAAGATATAGCAATGAAGTTCTAAAACAAAGACCAAACTCCCCCTATGAATATTATCTTTGTAAAGCTTTATTTTTCACATATATATCTCCCCTTTTGACATAAATGCCATAAATCTGACAAAAATATCAAAGCAAAAACCAAAAACCACTTAATCACAAGGCTAATTACTCCCCCTGAGCAGTAGCATCCCCACATCAATGCTAGAATGAATGATATCTCTGATAATGCATACTAGACTGATGCCAAATAACATCAATCATTTATCTATCAGAGGGGTAGAAACCCCTAATCTATCTCTTAGGTACTCAAATGATTCTTTAGGAAAAGGTTTAGTTAAAATATTTACAATCTTCTATTTAGTGTTCACATAAACCATGTTAACTTCATTTTCTTCCACCTTCTTCTTCAAAAAGTTAAACTTGATAGATATTTGATTTGTCATAGAGTGAAATAACAGATTCTTTGATATGTCTATAGTAGCAGAGTTATCACAGTGAATAAATACTGGTCCAATGCAATGCACTTCAATGTCCTTCAACATTTTCTTCATCCATAGAACCTGTGTATAAGTAGTAGTAGCTGTAACTAGGAAAATGGAATGCATCAAAGCAATATTAAACTAGCTCAACCACAAAAACTAGATTGCAATGAATAGAAATCCTAAAAACATTCAATAAAGGCATGAAGATGAAATACTAAAATAAAATGCAAACCAAAGCATGTATCTCCTTCATTTTTCCTCCATTGTCCTTCTTTCTCCTTCAAATTACTTTGTTTGTGGATCTCACCTACAAGTGCAAAATGCAAGTATGAAAGCAAGCAAGATTGACAAGATGAAAATTGTAGCATAAGGATACTAGAAGCGTGGTTGATTGATTCATTGAAGAAAATCATCCAATTTATAGACAAATTGGAGAGAGGACAAGATTAGAATGAAGAGATTTGAAAGGAAATTCAAATCAAGATTGACATGCAAGATTGATTGACAAAAATTATGACAAATTATGACAAGATTAAAATGCCATTCCCATGACAAAAGGGAAGAGAGAAAATAGCCTCCATGATTGCAACAAATGGAAGCATAAACATAGGAGAAAATGAGGGAATGAAATTAGGGGGAAAAATTAGAGAAATTGAAGAAAATAGGAGAAATAGAAATTAGGTGAATTAATTAATAGGTTTTCATCCATTAATTAATTCATGAAAGAGACCTAGGACTAAATAAATTTATTTATTTAACCCACCAAGAAGAAGAAAAGGATTAAATGAACAAATCATAAAACCCTAGAAATAAGAGGACAAGGAATTAGGTCAATACAACAAGAAATTAATGTAGGTTCGATCATGATTCTAATTGACAAAGGACCAATGTTGATAAATGATTGAGATTGGTTGACAAAAATCACTGACAAGTTGACCAAGATTGACAAGGAGATCAAATTGATAGGTGCCAATTGACGAGGAACAATGACTAATTGATCCAAATTGACATGATTGAAAAGGACAAGGATAGATGACAAATCGATCACAAAATGACAAGATTGACAAGGACAAGGATCGATGATGAATCAATCGCAAAATGACGAGATTGACAAGGACAAGGATCGATGATGAATCGATCGCAAAATGATGAGATTGACAAGGACAAGGATCGATGATGAATCGATTGCAAAATGATGAGATTGACAAGGACAAGGATCGATGAAGAATTGATCGCAAAATGACGAGATTGACAAGAGGACAAGTATCGATGACAAATTGATCGCAAAAAGACGAGATTGACAAGAGGACAAGGATCGATGATGAATCAATCACAAAATGACAAGATTGACAAGAGGACAAGGATCGATGATGAATCGATCTTAAAATGACGAGATTGACAAGAGGACAAAACCCTAATTCTATCATTGATTAGGATTGATGATGTCCAAAATGATGATAAATGAGCACGCACCATGATGCGACAGGATAAGTTTGACCAAAATCATGACTGAAGATTTCTATCGACAAGACCTAATTTGAAAGTGAGAAAAATGAAGAATGTAGAAGGACTCGATGCTCGCAAATGATAAAGACCAAGTGCGCAACATAGAAGAAATGTTAATGCAATGCAAAAACCCTAAAATAAGGCAATGCACAAATGTTAAAGTATGACTCCGCAAGCATTGACCATTTTTAGATGTCTATATTTTGCCCCTCTTTGAGACAATGCGATTCTAAGCGTTGTTTCAAAGAACAATAATGAAAATGCCTGAGACAATAACAATGACATATGCATGCCCCCTTGAGGAATTGGCTGAAAAAATCCAGAAAAGAGGCCAATTGATCGATAATAATGACAGAAGATGATAGGTTCGAACAGATTAAAAAGTGGAGGTCAGATGCACAAATGACAAGCAGTGGAAGGTGCAAAAGACCGCGACCATCATAAGATGGAGAGCATGCACGTCCATCTAGGTACTAACAAAGAGCTATATAGGAGACAAGGAGAAGGAAAAGAGTTTATTTGTACTGGCCAAAGTGGAGGAATTGTTGCTCTGGAAAAAGGACCTTTACAGAGAGATGGTGAACATTCCAATGGTAGATCACCTTGGGGAACGTGTACGCACCTACAGATGATCGAATGACGCAGGAGAAGCGGTATGTAGCTCAAAAACCCATATGTCAAATTTCATGAATTTTACTTGCTTGCGAGACATTGCGGGGCCCATAGGGGTAGGAAAAATGGAGATCTGCGCCTGTGTGGGCGCATTTTGTGCCTGTGTAAGGGTGTTCTATGCCTGTGTAAGGTACACAGGCGCAAGACATTGTACACAAGTGCAATTGTGCACTGATGACTCTAATTTGACTGAAAATAGCGCGTAGATGATCCTGAAAAGAGGGATAAGGGTAGGATAGGTCAAAAATAGATAAGAAAACCTTGATTGGTGTATGAAAAAAGGAAATATAGCCCTTAGGAAACAACCCTAAAACTAACAAATTGTGCCCCAATTGTGATGCAGAGTTGACAGTATCCATTGATTGCGTGGGAGAACAGACCCGAATGCTTCATGTTGCGATACAAACTCAGGAGTACTGACAAAGATACACTAGCAGAACTTGGATTATACTACATCACATACATGCCTGAGATTAGGGAAAACACAGGACTACTCATAGCATTGGCAGAGCAATGGCATTCAGAGACTTCCTCTTTCCATCTTCCGACTAGAGAGGTGACTGTGACACTAGAGGAAGTGTGGCATATCCTCCGCATTCCAATTCATGGGGAGATGGTGGTATATGACCCAACGATAGGGAGAGACTCTTTGTGCAGATTATTTGAGTGTGATGTAGATGACCTTGATATCGTAGAGAGGGAGATCCACTGGGAGACCATGGCAGCAGAGTATGATCAGTGATATGTGGTGATAGCAGTGGTTATAACATGCCTATTAGCAAGTGACAGACGAGGACATGGATTCCCTATTGGATGGGGAAGAGTGTTAGAGCGAATGGTGATAGAGGGGACTGTATATGCATGGGGCCCATGTGTGCTTGCCATGCTATATTTTCAATTGCATCAGATAGCATATCAGAGGGTACAGACTTTGAGCTATGGAGTCACACTGTTACATGTATGGGCATTTGAGCACATAGCCATATGTCGTTCGATTGCAAAGAGACAGGTAGTACCACATCAACCATATGTGTACTACTATGGGGGAGCATTGAGACAGGGTCCATTCGGATACATATTGTATTGGCGACATGAGCTAGATAGGTTGAGAGATTTCACATGGAGGCCATATCTTGATTGCCTTGGATGGTCAGATGATGGTAATGAGCTACCATATTGCAGATAGGAGAGATACCTGATTGGGTGACCAGTGAATCACCAAAGAGTGATTGAGATGTATCTACCAGAGAGAGTCAGATGACAGTTTGGAGAGAGGCAGGATGTATCGACAGGGACTGCACACTTTGCCCGATCCCACAGAGAGACGAGTCAGTGGGGGAGGATGATCCAGCCACACATAGCATTTGTCGACTTCATACAGCTGTAGCAGAGACAATGGGATTGGAGATCAAATGTTGTAGATGCCAGGATGACAGAGGAGTATGAGCGATGGTTTTCACAATGGCGGCCAGTGCCATTGACGGATCCTGATATTTTGGTACCTAGGAGACAAGAGGACTTCCCACTTGCTGGAGAGGAGGGGGATGATGACGAGGGAGATGAGGAGGAGGGAGATGATGAGGATAGAGATGATGAGGAGGGAGATGTTGAGGAGGGAGAGGATGAGGAGGGAGATGATGAGGACAAGGGGGATGAGGATGAGGGGGATGAGGAGAGTCCTAGGTGTATGCAACAAGAGGAGCTAGATCCAGCAGATCATGAGTCATTGCAGGATATATCCATAGGGCAGGAGACAACTAGCATAGAGGAGATGCATACATGTAGGACCACCATAGCAAGTCAGCATGATTACATTGCCACATTAGAGAGACAGAATGCTATCTTGAGGACAGAGCAGGAGCAGTGAGCAATTGAGAGGGATAGGTATAGAGCAGAGTTAGCTATATTGATAGTGGCTCGAGATACAACGATAGCCCAGGCACAACAAGCAGAGCAGAGATTGACTGAGTATGTTGGGTCGATTAGGGATGCTAGTGTGTGTGAGATGGCATGGATGTTATTAGAAGCTGGAGATGAGATGTGCCATTTGAGGACTTTATATGAGAGTGCAATTCCACCAGAGTAGCGAGCAGCATTATATCGGTCACGATCGAGGATAGAGAGTAGGCAATGCTCTCGGAGGTTAGTGAGCAACATGGGGGTGAGTGGACCTATGAGACCACCACAGCCAGGACTAGGGACAGGAGGGGCATCATCCTTGAGACATGTCAGGGATGAGGAGGATAGAGGGAGCACCTAGTGATAGAGGCACGTGCTCCTTATGATGGGGACATTTGACATTATGTACTCAGCTTGTGGGCCTTACATGGGATAGACAGTCCAATTTTGTACTCTGATACTATTTTTTGATATATGATATGATATGCAGCTATATGATGGGATGCAATGTGTTATGGCTTATGTTTACTTTCCATCTATGGATGTCTTATGCACTATCTATGTACTATCTTTGGAACATGTATGAATGTTGTTTATGTTTTTTTGTTTTTTTTTGATGCATGTAATGGATAAAATGCTTTGTACAGGCTTGATATAATGCAGATGTACTAATCCATGAATGCAGGATGCATCGTATTTATTTGGAGATTGGAGAACCAAATTGGATGAACTACCAAGACTGACGGAAGAAATGTTAGTAAGAAGAAATTAGACAGAGGACAGTTAGAGATGAAGGAAAACTTGTTTTCGCAAATGCACATAATTAGGTGAGAACCTTTATTTATTATAGCAAAGCGGATGTAGAGCATCATGGCATTGAAGGCCAGAGTAGGAATGCAACCCCTTTGGCAAAAGACAGACACATCACACACAAGGAATGAGTGAAGCATCCTAGGGTGCATACATCAAGGGTCGAGGTATGTGCAGTGTTCACAAAGCGAACGTACTTATCATAGACACCCAATGATATAGTTGCCCTAGTTTGTGACAAACATTCCACAAATAGAAAACAAGGAAAGGGACCATGAACCATCCTGGTCACTCTAAATCACTTAGTGACATCATTGAGTAACATAGGAACATGATCGAAGCCAAAGATAAATTAGTAAAAAGATAAGACACACAAATTCAACCAAGTCAAACAATCATTCTGATTGTCATTGTCAAAAGTGGAGAACAAGAATGATCATGCTGTCTGGTTTCAGGGAATGTGGTACCCCATCTAAGATAGGACACAGTCTGGTTTTGAGTATACCACACCTTGTATAAGACCCATGATAATAGTGGCAAGGACAAATGATATTGATGTTGATTGATTGACATGACAATTTTGATCAATTTGAATGTTTGGTTTGATTGAAAATTTCATTTGTTAATGCGTGATTTCATCAAAGCACAATGTTTGATTGATTGTCATTGGATGTATGCTCAGCAATCTATCTATGCACAAAGGGGACCATTTATTGACAAAATGCAAAATGCCAAAGAAATTGTTTTTGGATTTTGATGTTTTTCACAATTTTTTATTTTTTTTTGTTGTTCATTTTTCAGGACTTTATATGATTTTTAGGATTTTTTCAGAACGTTATTTGATTTGTTTTTTTTTTTGGATTATTTCAGGACATTATTTGATAAGAAAGCTCCAGTAATTGATCATGACAAGGGGCATGCACCTGATGAAAATTTAAAAGTCATCTACAGCAACTAGGACCAAAACATATGCACAAGGACTAGAAACCTGAGTATACTAGACAATGATGTTGACCAATCATAGGCCTAGAACAGAACATTGGGTTAGGGCAAGGATAAGCGTGATAAACCTATGAGGGGGAAAGTATAGCTAGGGGTCATGATAGATAGTGGAGCAATAGTCTTTTACACATGGCGCCTGTTTGCTAGGTTTTCACCATGGTACTTGCCCAAAGCGCCTATTTGCCAGGTTTTCACTAAAGGGTGAATGATTTTTCTTTACTTACTTTTTGTTTTTCAATTTTTCACTTTTTTTAATTTTTTTTTTTTTTTTCGTATTTTTCACTTTTTTGATTTTTTTTTGTATTTTTCACTTTTTTGATTTTTTTGTATTTTTCACTTTTTTGATTTTTTTTGTATTTTTCCAGGATCATATTGAAGAACTGCTGATAGAAAAACTATGCCCAATACCTTCGAAGGTGCATGCTATTTACAGGATCTGACAGAGGTTCACCATCTGGGGTTGCAAGCTGATATGCCTCTAAACTATAGGCTACAGTAACTATGAAAGGCCCAACCCAATTAGGCTCAAATTTTCCTTTGATGTTGTCAGTAGATTGTGTATTCTTTGGGTTTGCCTTTAGGACCAAATCTCCTACTTCAAAGTGTCACCCTTTGACCTTCTTATTATAAGAGCGATGGAGACAGTTTTGATATGCTTGCAAATGTGTCAGGGCTATCTGACATTTCTCATCTAACATCTCAAGCTGATGCAGCCTAGAGACTCTATGCATCTCATCATCAATCAAATGTTGCAGGGAAACATGCAAAGAGGGAATTTCCACTTCCAAAGGTAAAATGGCTTCCATACCATACACCAAGGAATAAGGTGTTATGCCAGTAGGTGTACAGATGGAAGTGCGATAAGCCCATAGTGTTGGATTCAACTGTACATGCCAATCGCGACCAGTGTCATTGACAACCTTTTCCAAGATCTTAATGATGGTTTTATTTGATGCTTCGGCTTGACCATTACTTTGTGGATAATAAGGACTGGAGAAATGGTGTTGGATGCAAAATTTGTCACAGAGTTCCTTGACATCTTTATTTTTGAATGGACGGCCATTATCTATGACTATTGCAAGGGGAACCCCATATCTGCATATGATATAATTTAGTAGAAACTTTGAAATTTGAACACTAGTGATATAGGTCATAGGGATAGCCTCGATCCATTTTGTGAAGTATTCTGTGGCTGTGATGATGAATTTGTGTCCATTTGTAGATGTCGGGTGAATCTTGCCAATAAGATCCAATCCCCATTGAGAAAAGGGCCATAGAGATATGACAGAGTGAAGTTCTTGGGCTGGCACATGAATGTAATTTCTATGTATTTGACATTTGTTGCATTTCTTGACAAAATCCTGAGCATCCTTTTCCATAGTGGGCCAATAATATCCAGCACGAACCAACTTTTTAGCCAGACTGAAACCATTGAAAGGGCCCCCGCATATACCATCATGAACCTCGCGTAAAGCCGTTTGTGCCTCATCAAAATCCAAACACCTAAGGAGGATGTGGTCAAAGGAATGATGACAAAGGGTGTATGTGATGATGACATATTTGGCAGTTTGGCATATAAAGGCTCGGCGTTGGTTAGAGGAAAGGTTACGTGGTAAGGTTTGGGATTTCAGATACTGATAGATGTCATTGTACCACAGGGAATTAGGACCAACAAGAACACACATCACATCTGTTGTCAAAATTTCAAAAGAAGGCACCAGCAACTGTTCGACCAAAAATTCACATTTGTCCATATTGTGGGGCATATGTAACATGGAAGCAATAGTTGCCATAGCATCTGCTAATTTGTTTTGAATTCTTGGAACTTGACTGAAATGCATATCTGTAAATTTTGTCTTGAAGAAATCCACCATATGCTTGTAGGGAAGAAGCTTTTCATCTTTTGTTTCATAGTCATCATTCACTTGATGGATGACTAACTGGGAATCTCCATAGACTTACAAATGTGTAATGTTCCATTGGATTGCTATTCTGAGTCCTATGACTAGAGCTTCGTACTCTGCAATATTATTGGTGCAATGGAAAGTGATCCTATATGACTTTGGGATAGAATCTCCTTGAGGGGTGACAAGCAATATACCTGCTCCTGAGCTATACTTTGTGTGAGATCCATCAAAGTATAATTGCCATTCCTTAGAAGAGGTAAGAGCAAATACTGAATCATCAAGAAAATCTGTCAACATTGGATGATCATCATGAATAGGTGCCTCTGCAAGTTGATCTGCTATGATTTGTCCTTTTATTGCCTTTCTCTCAATGTACTCAATATCAAACTCACTTAGGATCATAACCCACTTTGTTAGGCAACCTGTCAAGGCTGCCCTGCTAAGCAAGTATTTTAAGGGATCAATTTTTGCAACTAGCAATGTTTGATGATTTAACATATAGTGTCGAAGCTTCTATGTGGCAAATACCACTGCTAAAGATGCCCATTCAATAGTTGAATAATTCAGTTCATAGCCCACTAGTGTCTAACTGATATAATAAATAGCCCGTTCTTTGCCTTTCTCATCTTGTTGGGCTAAGAGAGCTCCCAGTGCTATTTCAATTGCAGAGATATACAATATGAATGGCTTCCCTACTATAGGAGGCATTAGAATAGGTGGTGACATCAGATAATCCTTGAGAGTTTGAAATGTTGATTGACATTGCTCAGTCCATTTGAAAGTGACACCTTTATGCAATAAATGTTGGAAGCGATGTCATTTGTCTGCCAAGTGAGCTATAAACCGGTAGATTGACTGTAACTTCCCTTGCAGACTTCTTAGTTGATGGAGATTGGAAGGAGGAGGCATGTCCATTATTGCTTTAACTTTTTCTGGGTCTACTTCTATGCCTCTGTGAGAAACAATATACCCTAATAAATTTTCAGTTGTGACACCAAAGACACATTTCTTTGGGTTGAGTCTGAGCTTGTAGGTTTCCATTCGATCAAAGATTGGGCCAAGGATGGCTAGATGACTATCTCTTGTGACGGATTTGCATAATAGGTCATCGACATAGGCTTCCATCAAAGTATGCATAAAATCATGGAAAATCATTGTAATAGCTCTTTGATATGTTGCTCCAGCATTTTTAAGGCCAAAGGGCATCACATTCCAGCAGTAGGTACCCCAAGCACATGTGAATACAGTCTTATGTTGATCTTCAGGAGCAATGCGAATTTGATTATATCCAGAAAAACCATCCATAAATGATAGCATCTCATATCCGCCAGTCATGTCAACTATGATGTCTATATTCAGCAGTGGAAAGTCATCTTTAGGGCATGCTTTATTGAGATCCCTAAAATCTGTATAGATTTTGATGCCCCCAGTTACTTTGCTAACTGGTACCAAATTTGAAATCCAATCTGCATAATCAATTGGTCTGATAAAGCCCATATCTAATAATTTTTTGAGTTCTACTTTGACTAAGAGAGCCACCTGGGGATGCATCTTTTTGAGTTTTTGTTTGACGGGCTTGGCATCTAGTTTTAATGGCAAGTGATGAAGGACTAATTCAGGATCAAGGATGGGCATATCTGCATAAGACCATGCAAAATTGATCTTTTTCTCAAGAAAGAAATTGACAAAATCTATCCTTTCTTGTTTTGATAGAGAAGCAGCGAAATGAATGACCTTAGGGTTGTCAGGTGTACCCAAATTTATCTCTTCGGTCATTTCCACAAGCAATGTTGATTTATCCTGACTTGATGAGGGTATGTCCAGTCTTTCACCTTTGGGTGTCTCATAGAGGTTTTCACCCGTAGGTACGTCTTTTATTTTTACTTTTTCATGATCAGAGAATGCCTTACGGTTTTCACTCAAAGACCCATTCTTTTGATTTTTTACGTTTTCTTTGTCATTTTTATGACTAGAAGATGGAGTTGACTCCCCAAAATATGCTATAGAATCTAAATCAATAGCAAACCCTACCTTATGATTACCTTGTGGTATACCTTCTCATAGTTCAAGGAATTTTGCAATTGCTTCGTCATTTTGAAAACAGTCCAATTTGAGTGGTTCTTGTTGGCCCTATTGGATAAGCTGTGGATAGACAAGGGGCATGTCATCATTGGTTTTAGGGAGAGTTAGGGCTGAGATGGTAAGGATAATGATGTCCCTAGTATCACTATCTAAATTGCTCGTATCTGATTCAGAGCTTGGGTCCCAGAATGACTCTATCCAAGCATTAGGACATGTTCTGGGAGGGGGAGTTATTTCATGTTTGTCTTCCATGGGCAAATCATCAAGATCAAGGAAAATATCTTCAAGGGCATAGGAGCTAGAAGAAAAGGAACTCCATTCCCATTCATTGGAATCAGTTTTAGGTTGGATATCCTCAGGTGTTGTTTCATCATCAGAGTCATGCCCCTTTCCACATGTGGTCACTTTGGTAGACAAGGTTCCAATTCACAATGGTACAAAACCTAACCCTAAAATTGGATGTCGCATCTCAGGTATAATAGGTTCCAGTCTTCCTTTCTTGTCAGGGCCCAAACCACTGCAGCCATCATATCCCTTTTTTTGCATTATAGTAAACCCTTTTCCATACCACTCCACTGGCAATTTGACAGGTGGTGTATCAGTTTGGTACTTATAAAGCCAATTTGTTACATCATCATCTAAAGTTTCCTTGTTAAGTTCACCCCATTTTGTAAATGTAGTGGGGGGCTGATATTGAATGACTATCTTAGGTTCCTTTTGCAACAAATGCAGTTTGCCATGTGATTTGGGAGATATTGGTAAATTCCCAATGAGGAATGTTTGAGCCATTGAATACTCTCCGCATCCTTGGTCCTGTATCTTCAATTTTCCTTTGATAGCATCTAACAACTTATTAGGATCCACATAATTATGTGAGTGGGCCTCTCTATTGACTAGGACTTGTTGTTGTGGGGAATCTTTTAGATTAGCACAAAATTGAAATGGATTACGATCTCCTGAAATTGTTATCTTAGTCCCATTGTAAGGATATTTTAAACACTAATGATAAGTAGATGGAACTGCTTTCATTGCATGAATCCATGGATGACCAAGAATCATATTGTAAGGGAGATCGAGGTCTAGGACTTGCAGGAAAGTGTTTTCTGTCACTGGACCTACTCTGATAGGCAATGAAATTACCCCTTTAGATGGGTGCTCAGCATCATCATATGCTTTGATTGTTATTCTTCTAGAAGAATCAATGTCATTTTCTGTATAACCAAGACCAATGACCACTCTCAAGGTATAGATGTTAAGACCTGCTCTGCCATCTATCAAGGCTCGTCGGATCTTGCAATTATGGAAAAAAACTTCAAGATGTAAAGGATCATTATGAGGGATTTTATCAATGGAAATATCGTTATCAAAAAAGGCAACATGTTGGGAAACAATGAGATGTCCAATTCGGGCTTGAAACTAGTCAACATCAATGTCTATTGGGATGGTGGACTCAGTTAAAGCTTTATCTAAGACTGTGCAATGCATAGGGGACATTTTCAACAACTCAAGAATTGATATTTGTGCAGGTGTCTTTCCCAGATGATCTAGGAGATTATACTAACTCGTAGGAGTTGATTTGGGAGGAATTGCAGGAACTCCTTTCAGGACTATTTTGGATTGATGAGTGGTGACTGCGCAAGAAGGATCTTGTCCCTTTATTCTTATGGTGGAAAAATACTCATTTGATGCTCGAAAACAATTGATGACATTGTTATACCCAATATTTGCATAATTAAGATTCACTATTTGGGTAGAGTTTGAAGAAGATGCTTTGCCCTTGTCATGATCAAGCAAAGGAGTTTTGAAAATTGTATGATCAGTGTTAGAGGTCATGTTGGGTGGGTCTACCTCAATTACTCCTTGATCTAACAAGTCTTGAATCATATGTTTCAATTGAAAACATGATGCGGTTTTATGTCCTTTTGACCGATGGTATTCACAATATGTATTATCATTCCACCAATGTGGCTTTACCAATGGTTCTTCCTTGACATCAGGTAACTTGATAAAATTTGCTTGTATCAATTGTTTCATTACCGATTCAATAGGCTCTCCCAATGGTGTAAACTGTCGAGAAGGCCCATCCCTTGATCTAAAAGGTTTTCGTTGCTGGTTTTGTTGCTGACCTTGTTGTTGATTATACTATTGGTAATGCGGCTGTTGAATAACATTACTTGTTTGTGTTTGATTTTGTTGCATAGCCAGCATATTAGGAGCACTTAATTTCTTTATCATGAACTTGGGTTGATTTGCATTCACCGCTCTTGCGTTGACAACTCCATCATTAGTGACATTCTTGTTTTTGTACCAAAATCTATTTCTGTCCCTTGAATTGTTTGTGTTGTCACTGTCTTTGTTAAGCTTAATGAGTCCCTTAGCTACAAGAGAATTTTCAATGTTCATCCCTTTCTTAATGAGCTTCTCAATGGTACTAGGACTTTTCAGTTTGAGCTCATACATCATTTCTAGGACAAAATTTTGAATAAATAAGTTTACTTGTTGTTCTTCAAGTATATCTAGGGAAGAATGACTATACAAGCTTCGCCATCTTTGTAAGAAAGTCACTAATGGTTCACCTTGCTTTTGCTTTGTGTTGCATAAATTTGACATGGTCACTTTATTGTCAATGTTGAATGTGAAGTGGGATATAAACTTTTGAGCCAATTCCGACCATGTCTTTATGTTCCTTGGTAAATGTGAATACTAATCCATGGCTTGTCCTATGATACTTCATGTGAATAAGTGCATCAAATATGTTTCCTCATAGCTCACTTCAGTACATGCTGTGAAAAATGCTCGAATATGGTCTTTTGGGTTGCCTATCCCTTTATATTTCTCAAAATGAGGTGCCTCAAAATGCTTAGGAAAGGGAGGCATGTACAAGCTCCTGGCAAATGGATTAGGACATAAATCTTGATCGGTGTATAATTTCTTTGTCTTTTTGGTTTGCAATGCTTTGATTTGTCGTTGCAACTTCTCAAGCTATTGCGCAACTGTGTCAGATATCAAAGATTTTGGAAGTTCATCATTCATTCTTGGGTATACTCTTTGTCGATACATCGTGTTCTCCATTGGTTGTTGATGCTCTAAAATTGTTGTCTCTGGTGTCTAGCATATAAAGTTCTTGATATAGCTCTTGTTGTTGTGGTTGTGCCATGCCTTGATATTGACCCTGTTGCGGTGTTTCTTGTGATGGGATCATCATTGGTAGCCTTGGTTGATATTGCAATTGAGGGTGTTGTTGATATTGCATGGATTTCAGTTGTGGTTGTGATGTATGATAACTTGTTTGTCTTGGCACGTATTGAGGCACATGTTGCTGTTGATGCTGGCGAATTGACATTTGCTGACTTTCTGCCAATTGTTGTTGTCCTGATGTAAATCCCATCATTTGCAAAAAAATTTGTTTGGGAGGTTTTTGTTGTTTCTCCTTTAGATAGGTTATGGCACTTGCATTGACTTGTTGTGTTGTTTGTCCAATCCATTGTGGTGGTTGCAAGTTTGAATTGACTTGTAATGGTGCAGAAGATACTGCAACTTGTTGTTGAATGCAATATTGTTGTTGTTGTGCATTGCGTGTTTGCACATTCGATTGTGATTTTTGTCTATTTCTCAATTGTTAAAACATTTGTTATTGGTGCACACCACTATTTGTGGCTCTTTGTGTTACCACTATCAAAGGATCTGTCACAATATTTTGCATAATGGGTGCTTGAGTATTTGCCAAACATATTGAACTTGATGGGACATATGAACTTTGTTGCATTGTAGAATTGTTTTGAACATTCGTAAGATTAGGCATTCTAGTCGTAAAGCTTTCTTGCATCTTAGATTTGGATCCAATTTTAGGCATGCAAGGAATCACTTCTTGTAGAGGGACACCTATCAACATTTGTGTGGCCATCATTTGATTTTGTGTTAAAGGTGTTGCATTAAACAATGGATTGTTTATTGTTTCGAATGTTGATTTTTGTGGAATAGTCACTGTCAAAGTTTGTGAAACACGCTTACTCAACAACGTGTGTTGAGGTTCTTGTTGTACATTTTCTTTGTTTGGATGTGGAGAGAAACTTAACAAATCACCACCTTGTTGTTTTTGCACATTAGTTTGCTCATTTGAGGAGGTCACATTACTCATCATATCAAGATATTTTTGTGGAAACATCTTAAAGACCTTGTTTAAGAATTTATCCATCCTTTTTGTCACCTTTGGATCTTTAAGGAGCATATCAACATCATCAAAAGCATTGGAATCTGATGAAGAATCTAGTAAAATATTTGGATTTATTTCCTGTTGAATACCTTGATCTAAACCAAATCCTTGTGAAAGAGTTTGTTCCTCATGTAATGTTTGAGTTTGAATTTCATGTTGCAGGTTCAGTTGATTCCGGTCAAAAGGTGGATTTTCTCTTGGCGTTGGTGGAACACTTCCATATCCCGGTTTCATGGGTACAAACATTGGCTCATATAGTGGAGGTGGTCCAAGTTGAACCATTCCATATTGTGGTAATGATGTGTTTGATGAACCTTCAATTTGTAATGTTTGGCTAGGTTGAAACTGTGAGTTTGATATGTTGTCAATGGGTTGATATGTTGGTTCGCCCATCTTCTTAGATTTTGACCTTGTTTCAACAGGCATGTCACTATGCAAATGTAATATTTTTGGGATTTTTTATTTTAAAAGGATGATGTATGATATACAACTAAATGCAACCTAAATAGATGAAAATGCAATCTATGGCAAGAATGCAACCTATGTTTTTGTTGTTATTCAAGATTTGGACAAACTTTTTGGAATGCAAACCTAAAGACTCAACCTTGGGAAATTGAAATGAAGCCAAGACCTTAAAGGACAAAGGACCAAATGACAATAGGACAAACTAACAATGTCTCACCTATATGCTTGGATACTAAGCTAGGTTTGACAAAAATGATATTAATGAAAGGACAAATTTTTAGATCGGGTCAAGACTCCCTAACAACAACTTAGGGTATCATCCAAAGTTTTGGATTTCTCAAGTTTGACATATCAAATTTTTGAGACTAAATGAAAGAAGGCAATGATTATGACAATGACTTAGGATATGACATGAAAAATATCTAAGGATATGATATGAAAAGATGAAGCCAAGATAAGATGACAATACAATGACAAGGATACATGAAGACCAATGACTTGGAATATGCAAAATGCAACCTAGGCAAGACCTAATTTTAGCATGACAAGGATAATGCACGAATGTCACCTGAATGGAAATCTAGCTTGGATATGACAATGAAATGCAAACTTAGGGAAATGATTTTGAACCTAAGTGCAAAATGAGGACGCTTGCAATGAAAAGGACTAAAATGAAGGGAGATGACAATATGCCTTAGGACCTAAGTTGGACTATGTAAAACCTAGCCTAAAGTGACATGAATTTTGAAACAAGGATATTCAATGTTTTGACAAGCCATGTTCAAATGTTGGATGAATACTTGGACAAATTTGGACTTTTGTTTGGATTTTGTTTTGAATTGAAGTTTGTTGATTTTGAAAACCCAAGTTGATTATGAGCACTTTTGAAAGTTTGTTGATTTAACCTTTGACAATCATGAAAGACAAAATGTTTGTTTGACTTTGACTCAAGACAATCAAGCACATTCAAAACAAAGCCTATGGCTGGCAAGGACAATATCTGTTGAATCCTCTAACCATAAAATACAACACTTAGCCGGATAGCTAGACGCTTGGTAGCACTAGCTCCCCCTTATAGTCCACTCACTTCTCGGGCATACCAACATTTGAGTTCAAGGGGCATCACTTCCCAAGAACTTGCTATCTCTAACTAAGGAGTACATGAGAGGTGTCTTCGGCATGCACGTATCACAACGCCTGAGCCAACAGATAGAAGGATTTTGGCATCTAAAACCAAGAGATTCTAGTAAGGGCATCTGTTCAGGTGGGTATTGATCCGGCAAATAAATTGTCGCAATACCATTCCAGCACCTGTTGTATACAACTTTCGTTACATCCATAGTTATTTAGAGTGGTTCAGAAGAGCTTGGCTTTAGCCCATCACCACTTAGGGTCGTTCCCTCTCACCAATGCCTATGTGAAGTGCCAAGCAGATCAGGAGGCAGGCCCAGTTCTAAGGGTTAAAACATTCAATCAAATTAAAAACAAACAAAGCATGCATGGTGTTCATTAACCTTTAAGAAATGACATGTGCAACTACTCTAAAAATCACAAGCAATATGTTTTAGTGAAAGTCTTTGACCGTGTCCTGCATAAGATTTGTTAGTAGTTGTATTTTTTTAGTCTTCGTCACACGTAATGCCAAGATGTTGCATAGAGAATTAGTACCAAAGAAAAACTAGAATGCAAGAAACAGAATGAAATAAATTAATTTGCAAGTAAAAGAAACTGATTTTACCTTTGTTTCTGGCCTTACACAGGCATAGAATGTCTCAACACAGGCGCAAAATGCATCAACATAGGCACAATTCTCATTAACACAGGCGCAGATCTCAACAACATAGGCACAAAATGCCTTAACATAGGCGCAAAATGCCTCAACACAGGCACAGAAGTGTCCAGAAAGCTCTGAGTCGCCCAGTTTCTTGAGTTTTTCACCTGCAAATCAGCTCAAAAGCACTCAAAAACATGGTTAAGGGGTTAGTTCACGTCGGGTTCACCAAAAAATGTAACTGGGAAAATGGAATGCATCAAAGCAATATTAAACTAGCTCAACCACAAAAACTAGATTGCAATGAATAGAAATCCTAAAAACATTCAATAAAGGCATGAAGATGAAATACTAAAATAAAATGCAAATCAAAGCATGTATCTCCTTCATTGTCCCTCCATTTTCCTTCTTTCTCCTTCAAATTACTTTGTTTGTGGATCTCACCTACAAGTGCAAAATGCAAGTATGAAAGCAAGCAAGATTGACAAGATGAAAATTGTAGCATAAGGATACTAGAAGCGTGGTTGATTGATTCATTGAAGAAAATCATCCAATTTATAGACAAATTGGAGAGAGGACAAGATTAGAATGAAGAGATTTGAAAGGAAATTCAAATCAAGATTGACATGCAAGATTGATTGACAAAAATTATGACAAATTATGACAAGATTAAAATGCCATTCCCATGACAAAAGGGAAGAGAGAAAATAGCCTCCATGATTGCAACAAATGGGAGCATAAACATAGGAGAAAATGAGGGAATGAAATTAGGGGGAAAAATTAGAGAAATTGAAGAAAATAGGAGAAATAGAAATTAGGTGAATTAATTAATAGGTTTTCATCCATTAATTAATTCATGAAAGAGACCTAGGACTAAATAAATTAATTTATTTAACCCACCCAGAAGAAGAAAAGGATTAAATGAACAAATCATAAAACCCTAGAAATAAGAGGACAAGGAATTAGGTCAATACAACAAGAAATTAATGTAGGTTCGATCATGATTCTGATTGACAAAGGACCAATGTTGATAAATGATTGAGACTGGTTGACAAAAATCAATGACAAGTTGACCAAGATTGACAAGGAGATCAAATTGATAGGCGCCAATTGACGAGGAACAATGACTAATTGATCCAAATTGACATGATTGAAAAGGACAAGGATCGATGACAAATCGATCACAAAATGACAAGTTTGACAAGGACAAGGATCGATGATGAATCGATCGCAAAAATGATGAGATTGACAAGGACAAGTATCAATGACGAATCGATCGCAAAATGATGAGATTGACAAGGACAAGGATCGATGATGAATTGATTGCAAAATGATGAGATTGACAAGGACAGGGATCGATGACGAATCGATCACAAAATGATGAGATTGACAAGGACAAGGATCAATGACGAATCAATTGCAAAATGATGAGATTGACAAGAGGACAAGGATCAATGACGAATTGATCGCAAAATGATGAGATTGACAAGAGGACAGGGATCGATGATGAATCGATCGCAAAATGACAAGATTGACAAGAGGACAAGGATCAGTGATGAATCGATCACAAAATGATGAGATTGAAAAGAGGATGAAACCCTAATTCTATCATCGATTAGGATTGACGATGTCCAAAATGATGATAAATGCACACACACCATGATACGACAGGATAAGATCTACCAAAATCATGACTGAAGATTGCTATCGACAAGACCTAATTCGAAAGTGAGAAAAATGAGGAATGTAGAAGAAGGACTCGATGCTTGCAAATGATAAAGACCAAGTGTGCAACATAGAAGAAATGTTAATGCAACGCAAAAACCCTAAAATAAGGCAATGCGCGAATGTTAAAGTATGACTCCACAAGCATTGACCATTTTTAGACATCTACAGTAGCAACAACATACTCAACTTCAATAGTAGATAAATGTTGGACACAATGGATCATTAAGAGGGGGCTGAATCAATGATTTAAACTCTTTTCCTTCAACAAGGAGATACCCGTAATATAAAAAACAAACCGAGTGCTAACCGACAAGTTAAAAAATGCAAGCAAAGTGTGTAAAAGAACTTGCTAAAACATTAACATACCACATGCACAAGAATACATCACACAACACTAGATATATACGAGGAAAACCCAATGTGGGAAAAACCACAGTGAGAATAGCTCCTGGAGATCTTTTGCTCCAATTTAGCCTCACAATGAATCTTTGATTATAATATTTAGGGCACCAACCCAAGGAGCACCAACCCCTAATTTATGAGAACCAACTCAAAGGAGCACCAACCCCTACAGAATTTATAGGATACAAAATAAAGGAGCTACAACCCCTGCACTAAGCTACAACTTAGTGAAAACAATATAAGACTCAGATATACAAATCAAATCACTCTTTCAAATGAAGTTTTGCAACCTTACAATATTCTCCTCTGTCGGTTTCAACCTTATTGGTCTATATAATCTCCACTCACTCTGCAACTTGACTTTACTGATCACTTTTCTCAATCCCCTCTCACAATGACTTCCTTCTCTCAACTCACATTTTATCACTCTTAATCAGGTACAACTTCTTCCAGTTTGTCACCTTTGTTTTCAATGCGCTCTCCATCAGTTGTTCCTTATACCAATTTACTCTGCTTCTCCTTATTGATCAATACTTTTCTCATAAACACTTCAAGTGTTTATCTCTTTGGCTCTTAGCAATTTCACACTTGTCATTACACTACAGCAACTGCAATCACAGTCTCAAGTCATCACATTTAAAACTTGAGTTTTCCTGCCAAGAATCAATTCAAACTTGGGGCAGTTAGGGTTTCCTTTACCCAACACAATCTGCATGAGATCTGATCCAATTTGTCTCGGATCAATCACCTATACTCAAGGAATGCATCTGTACATGTTTTGCACTATCCAATGCATACTTTCTAAAGATAGCAATCTCATACATGATTTTCTACCTTGAAATTTGTTGACTCATAAAAATTTCAGTTGTTTTCTTCTTGAGGTCTTCTTGAAATCTGATTTATTTGCTTCAATCCAGGTGCCAACTACTCCCTAATCTTCCTCTGTCATTCTTTCTTCCTCAAGCCACATCAGTCAGTTACAATCCCTTGATTTTTATTTGTTTCATTAATGTTGACTAGGTATTTCAACAACCATGTCAATGGAGGCTTCACTAACCTTTGCATGTTTTCCACCTCAGCTCCACATGGCATCATAATGGTCATACACTTAGCTCATTGACACACAATTGGTTTACACTTTAGCATTCAGAAAACTCATACAGGTACATGCCTTTATCGGTGAGACCTTCTTCTCCTACTAAGTGGTAGTGTACACTACACCAGTAGTACATCTTCACCTTCAATGATTTGTGATTAATTTAACATTCTGCCTCTTCATCATAAATAGGCAGCCAAACTCTAGACCAGTTTAATCTATACTGGTTATCACTCAACATCAGTGAAGTCACTGATAGTCTCAACAACTACTTTTCTTTCACCATACTAGTACATTTTTCTTCATACCAGATGACATACCTCTACTGGTAGCCTACTTGCAATACCGGTTGACATCAATGACAACTCAATGTTAACAATCTCCCCCTTTCGCATTGATGTCAACATCTTCTTTTCTATTTTCTCTCCCCCTTTGACAACAATGGCAAAGGGAACCTTAGTCTGACACCAGTAATCTCTCCCTTGACTACATCCAATTAAGACACACTCTCCCCCATGTCCATGCTTCATGATTCAAGAGTCATAAGATAGTAACAATGGTTGACTCCCCTCGAATCATGCAATCTCCTATGCATTCAAGTGTTGCCAGATGGTGGGACAACTCACATCTTTTGTCTCAAATACTCAAATGGGCCTAAAGGAAGTGGCTTGGTAAATATGTCAGCAATCTACTCATCAGTGGGAACATACTCTACCATGACCTCCTTGTCTGCTACCTTCTCCCTCCAGAAGTGATACTTGATTGTGATGTGTTTTGTTCGTGAGTGCATTACTAGATTCTTGGAGATGTTGATTGCACTTGAGCTATCACACTGGATTGGAATAGGTTCCAGTATCCCACCTATATTTCTTTTAGTGTCTTCTTCATCCATAAAACTTGTGAATAATATGTAGTAGCTGCTATGTACTCTTTCTCAGCTATAGATAGTGACATTGAATCTTTCTTCTTACTGTGCCATGATGCTAGCCAGTCTCCTAAGTAGAAAGCACCTCCACTTGTACTTTTATGGTCATCAATACTTCTTGTCCAATCTGTATCAGTATAAGCCTGCAAAGAGAAGTCTCCTTTCTTTGGATACCACAAACCATAGCTGATAGTTCCTTGTAGATATCTTAAGATTCATCTGACTACATTTAAGTGAAACTATTTAGGAGCAGCTTGGAATCGTGCTACCATGCAAACAACTTGTACAATATCCAGTCTAGATGTTGTTAAATACAATAGACTATCGATCATAGACCTATATAGTGTTTGCCCAACTTTTGGTGATTCATCTTGTTTTCTCAACTTACAACTGGTAACAATGGGAGTACTTACTGGTTTGTTGTCCTCCATTTGAAATTTCTTCAGCATGTCTTTCACATACTTGGTTTGGGAGATGAAAATTCCTTTCTCCTTCTGTGAGATCTACAAACCAAGAAATTAGGACAACTCACCTAGCATGGACATCTCAAACTCTGTCTTCATCTAATCTGCAAATTCTTTGCACATGTTGTCCTTGTCTCCACCAAAGATAATATCATCCATATATACAACAACTATAATCATGTGATATCCATTTACCTTGACATACAAGTTGATGTCTGCATTCCCTTTCTAGAATCCTTGCTTTTTCAAGTATTTGTCTAACCAGGAATACCATGCTTTGGGAGTCTACTTCAAGCCATACAGAGCTTTCTTCAACTAGCATACAAAAATCTCATCTTCATGCAACAAATACCCTTCCGACTGTTCCATATACACCTCTTCTTCAATATTGCCATTGAGAAAAGTATATTTTACATCCATCTGATATACTTTATATCCCTTGTAGGTTGAGAAAGCTAAAAACATTCTTATTGCCTTTAACCTAGAAACCAGTGCAAAGGTTTCTTCAAAATCAATACCTTCCAATTGAGCACACCCTTTACAAAATAACCTTGCTTTATGCCGGACTATCTTACCTTCTGCATTCATCTTGTTCTAGTAGACCCATTTGGTACCTATGAGATTCTTCTCTGTTGGTCTAGGAACAAGTTCCCAAGTCTGATTTTTTTCAATTTGTCTTAATTCTTCATCCATGGCATCTACCCACTTCTCATTTTTTCTAGCATCATCAACATTTTTGGGCTCTACTTCAGTCATAAGATAGAAATTTACCTAATCACCTTCCCGGGCTAATCTCCTTCTAGTCTACACACCTTCATTCTTATCTCCTATGATCTATTATTTCAGATGATTCTTCTACACATACCGGTTGGGGATTTTGTTTGGTGTATCTTCTACTGGTCCATTGTCAGATTTTTCTTCAATTTCAACATCTGAATCATCAATGTAAGGTGTTGGGGCAAAATGTCCTCTATGTGACTATTCTCACATTTACACTCTCAACCACCCTTCTCAATCTTGTTGTAGAATTTGTAGGATTTACTATTGGTTGAGTATCCCAAGAAGATTCCTTCATCACTTCAAGAATCAAAACTTCCTAATCCATCAACATGTCTCTTGATGAAGCACTTACTTCCAAAAACTCTAAAGTGCTTAAGTGATGGTTTCCTTTCATTCCATAACTCATAAGGAGTCATTCTACTATTCACTCTTAACTATACTTAGTTTAAAGTGTAGACAATAGTATGAACTCCTTACTTCCAGTATATATCTAGTATGTTGGCCTCATTCAACATAGTCCTAGCCACCTCCTTTACTATCCTATTTTTCCTCTCTACCACCCTATTTTGTTGAGGTGTCCTTGCAGCTGAATACTGTCTTCGAATTCCATGTTTCTCACAGTAGTTAACAAATTCATTGGAAGAAAATTATCCACCTCGGTCATATCTTAAGCATTTTAACCGGCGTCCACTTTTATTTTCCACCATCTTCCTAAAAATTTTGAATCTCTCAAATGCTTGTGACTTATCATGCAGGAAGGTTACCCAAGTCATTCTTGAGTAATAATCTATGAACAACATTAAATACCTTTCTCCAGCCAATGCTCTTGTCCTTGTTGGCCCACATAAGTCAGTATGTATCAGCTCCAAAGGTCTTGAGGTGTTATATTCTTTTGTTTTAAAGCTGACCTTTGCTTGCTTACCTCTGACACATTCATCACAAAATGTGCTTGCCAGTTTTATTATCTGAGATATGTTTCTCACATACTGGTTCTTTCTTATTTTAACTAGATTATCAAAATTCACATGGCCTAGTCTTCGGTGCCACAACCAGCTTTCATCAACTTGTCTCATCATGCATTGGGACTCATAGCATTCCTTCAAATTGTAGACATTACCCTTTGTTCTCTTTCCTTTTGCTACCACCTGACTGGTACTCTGATTTCTTATCTGACAACCGGTAGAGTTAAATGAGAACTTGTACCCTTTGTCACACATCTGACTTACACTCAACACATTATGCTTCAAACCTTCCACATACTACACATCATGATCCTTGAGCTTTCCATCAATATCAGTGTACCCAGCCTTTGATCTTTATGGAGGAGTTGTCATTAGACCGGACTGAACCACCATTCTAATGATCATGCTTGATAAACTTTTTCTTATCTTTGGTCATGTGATTTAAGCAACCACTATCAACTACCCATAAATTCCTCCTTTCAACATGTAGAGAAGTTTGCACAATCAGGCTGAACTCTATCTTGTTTTTCTCCTTCTCTACCAAATCCGGTTTATCTTCTTTCTTTTCCTCTTATGTCACTTTGTGTTTCGGTTTTATTTCCAACTTCTCATCCAGCACAACTCTCTTTTGCTCGTCAGTTCTTAGCTGACAATACCTTTCTATGTGACCAAAATTTTGACACTTATAGCATTTCACATTAGCACTATAAGATACACTCATTGTATTCTTGTAGGACATTTGCATATTACTCCTGCAATCATAACTCTTGTGACCAAACTCATTACAATTATAAATATGACATTTGTACTTTGTAATGCAGAAAATGAGTTTGTACTCTCAAAAACAGGGTTGACATTCATTTTCCTACAATTTTCCATTCTATGACTAAACTTATTACACCGGTGATAATAACCATGAAAATTTGGAACATACAGGTTAGGATGTCTTGAACCTACAAAGGACTGCCTCACCGGGGGGCTTCCTTTCATGCCGCTAACTCTTGTGAATATTTCATGATAAGTGCTTGCATTTCTCCTTGGATCTTCATGTCGGTGCATTGAGTATGGTCTCTAGTTCATTGATTGAGTATACCAGTTTGTATGGCAGTTTCTAGCAGCATCTGCATATGTCTTCTTACCAGTATCCTTGCTTAGCGTAAATGTTTTCTTCCCTTTACCTTCATTTGAAGAAGTTAACTGTATTTCCTTATCAAATGTGTCTTTGTTGTTTGAACTTTGACCTTCTTGAAAACCTAAGCCTCCAATATCTTTAGATTGCTTCTATTTGCTCAACATCTTGTCCAGAGCTTCAGTGTTGCCTTCATATTTGCTTCTCACTTTTATTTCTTCCTGACTTTTCTGTAAGTCCTTCTGGAGTTTCACTATTTCTGCTTCCACATTCTGATGTTCCTTTTTTTTCACTTAGGTCAGCACTAGTGACTTCACACATCCTCTTGGCCTCTTCCAACTAGAGTTTTAGATCTGCAATAGTTTTCTTGGACTCTTCAAGAGATTGTTCCAAGAACTCTTGTTCTTCAGCTGCAACCCCTTTTACCTTCTTCAAATCTCTTCTTGTTTTCTTCAGCTCATCTAATGCATTAACGAGTTCTTCTTCAAGATCAACTTCTCCTTCTTTCACTTTTTCTTCTGCTTCTTTAGGTATCGATACCTCTTGGGTCATAAAAAGGTTTTCTCTGACTACATCTCCACTATAGTAGTCATCTGAGGAACTTTCCTCATGTGTGGTATCATCTTCATGTGTGTAAAGACTACTCTACTTCTGGTAGCCTTTTCTACCATGCTGGTAGACATTCTTCTTCCTATCCTTACTATATGATTTGTACCACTTGATTGATCATCTTCATTCTTATCACCATAAGGACATTTAGCAGCAAAATGTCCAATCTTTCCACAGTTGAAACATTTCAAAGGCAGCTTGCCTTTGTATTTGCCTGAACTAGTCTTGAGTCTTCTAACAAAGTTTTCTATGATGTCATCAAAGTCTTCACCAGTTGCATCATGAGCAGATTCTTCTTTTCCTTTTCTTGATGTCTTGAATGCAGCTTCTTTCTTCATAGCATCAGTACCGACAATCCTCATCTCATAGGCAGTTAGACAACCATACAACTCATCCATTGTAAAGACTTTCAAATATTTTGCTTCTTCTATTGCTGAGACCTTTGTATCATACTTAGATGTAAGAGATCTAAGTACTTTCTTCACTACCACCTCATCTTTTATTTCTTCTCCTATCCCTCTAATGGTATTTTTTGTTTCATCAACAATTTGGAGATAGTCAGCAATCTTCTCTTCATTTCTAATCTTCAAGCCCTCAAGCTATACTCTCAATGTCTGCAACTCGGCTTCCTTGACTTTAGCATCACCTTCAAATATCATTTGCAGCTTATCCCAAGTCTCCTTGGTAGAGGAGAAGTGCATGACATTAACAAACCCACTATCAAACAACCCACTAAGAATGGCATTATTAGCTTTAGCATTGTTCTCATATTCCTTATTAGCATCTAGATTAGTAGGGGAATTATGCGGGACTATGTTAGCACATATTTTACAAAATATTTATGTGCTATATATGGATGCTTTTTCCATATAGTTTCATCATAAGAACATTTATTTCTCGATTGTATGTGCAAGTAATATGTTGTAGTGTCTTCATGAAAGGCATCACTTGGGCATATTAAAGGGAAATATTGAGTGTGATGGCATTTTGGTAATCCTCATCTTCATAATTAGTTTCATTGCAAGAGCACTTTTGGAAGATCAACATAGAGAAGTGTTGTGAGCATGTTCAAAGATGTCAATGGTGTGGGAGAAACTTTTCAGTATGGTTATTAAAAGTTGCATCCATGGAGAAGGGCTTCTTTTATAAAAAATGTAAAAAAATTCTTATCAGCATAAGTCACCCCGATGAGATTGCCCAAGGAGGATGAAGTGTGTTGATCGGAGTAACTCATGCCGACGGAGTTTCCTAAAAGCATGAGTGATAGGAAGAAGTGCGATTGAGTGGTAATCCATCGGGGAGAGTTATGGTGATGATATGATAAGAAGTTGGAGTCATCAGAGTAGCATGCATTATCAGGAATGAAGAAATAATTTTATCCTGATACCCAATGGGGTTATCAGTGGAATGCTTGTTGACAACAGATGGAGCGATGTATCCATAGCCATGTCATCAGGTCATCAGGAAGTCCTAATTTATGTTACCTTGATACCCAATAGACTAAGTGGAGAAGGCGACTCTATTGAAAATACTTTCTCTGATAAAGAAGTACTAAGCAAAAAGGGGAGCTAGGCCATCAAGATAACTTACATTATCGGGAAGCTACATTTTGAGTTATCGCGATACCCGATGAGGGAGACAAGCTCATCACCAATGAAGAGATTACATCAGAAAAACCTACGCCGATAGACCAAAGCAACCCGATAAGGATAATAAGGTGTGGATTGAAATAAAAAAACTCATTGAGGTAACTTACATTATTGGAGAAACATTTTTCAGAGTGGTTTCAATGCCCGATGGGTAGACTACCATAGAGGGATAAATGGAAGGAGGTTTCATTAGAGGGACCTACCCTGATTAAACGTAAAGAAAAGCTAACTAATAGAAAGGAAAGGAGGATCCATCGGGATAAGCCAAGCCTTGAGGAAGAAAGCAAAGCGGCCGAGGAAAGATTTGATGGACCGATCGAAGTGACCTATGCCGATCAGAAAGACAAAAAGGTAATTGAAAGAACGCAAAATGCATGTGGCACCAAGTAATTGAATTATCGGGTAGGGTTACACCAATTAGCCATTGGAATATCTGTTGTGATAGCTATTATTTAATGCTCATGATCAAGTGGATTAGATCCACATGGAACAAATTGATGAGCTTATGATTGTTACAGACTATAGTCGTTGCATATCCAACATAAAGAAAGAGTTTTTGTGCTAGAATTATTCACAGTGTTTTCGGCCATCAACATTGAAGTTGCAGACAAGAAGCATGGGTAATTTGAAAGTTCAAGCATTTAATCATTGAGGCTTCTGGTTCACAAGGGAAAAGAAAGGACATAGAGATTTTAGACACACAGTCTACTAAATCAAAAAAGATGAAGACTATAGAGGGTGTGCAAAAGAGAAAATTGAACCAGGACATGATTGACCAAATGGAGTCATCTGGTGCTAAGTCGAGGAGGTTTAAAACCTATTTTCTGCCCAAGGATCAATTGGAAGACAAGTACAAAGAGGTTGGAGATATTTGGATAACCATAAGGGGCCAAAAATTGTTTCTATATCATTACCTAAGGTAGAACAAGGAGATGCCACTATCGAACCCTTGGACAACAAACTTGGCTAGACTGGTGGTCCCAAATGTTTTTCTAAATCTTAGATTATTGGAATTTCTTACCAGAAAGTACAACAAAGAAAAAAGGTGCATTCAATTGCCCAATGGGGATCCGTTCATCCAAATATCTATCAGGACTATTTAGGAGGTTTTTGGTATGTATTATGAGCCTTACATGCCCCTATCTTTTACAGGCCCAAAAGAAGAGTATACCCAAATGGACACTACTCACACAGTGTGGAATTTAGCGATGCATAAGAAGGAGAAAGGATGACTCACAGAGTAGGATGGTTCTCCTTTTGAAATTACTTTGTTCAAATAATACTTGGAATACACATACTGGGCATGCCGCCAGGTCTACGGGGAAGAAGTACCTGATGTCACAATGATAGGCCCATTGGTGCTAGCTACAGATATTCAAATCTATGAGCCAAGGCCATTTTGATTATGAAACTTACTTTGCAGAGAAGCTAGATGAAGGGTTCTTGAGTTTGCAGATGGAACCTAACCCTAATTTTAAATTTTACTCATTGCTAATGCATATGGTTTTGTTTCATGGGTAGATAAGGGGTTTGTGGCCAAAGGAATTAAGGGTGACTCCCAGGAACAAAGATGGACAGGACCAACTAGTTCAATTATGGGTATCCCTGTGGGACTCAAGGTTTGTCAAATCATACTATGTGTTGTTTGAAGAATATTTTGTTAAGCCTTTCTATAGATTGGTTAGAGTGGAATGTGATGGGTCTATCTCACCTAAGATTAAGAGATTCTTGAGACCCCATGCTTTTGGAGACACCAGTGTTAGCCACAATTGGGGTGACTAGTTTGTATGTCAGAATTTCACTTTTTTCAGGTTTTATGGTTTTGAGGGTGTTTTGTATGTGTTGTCGTTGATGGAAAACTGATTGACAAACTGATAGGCAACCGACTGGCATTCACTGACAATAAGATTTCTACATACACTGGCAAGCACCGACATCGATAGACACTTACACCAGCATTTAGATTACATCGGCAATAGCATACCGACACTCAAGCCGACATGGAAATATCTTTTGTTGTAATATAATTATCTTTTTGTAAGACGAACTGGTATATTGTAAAAGACTCATATATGTATGAAGTCTTGTAGGTCATTTTGTGAAGTGATGTGTGTGATGAACGAGGAATGATATGATGCAAAATTGATAAAGGAATTTTGTATAAGGACAACAAGGTTTTGGTTATAGACTGAGCTTAAACTAGTACTGAACTTGGCATAGTTGATGTTGATTTGAGCAGTACATTGTATTGGATTTAATCATCCATTTTGCAAGTCAATGAGACTTCTATTTTGTAGTTGAGTAGTGAGCTCTAGGCTGTTGGCCTTCTTGCATGTGCAGGCCCCTCATGTAAGTAATATTTATTCATTGGCCAGTGAGTGAATATTGTGGGTCACAAATCCCACTGAGGTTTTTCCCACAGCGGGTTTCCTCGTTAAATATCTTATGTTATGGTGTGTTATCTATGCTATCTCTGTTATTCTTATTTGATGCATTAATTCTTGTTTACCGATACACTTTTTTGAGATGCAAAGTTTTAAATAAGTATAAATTTTTTGTTAACTGGTTAGACACTGATTCACCCCCCCCCCCCTCTTAGTGTTTTTGGGACTGTCATTGATTGTAACAATTGGTATCAGATCTTGGTCCTCTATTTTCAAAAGCCTAATAGCTTGAGGAAGATTCTAACACTGGTACAAATGGAGAAAGAAAAACAAGAGGAAATGAACAGACCTAAAAAGACATTCAAAGTGTATCAGAAAGACAAGGACAAGGGCAAAGGAAAAATTGGTGGAGTTCCAAACATTAAGATTACTAACAATCTTCCACCACCACCTTTGGATACTACACTGGTACACTCAGAAGATCCATCAGTAATTAACACTGAAGGTATTACACATGATGATACTAATCCTAAATCTGAGATACTCTTTAACATGAAGGTGGATACTCAAGAGGTAAACATTGTTGTGGATAAAGATTTCAGAGGAACTGACATAAACAGTTGACTCTCAGGAAGCTGAGATACCAACCCAAATAGAGCAACCACCAAAGACTAAAAAACCACTGAAGATAAAGGTACTTGCACAGGGCCACCGGAGACAAAGATACTGACAATTGAACTTTTAGAGAAACAAACTGAGTCAGAGGTACATATAGAAACAACAAAACTGACAATCACAAAGACATTAAAATAGTCTGAGAAACCTTTGCAGGTTGAGATGCAAACCCAGACTGATCCACCGGAGGAAAATGCAAGCAAAATGGATACACCTGATAGAAGAAAAGAGGTAATAAAGATAATTGGTCAGACATCTAGTACATCTACAGGTGAATTATTACCTACCAATGTTATAGAGGTACTTTTGGATTCAATAAAGAAGATAATGGATTGCAATGCATTAGCCTACAAGGCAATTGACAACACTTTACCTATTCTTAAGTTGATTGCACCAAATTGTAACATAGATCATATTAAGGATTCTTTAGGTAAATTAGACACATTGTCCAAATTTATTGTTGATAATGTAATAACTATTGACAAGGTGAATGAGGACACAATTAAGGAGAGAGTTGAAAAAGAGAAAAATAAATTCTTTGAAGACATTATAAAGAAGTGTACAAAACACTAGAATACATCATTACTGGTACTTAACTCTACAATTTTGGAATACAAGGAGCTATATAGGGAAACATGCAAACCTCAACTTTTGACAGAGGACATAGATAAGGAGATCAGTAAAACACAGAAAGAAATTGATGACATAGCTGATAATATAATTGGTTCATCTCGACATATATCAGTTATTGAGCAGGAAATGATAGGTTTTGAGGAGAAATTAGAGAAACTTGAGAAAGAGAAGGCAAGGATAAGGTCAAATGCTCGGGAACTTAAAGATAAACTTGGTCCTAAGTTGGACAATCTTATCTCTCAAAGAATTGAAATCTCTAAGACATTACTTCAAGGAGAGCGATCACCAGAAGAACACATGCACTATCTCATTAGCATGATCTAATAGACTGAGGCAACTTTGAATGATAGAAAAAGGTTTATACAGAGTCTAAATTTAATTTTGGTAGATATTTTTCAGATTGTAACCAACCAGTTACAGACCTTGAAGTGAAATTCTTACACTCATTTGACTATATTTGTCATTGATGTCAAAGGGGGAGTAGTGGAAGGAGAAAAATGCTTATACAGAGGAGATCACTTGCTCAAGGGGAGTACATATTTTTGGATATCAAATTTTGGTTAACAGTTTTTTATTTTTCTCATGAGTGTTGTCATCAATGCCAAAGGGGGAGATTGTTGGCATTCTACACTCTTATGAGAATGGTTGTGTTGTCATTGATGGAAAATTGATTGACAAACTAATAGGCAACCGACCGTCATTCACTGACATTAAGATTTCTACATACTCCGGCAAGCACCAGCACCGATAGTCACTTAAACCGACATTCATATTACATCGGCAACGGTATACCATCACTCAAGATGACATGGAAATATCTTTTGTTGTAATATAATTATCTTTTTGTAAGACGACTTGGTATATTGTAAAAGACTCATATATGTATGAAGTCTTGTAGGTCATTTTGTGAAGTGATGTGTGTGATGAAAGAGGAATGATATGATGCGAAATTGATAGAAGAATTTTGTATAAGGACAACAAGGTTTTGGTTATAGACAACTTAAACCGGTACTGAACCTGGCATAGTTGATGTTGATTTGAGCAATATTGTATTGGATTTAATCATCCATTTTGTAAGTTAGTGAGACTTCTATTTTGTAGTTGAGCAGTGAGCTCTAGCCTATTGGCCTTGCTACATGTGTAGGCCCCTCATGTAAGTAATATTTATTCATTGACTACTAAGTGAATATTGTGGGTCACAAATCCCACCGAGGTTTTTCCCACACCAGGTTTCCTCGTTAAATATCTTGTGTTATGGTGTGTTCTCTATGTTGTCTCTGTTATTCTTATTTACCGGTACACTATTTTGAGATGCAAAGTTTTAAATAAGTGTAAATATTTTGTTAACTGGTTAGACACTGATTCACCCCCCCCCCCTCTCAGTGTCTTTGGGATTGTCATTGATTCTAACATATATCACCTGAGATTAAGAGATTCTTGAGACCCCATGCTTTTGGAGACATGAGGGTTAGCCACAATTGGGGTGACTGGTTTGTATGTCAAAGTTACACTTTTTTAAGGGTTTATGGTTTTGAGGGTGTTCCTTATATATTGCCTATATTAGTTCCTGATAGGATTGCCTATTTAGAGATTGTTAGGCAACTTAGTATGTCAAAAGCAAAGTATTTTGGTGGTGCACACAAGAAGACATTTATGCCTGTCACTTTGCATTTTGGAGACTTCACCGTTGTATCTACTAAGCCTTATGAGATGATAGAAAGGAAGTTGGTAAAGGAGTACAATTTGTATGGACACTAGGCTTGGAAAAATTATGATCTAGAGGGGTATATCCACCACTGTAGGAAGAGCCAGAATCTGGGAGAGTATTTGCATATACCCATGGAGGCTGAAGATTTATTTAGAAATAAGGAACGAGATGAGGCTGTTGCACTTTTAGAGGAATTAAACCAAAAATTAGAAGAGCGAAAGAAGAGGCTTCAGGAACTAAGAGAAGAAGGAGATAATGAGAGTGGGTCTGATGAGAATGCAACTGTATCAACCCTTCGTGCACCTGAATTAGAAGTGGCAGAGAGCCAGGAGAAAATCATGGTGAGAATAAATGCTAATGCAGATGTTTGACCTGAAGAGCATGCAACTTTTGTTGCAGATGAGGTTTTTGTATAGTCAAAGGAGTTTAATTCATTTTTGTACCATTATTAAGGGAAAAAGTTGAGGGTGAACATCCCAAATGTTACTCTAGAAAATGAAACAGAGATGCTTAAAAAATTAAAAGAAGATATTGATGCAGAAATGGCCACAATGACACCACAGAGAGGGAGACAACTTCTCAGTGAGGTAGGCATCATTTTGTTCCTAGGATGGGACTTAAGTGCCTCTTTTATCTTTGACAGCTTGTTGCATTCTGACACAAAGGATGTAAAATTGGACATACAGGGTGTTGATGATATCTTTATTGGATCAAGGTATGATCCAAATGAAGAAGAAATGTTTCTTTGGGACATATACCCTCCAAATAAGAGACCCAAGATCATAGATGTAGATAAGGCATTTGGGCACATGATGAAGCTGAAAGTGGGAGAGGTTAATCGAATTGTCACAACAGATTTGGGGATTGACATTGCAAAATTGAATAAGGCCCAAATGCAGTGGGTGGTAAAAGAGGGTCAAAACTATAAGAATTTATATGAAGACCTGTTGAGAAGTCGTGGTCATGAACTACCATAGATAGCTGACACTGGTGTTCAGTGGAAGAAGAAATATGAAGACCAAATGAAGGAAAATATTAAGTTAAATAGGCAAATTAGGACTACTAGGGTAGATGTTGCTTGTGTTTTGTTAAAAAGTAGGTTTGAATATTAATTGGAAGTTCTCAAATAATTCTAGACAAACTGTCAGAAGACCTTGGATAATATGGCTTCTCATAAAAGAACCTTGAATAGGCTGAAGGCCTTGTTGAAAGATAAGAGTGTCGATGAGAAAGTGGTTGAGAAGATCCAGAGAAGGTTGAATAAACATAAAGAGTTTGGTGTGGACATTAAACATGAGTGTACAGATTGCAAGGATATTGTTAAGTATAGTTTTCTAGATATTGTGGATGATGTAGAGCAGTTAAAAGACAAAGAGATTTGGATTGCAAAATGCCAAAATGTACTTAACACATCCCTTGATGTTGCCCGAGTAGATGTTTTGGATATGAAGGATATAGGTGAGTAGATGGAGAGATTGGTTACCATGGAGATCACTGTCAGAGATACTGTGTTCAACACCAACACTCACAAGGATAACAAGTATTTGGAGCACATACAAAAGTGTAACACAATATTGGATGGCGAGAACTGATTTTTTATTATATTTTGTGTCTAGCAGTTAAGCAGTTAGGTGTTAGGTTTTAGTTAAGTTTAGTTTAGCAAGATGAAAGGGTGTGTCCTTTAATTCTAATCTTTTGGCTCACATATATGTAGTGAGTCATTTTTGTATCATGGGGGGCAATAGAACTTGGCCACTGGCTGGGTTGCAAGTGTTATGTTTTAGAAAGGTCTAGTAGGAATAAGAAGTTTATTCTATGCAAACTGAATCTATTAGAGTATTTGTAAGTGTGGTTTTTGTGTACATTCTTATGCCAGAAGTTAATATATAAGATTTCATGTTTTTATATTTAGATCGTTGTGTGGAATTTTGTGTTTGATGAAATCATATGTCCTCTTGATAAATCTTTTGGATTTGTTGTGATGTGCCATCACATGATGTTATATCGAATTTAAAATTGGGTTTTTTTGTTCATGCAACACATAATGAAACCTTCATAGTGATGATCTTATAATTATCTCTTGAGTTGATAGTGATTCTTGTCCATAAAGTTATGCTTTAACTATCAGATAAAGGCACTAGTTTGTTATTAATCTTTGTGGAATAAGTTTGTATGCATTAGGTCCTTATCAAAGAAACAAATCTTCTAATTTCTATAAGTACTGCTCTTTTTCATAATTTCTTAATGTCCTAATAGTAATCTTTTTCATAATACAACTATGCACACACTCATTTAATCAGTTTTAAAGGCAGTCAATAAAATACACTTTGGTTAGCATAGTTGAAGGAAAACCTTCTGCCATCCCTACAATTGCTAATTCCCACAGTTTAAATTCACTCAAAACAAACCTCTTTTGTGCATGAGAGTGTAAGGTATAGCCATTTGGGTTTAGTGTAGCCTAAAGTACAGAGGGATTTGGTCTTTGACCATCCCTGTTTGTTGGCCAAGGTTGATTGGATCAACTGAGGATTAGGCAAGTCTTTGGTTTTCTAATATGTGGTTTCGGACACCAACAAATTGGCGACTCTGCTACGGAGTTGTCAAACATAGTTTGACATTCACCTAGAAGCTCTGGTGTTTTTTCATTGAAGATTTGATAAGTTTTGTTTTCCCCATCTGAGTCACACAACAAATTGGCGACTCTGCTAGGGAGTTGTCATAGGAAGTGTTCAGAGTCTTTGGTGGTTCGTTTCAGACTCTACTGGAGGAAGGAGCCTAGAAGATTAATTAAAAATATTGTTCCTCTTAGGAGGTGGCGACTCTACATCTAATATATGAATAATAGTTGGTATTTTGAGAAAGTAAGAGAAACCCCTAGGAATTTATCAATAAGATTAATGCAGGGGAGAAGGTCTCTGCACAAGGGACAAGATAATCTTGTTCAGTTGAGTCCAAAGAAAAGATACAAAGAAAAGAAATCAACACCAAGTATGGTATTTGGGGGTTATAAGAAGTTTCCTAGTAGAGAGGATGGCTCTTCATCTGGTGATAAATTTGAAAATATGGAGGAAAATACTTTCTATACTTTAAATGAAAAAAAAAATAATGGCAGCCATGATGAAACCCTGGCTACTGAGGAACAAGAGGAAAGGCAATGGGATGAAATAATACTTAAAATGGCTGACTTAAATGGAGATGAATCCAAAATGGAAAAGGCTCTTAGGTGACAACCAAATTGGGTATTACAAAAGCTAGGATTAAAAAGAGATACAATTCAAAGCCCTAGGTCAGAAGGGATAGAAGACAAAAATAAAGGTGAGGGTAGTAGGCCAACAACTCCTAAATATAGTCCCCCTCATATGAGAAAAATAGAGCAGCCTTTTGTAACTTTTGATAACCTATTATTAAATGGAAGTAGAAGATGAAGGGATGTGCATAGGGATCAAAGGGAAGAAAGGCAAAGAAATAGCCAGAATAATGGAGGAAGGAATGGCAATGGGAAAAATGATGGGAAGTGGAATAACAACAATAGCAGTAACATTATAAATAATAATAGAGGAGGTAATGGGTATGGAAGCAACCAAAATAATGGAAATAGTAGAGGTAGTAATGGCAATCATGGAAATGTTAATGGTGGAAATAGAAACAACAATAATGACAATGGAGGTAATAATGGAAATAATGGCAATAATGATGGTGGTGGAGACAATGGGAACAATGGTAATAATGGGAATGGCAGCAATGGTGGATTCAATAGAGGAAATATGAACAATCAAAACAACAATCAGGCTGGCAGATGACCTATGATCATTGAAAGATATAGATAGTTGGATTTCATTGGCATTGTTGGTTATCCAATTTAGATCACTAATGATTTAGGATTAGCCATCCCTAAATTCTTAGGAAATGGAATTGATTCAGCAAAACAACATGTAGTTAATGTAAAAAATGCCATTGAAGAATTTGAGGTTCCTCATGAAGATGTATTCATGAAATTGTTTGTTCAATCTTTGATAGAAGATGTAGGAGAATGGTATAGAAGTCTTCTCGATGGATGTATTGGCAGCTAGTAAGAATGTGGAGATCACAATGATCCTTCATTTGCATCCCATGAATTAACAAGTATAAAGAAGAATAAAAATGAATTAGTTGCTGAGTTTAATAAAAGATTTAATAAAGTATTAAATAGAATACCCAGAGATGTCAGACCCATTGATTCATTCCTAATTAACTTTTATTTGAGTGCTTTTGATAGCAGAACCCATTATGAGATTTTGTCTCATAGACCTAATACTCTACAACAAGAATTCAAGACAACTGCTACCATTGAGAATAACAAGAAAGTTGTTGGGAAGGTTGCCAAGAGAGATGATCCAATGTTATACAATTCTAGGGTTCCCAAGAAATATGAACTTACTTAGATCATGGACATGCTTAAGGACCTAAAGGGTAAGCAAAATCCTAATAAAAATCCACCATATATAAACAATAAGCAAATGAAAAACAATAGGCCAAGGCTACATGATATGCCATATAACACAAACTGGAAGGATGGGAAGCCAGTGAAGCCTAATGCAAGCAAAGAAACTCCTAATCCACTGAAGAAGGCCACAAATTTTGTAGATGAATATCCATGGTGTGATGTTTGTAATCTACCTCATGTTGCAAAACAGTGCATGATTGCCCAAGGTTTGATAGAGGAGGAAAATCATAATGAGGATTGTGAACCTACTGTAAATGTTCTTTCATCTAATCATATTGGGGAAGGGATGAAGACTCATCTGAGGGGGAGCATTTTTTTGATGTGTAGCAAATGAGAGAAAATCAGCATTATAGTATACAACAGGTCTTTTCCAGATGATGATGATGAAGACATTCCAAGTTTGAGAAGATTGTTTCAGGATGATATAGTGTATTCATTAAGGAACTTAACTGAGGAAGAAAAGAAAGCCTTCACTATTGCAGTAGTAGAACAAGTAAAGAGCAATTATCAATTGAGAAATAGGAATGTAAATAATGAGCAGGGAAAGCCAGCAAGCGTGTTTGCCAAAGTTAAAAAACTAGATGGGAACAAAGAGAAAACTTTCAAAAGAAAAGATGCAAATGCCAAAAAAGGAAAGGAAGCAGTACCAGGACATGCCAAGAAAGAAGAAATGCCAAGAATAATTAAGCTTGTGGAGAAGGAGCAAGTAAGTAAGCCTACTTCAAATAATAATTCATTCATGTCCAAATCATTATCTCAGGTAAAGATATCTATGCCTTTGCTAGAGGTAATGAAATTTCTAGATTACAAGAATGAGACGTTGAAAATTATATCTAATGTTGGAGAAGTAAGTAGGGAAGATCATAAATAAAAAGAAGATCCTCCTATGGTGTATCTTGGCACATCTATTACCAAAAATCTCACACAGGTAGATCCTTTCTATGTAACACTACTGATAAACATAAAAATGCTAAAAAATTGCATGATAGATTCAAGAGCAGTAGTAAATATCATGCCAGAGGATGTCATGAAAGAATTGGGAATGCATGATGATACACCTTATGGTAAGTGCTATGCAATTGACAATAGGATTGGTCTTGTAATAGGAATCATGAAGGACGTTGAGTTCAAATTCCCAGCCTACCCAGACACTACATAAAAAAAAACATGTTGGCATTTTGATGATGTTGTGATTGTCATTGATGGACACACACCTGTTTTGAAATCACTTTCTTTATGTATGAGTTATGCTCAACCAGTATTTGATACAACCAGTATTATGTATTATAGTCTTTAGACTATCGGTGTTTTGTAGAAGATGTTTCCTGGTCACAAACTGACTGAAGACCTAAAGCGGTATGAAGACCTAAAGCGATTCAAGGATCTCAAAGTGGTACAAAGGAACAAAGAGGTAGTTAACATTTTTCCAGTCTTCATTTTGACAACTAGTAATTGGTAAAATGTACGAGCCGGTATTACTCTGTGATGAGTTACCAACCAGTATTTCTGTGACGAGTTATCATCCACCAACACTTTGGCGGTGATTTTGTCTCGTGTTACCAAATGTGTCTAGATGCACTAAACCTAATAACTTGTAATGTAATCCTATTGGACCGACATGAAATCAAACTCCTTTATAAGGACATCATGTCTAGGGTTTTAGAAGTAGAAGAGGGTTTTGTATGTGCGATTATAGAAGAGAAGATTAGGTCTGTGTGAAGAAACAAAAATGGAGATATTGAAGACTAAAGTAATGCTAAATGTGCATTAACAATGAGCTATCAAGGATCTAACCAAGCATATTGTTCTAGTATCTAGATCATCTACTTGTCGAATACTGACATCTTCGACAAGTCTAAAACCCTTAACTGGGTAGGTCTAGCAAAGCCTTTGTAAATCCTCTAACAAGGTGGTTCACAACTGTGAATCTGAAATCCTCTCACAAGGTAGTCTTTAACAGGACTTATCTCCTAACAAAGATCTAGATTCCTAACAAGATCTATTCTGGTGAAGAACATTGTATGACCTTAACTGCTCTGACCTTAACCAGTCTAGTTTCTATCCTGCAGATAGTTACTTGTGAGTTTCTGCTCATCGTGGTTTTTCCCATTTGGGTATCCACATCAAAACATCTTGTGTTATCGTGATTGTGCTCTTGTGGGTGAATGCTTTATTTGCTGTTTGGTTTGCATTTGTCTTAACCGGTTTGTTAGTAAATTTTTTATACCAGTTCACTGCTAAACTATTTAAGAGTTTGAGTTCAGTATTAATTGGTATACTAATTCACCCCCCCTCTAGTATTCATCAATTGGTATCAGATCCAACCTTTCTATAAGTCTAACCACTTGGAAGGATATATGGGGGAATACATTATGAGGGAACTTACTCATCGGCTCACTCAGACTGAGAAAGCTTATGATGAACTCAAACTCAAATATAAAGCCTCTCTATAAAAAAGAAGAGAGCATGCTGAGAAACTAATGGAGCTTACTGAAAATAGTTCTTCTAATGAAGTAGACATGGATGCCCTAGTTGAAGAAGTTGAAAAACTGAATGAATCCAATGCCAACCTAAGAAGGGAACTGGAAGGACTGACTATTAGAATGTGTCAAGAGCTTGTGAACTAAAGGAAAGCTAAAGATCTGGTAAAAGACAAAGATCATGAGATCTCCAAGCTGAAGCAAGAAAACAGTGCCCTTACTGCTCATCTCCAAGAGAGTAAAGTGGAAAAAGAAGAAATGCAAGGTGAACTAAACATAGCTATTTCTGAGAATGCAACCTTGAAGGAATCCAATGCTTCTATTTCCAAGGAACTCACAAAGGTCAAAGGAAATACTTGCCAAATTCAATTAGAGTACTGTTAAGCTAGAACAAAAGCTTGAATCAGAAAAATCGATAAAGAATACCACTGGACTTGGGTTTTCCGGTTATGAGGAAGGTGAGACCTCTGGAAAAAAATATGTATCATTAAAGAAGCAACCAACATCAAAGGATAAAGGTAAGAAAAAGTTTAAACATATTTGCTTTAATTGTCTCAAAGAAGGACATATTGCTAATGTGTGTAGAAATAAGGCCTACAATAAATTTCCTTATTTTCTAAACAATAAGCCTAGATCCAATAGATTCAATGGAAACTGTTATGCATGCAACAAGTTTGGGCATAGAGAATTTGAATGCAGGTTTGTTATGCACAAAACTGGGAGATATCCTCAAAGGACTCAAGGATTTTTTCCTGAATCCTCTGTGAACCGGAATCCAAACTGGTATAATGCCTATGACCATCAGTCAGGTGGTGGTGGCTATCAAGCGGCAACTAGTTGGAGAGAAACCTTTTTTTATCTATCATGGTAGCGGTCACACTGCTACTACATGCAGAAGGAAGAATGGTAGAATGAACAATGGACCATGGAGAACACCTAGAATGGTATGCTATCATTGCAACAAATCGGGACACCCTACCAGAACCTGTAGAACAAGAAAGAACCTATTACATGATATACCGATCACTCCAGAAGGGAAGATTGATGTTGAAACCATTCAAGAAGGAATGAATAAAACAGGGAAAAAGAAACCTGAAAAAGTGTCACAAGATGAACTGGTTTCTGGACCTAGTGTGGAAGTCTCTGAACTGGCAAACTGAGCTTTAGAAAAGCTTAGGGGGAACATATCGGTGAAATATTTGAACCCATAGTTTATATTGGTAAAGACCTAAAACTGATATAGATTACCTGTCAATCGACAGAAGATTGTGAAGTGGTAAAAGGCAAAATTAGGGTTTATACCCTAGTGGTGGAGCATTTATTATGGTAGGTGAAGAATTCATTTAAAAGGAATTTTCAAAGTCATTTTCACTTATTATTTTTTGAGTGAAGAATTTTTCAAGTGCAGAGCGATAAAGTGCGATTCGACTTGTAATTCAAAGAGAATTCAAAACTTGCAGGAGAATCCAGAGATATTTTCAACCTATCATTGAAGAACACCAAGTGATAATCCAACAACCAAAGTGGTGTGTTGCGAAGCTGCAATTGTAAACCCTAAATTTCAAAATTTTGAAGGTATTTCTTGAAATTATTGTTTATCAATTAATCATGGCTTCTATATCGCACTCTAGTTCTAGTGTACCTATGGACTCAGCTGAATTCATTCAAAGAAAAATGAAATACAATGCCCTATCCTAAATACCTTTTAGAGTCATTATCAAAGGAGATATTTTAGGGTACATTGAATGCAAATTAGAAGACCTAAGATCCCTAGCAATTCATTCCCAGCTAGGTCTGTTCTGTGGGGATGACAAGAAAATCAAACCGGAATACAACATCCTAGAGAGGAAGAAACTACATAATATTGTTTATTTTCTTGAAGAGTTCGCAGAAGATCACATCTGCATTATCTTGAGTAGAGTACATGGTGACAAAATGTACCTGGAGTGGATGCATGACATAACACTAGAAGTAATTCATGCAGTCATTGGTTTCTGCAACATTGGTGAGGTGCCAACCCATAGGAAAGTCATCAAGACTGAAATGAAGAAGCTCATCGGTTCTCTAAGTGACCAAAGGGGAATGACTGTCAATCCCATCAAAGATGATTTGGTCAAGTATGCTTGCATGGTGATTGGGTATAGAGTATTTTATGCTAGCATAATAAACTCTGTCCCTACTGCTGCGGTGAATGTTGCCCACACAATGATCAAGGAGGATGCCTCATTTGATCTATGCACCTGTTTTCACAAGCAAATTCTATTAAACTTGAAGTCCATCAAATAGGACAGTGCCTTAAGATTCAGATTTGGACAACTTTTGGTAGGTCTATTTTTCTACTTTCAAGGCTATTTCCTAGGAGTTGGTGATATTCAATGGTCTGCTGACCAACCGGTCACTAAACAAATTAGGGAAAGTCTCTAAGTGGTGGGAACCGGATATCCTAAAGTCTTGAATAAATGCTTTGATGAATTCAAGTGGAAGATGAGTCAGAGGATGAGGATATCTGGAGACATTGTTAAGAAATATGAAGAGGACATCTACTTTACCATTAAAGTAGATGAGTACATAATGGAAGCGGTAGAGCCCAAAAAGGAAAAAGTAGAACCTATGGGATATGAGGTGATGTATGACATGTTGGATGGGTATGCCTCTACCCTGATTGCCTCTCCTTTAGATGCAAATAAAAAGAAAACCAACACCTACTTGGAAAGGGTAACACCGATTGAAAAACCTTTAGTGAAAAAGGGAAAGGCAGTGCCATTGGTATTGGCACCAGTTACCTCAACAAGTCCTAAAGTGACCAAGCAGTCACCTACCAAAAACAAACCTGAAGTTGCTACTGCTAAATTTTTTGAAAGGAAGCAAAAGACCAAAAGCAACTCACTGGAGTCTGAGGATACTAAATTAGAAGTGCAGCCTAAGAAGACCAAGCAAATAAGGAAGAAGGCAAAAACTACCAGCAATGCACCTGCATCATTAGCACCGGTAAATATTGACATCTCTTCCTATAAGATGATGACACATTATCAGAGGACTATTAAGAATATTAAAAGAAAAATGCTTAGTGATTTGAAGGAGTATTTTTATGATTTTACCGATAGTGAGAAAGAGGAAGTAGAGCGAGAAATCATTAATTATTTGTGTGTTTATGATCGGTCACCATCAGAAATTAGATCTGAGACACCTAATTCTTTGTACAATTCTTTAGATAATAAATGGTGCATTGCCATCAAGAGAGAACGGGAGATCAGAGAAAATATTTTTGTAGAATACTTCCCTAATGGTTCAAACTCTAAATTGTTTGAAATCATGGACCGGTACAAAGGTCTCTTCTTCATGAGAAGAAGAAGACTCTTGCTACTAGAAGGCAAAGCCTCTGAAGTTGTGAAAGACACACACTTCCATACTAAAGCCATTGTGAAAATGCATCAAGTTGCTCAAGCAAATAGAGAAGCTGAATAGGAAATGGAAACCAGAAAACCGGATGATGCATTTGATGGCAAAGGAGAACCAGCTATAGAACAAGTTGACACTAGTGATGTGGATGTGTTAGATGGTGAAGATGTCACTCCAGACACAAAGAAGGAGAAATAGGATAAAGAAAAGGTAGAAAAGATGAAGCTAGATAAGGAAAAGGCTGACAAAGAGAAAAAGAAAGAGGAAGAGAAGAGGAAACAAGAGAAAGAGAAGAGGAAACAAGATGAAGAGAAGAGGAAACAAGAAGAAGAGAAGAGGAAAGAAGAGGAGAAGAGGAAAGAAGAGGAGGAAAAGAAAGAAGAGGAGAAGCGGAAAGACAAGGAGAAGAAGAAACAAGAAGAGGAGAAGCAGAAAGAAGAAGAAAGAAAGGAGGAAGAGAAGAAAAAGAATGAAGCAGAGAAAAGGGAGAAAGAAGAGGAAAAGAAAAAGGAAGCAAAAAATAACAAACAAGTGGATATTCCAAAGGCAACTAGTGGTCAAGCCAAACCGGCTGACATCACCAGTCCTATGACCTCCAATCTGTAGATGAATTAGAGTTGCTGCAAGGCATAAAGCTAGCACAAGAAAGACTAGAAACATTGAGGAGGAAAAAGGAGCAGGATGTCATTCACACTACGATTGACACCCTTACCAGTTTGATTCTAGGTACCAACCTCCCCGGTACGGATTCCTCTCTGGCCAAACTAAAACTTCTATGTATAGTTGTAGAAGACCAGGTACAATGCCTGGAAGAAGTTGCTGAAGCTAATGCACAGAAGAAGCATCAAAAGGAACTAAACACTATCTTAGTAAAGAAACTGAATGAGCTCCAGTCTCAACTTTAGAAACAACAGAAGGATATAAGAGATTCTATGGATGAGGGGAAACTACTATTGAGAAAAATAAGCCAACCCTATCTATTTTGTGATGATGTGCTTGCACAAAAGGATAAACTGCAATATGATTTGCATGCATACATAAGAAACTTTAAGACGTTGTATGATTATTTCACTACATATGGGCAAACTATTCACTAGTATCAACTTCAGTCTACCAGGATAGAATTGGAGATTAGTAACCAGACAAGAGATTTGCAAGAGCTTCGACTGGTTTTATTACCCAGACTGCAAATTCTTCAGAAGTGCTTTCTCAATCTAGAAGCTTTAATGGTAACTCAAGAGATGAGTACAATTGATGCCATGGAAGAAAAGGTATCATAGATGCAGACCAAAAGTAAGGTTGCTACCTCCTTACTTGAGTCATGGTCATTAGCCATGAAGACTTTTATGCAGGATTTTAAATTTGTTTTTGATAAGTTTCACTCATTAGTGTCATAAACATTTACTCATTTTAATGTTAATGAGAAACATGGGTTATTCTGCATTACTTTGTCATTTTTGGCAAAGGGGGAGTAGTATTTAAGATTTTGGTGAATGTTATGTATACTTTTGTGTTACCTTTTTTTAAGGAAGTAGTATACATTGTCATTTCTGCAAAAGGGATAGTGTATATGCTTAGGGGTATTTATTTTGATTATGGCATATTTTTATTGTAAAAACACTTAGATGTCAAAATTTTCCCAAGTGTTGCCATCAATGCCAAAGGGGGAGATTGTTGGCATTTTGATGATGTTGTGATTGTCATTGATGGACATACACCTATTTTGAGATCACTTTCTTTATGTATGAGTTATGCTCAACTGGTATTTGTTCCAACCAGTATTATGTATTATAGTCTTTAGACTATCTGTTTTTTTTAGAAGATGTTTCTCTATCACAAACTGACTGAAGACCTAAAGTGGTATGAAGACCTAAAGCGGTTCAAGGATCTCAAAGTGGTATGAAGGAACAAATCGGTAGTTAACATTTTTGCAGTCTTCATTTTGACGACCAGTAATCGGTAAAATGTATGAACCGATATTACTCTGTGATGAGTTACCAACTGGTATTTCTGTGATGAGTTATCATCCACCGACACTTTGGCGGTGATTTTGTGTCATGTTACCAAATGTGTCTAGATGCACTGAACCTAGGAACTTGTAATGTAATCCTATTGGACCAACATGAAATCAGATTCCTTTATAAGGACATCATGTCTAGGGTTTTAGAAGTAGAAGAGGGTTTTGTATGTGTGATTATAGAAGAGAAGATTAGGTCTGCGTGAAGAAACAGAGTGTGGAGATATTGAAGATTGAAGTAATGCTAAATGTGCATTAACAATGAGCTATCAAGGATCTAGCCAAGCATACTGCGCTAGTATCTAGATCATCTACTTGTTGATTACTCACATCTTCGACAAGTCTGAAACCCTTAACTAGGTAGGCCTAGAAAAGCCTTTCTAAATCCTCTAACAAGGTGGTTCACAACTGTGAATCTAAAATCCTCTCACAAGGTAGTCTTTAACAAGACTTATCTCCTAATAGAGATCTAGATTCCTAACATGATTTGTTCTGGTGAAGAACATTGTATGACCTTAACCGGTCTGACCTTAACCGATCTGGTTTCTATTCTGTAGATAGTTACTTGTGAGTTTCTGCTCACCATGGTTTTTCCCATTTGGGTTTCCACGTCAAAACATCTTGTGTTATGGTGATTGTGCTCTTGTGGGTGAATGCTTTATTTTTTGTTTGGTTTGCATTTGTCTTAACCAATTTGTTAGTAATTCTATTATACCGGTTAACTACTAAACTATTTAAGAGTTTGAGTTTAGTATTAATTGGTATACTAATTCACCCCCCCCTCTTAGTATTCATCAAAATAGATATCACAGTTGTACAAGTGCCTGTGAACTATGGGATGATGTTGTCCAAACAATGGTCTAACTTGGTGGGTGGACATGTCCAGCTTGACTTGTCATATGCCACTATTCTAGTGAAAGGGACAGAGGTGAGGATAAACAGAGAACCAAGATCTCCCTACCTCATAGAAGAAGTTGATCCTAATGAAGTGACCTGCTTTTTCGACTCAGATATGGATAACTTTCAGGTAAGTATTTCTAAACCTTTAAAAGTTGATAAAATTATAGAAATAGTTAAACAAAATGAAAATTTAATTTGGAAATTATATTTTGATGGTGCCTGTAGTAAGGATGGAAATGGAGCATGAGTTGTATTTATTTCACCTAATGGAAAAAAATTTAAATACTCCTTCTTGTTAGCTTTTGAGTGTACTAATAATATTGCTAAATATGAGGCCCTCTTATTAGAACTTAACATAAAAAATAAACATGGCATTAAGTTACTAATAGTTTATGGTGATTCAGAATTAGCTATTTCACATGTTAGAGGCAAATTTTCTACAAAAAATGCAAAATTAAGAAGCTACGGGAACGAGGTTTGGGATTACATTGAACTCTTTGATGCTTTCTCCATCAATTGGACTGAAAGGTCCAACAATATTCTGGCAGACTTCATGGCTAACCTAGCGATCAAACATAATGATATCCCTTTTGATGATATTACCCAAGTAGAAATCAAGACCAGACCATCAGTCCCTGACAATGTAAGAAGTTATCAAGTATTTGATGATGACAGGGATTTAATAAAGTTTTTGTTTTGTGAGAATCATTATGAGCACCAACAGATTGATTGGAATGGACTTGTGGAGGACAAGGATGGCAAGGAGACTGTACTGGGGCAAGAGGTGTTGTATCTGAAAACAAATAAAATCCCAAAGGGATTGATAGAGGTTGAAACAATGTTTGATGATAAATATATAACAAGTTTCAGACCTAATTCAGGAGGATGTGAGGATGTTGAAAAAATAAACTTGGGAAGTGAAAGCAATCCAAGAGAAGTATATATTGGAAAAAAGATCACACCAAAAATTAGAACAATATTGATTAATCTGCTAAGGAAGTACAAACATGTCTTCGCTTAGTCATATGATGACCTTAAAGCATACAGGGAAGACTTGTTCTAGCATGAGATACCTTTGAAGCCTGATGCAAAGCTTTTTAGATAGAAGCAAAGGCCAATAAACCCTAGTTTGGCTCCCAAGATGAAAGAAGAGATGATGGAAATGAGGAATGCTGGTATTATTGAGCCCATAAAGCACTCAGAATGGGTGTCCAATTTGGTCCCAGTAAGAAAAAAGAATGGTAATATTAGACTCTGTGTGGACTCTAGGAATTTAAATGTTTCATCTTTAAAAGATAATTATGCTTTACCTAACATGGAAGCTCTTTTGCAGAAAGTCATTGGAAATGAATTGTTATCTATGGTGGATGGCTTCTCAGGCTATAATCAAGTCAAAGTTAGGGAAGCAGAAAAGTACAAAACTACTTTCACCACACCTTGGGGCACCTATGTCTATGCTAGGATGCCTTTTGGACTGACAAATGTAGGAGCTAAATTCTAGAGGGCTATGGATGTAGCCTTTGAGGGGATGATTGATTATATCTTAGTAGTTTACTAGGATGATATGACTACTTATTCTAAAAAAGTAGAAGATCATTGTAATTATTGGCAGTGGGCCAGTGTCCCTTGTGTAGATTTGCAACATGGTTCAACAGCCTCCTGTGGATTCTATAAGTCTAGTGGTTGTATCGAGCATTGACAGGCCGATCTTTTGGTGCAATGACAACCACACTTGTAACAAGTGGTATCAGAGCTTGGTCATAGGTTTGAATCACGCAGGCCACAATGATTGACGCTGGGATGGGGATTGTTGGCAGTGGGCCAGCGTCCCTCATGTGGATTTGTGACATGGTTTAACAACCTCCTATGGATTCTATAAGTCTAGTGGTTGTATCGAGCATTGATAGGTCGATCTTTTGGTGCAACGACAACCACACTTGTAACAGTAATGACTTAGAAAAAATCTTTATTAGAGCATTAGAATATGACATATCTTTAAATCCCAAAAAGTGTCATTTTGGAGTTACTGAAGGGAAATTGTTAGGTCATATTGTTTCAAAATATGGTGTGAGAATCGATCTAGAAAGGATTGTTGCTATTGATAAGATTCAAATCCCTAAAATAGTTAAGGCAATTCAATCTTTTTTCGATCAAATTAACTTTGTAAGAATATTTGTTTCAAACTTCTCTGAAATTGTAAAACCTATTGCTAAAATGTTGAAAAAGGGAGCTGAAATAAAGTGGACTAATGAAGCTTTTGAATATTTTGTAAATATCAAAAGGGCCATCAAGGAAGCCCCTATATTAAAGTCCCCTAATTGCTCTAAGCCTTTCCAAGTGTTTTCATTTTCTTCATTCCAAAATATTGCTCCTTTCATGTTACAAAAGAATGATGAGGGCCATGAACAACTAGTGGCATTTTTTAGCAAAACATTGCAAGCATCTGAGTTGAACTATGATTTAAATGAAAAATAGGCTTATGCTCTTCTGAAAGATGTAAAATATTCCAGACCCTATATGGTTGGTGCCACTATCATTACATATATACCAAATGTTGTTGTTAAAGACATCTTTAGACAATCAGAGACTACTAGAAGGAGATGCAGATGGATAAACTAGATCCAAGAATTCAATATTGATATATAGATCACAAAGTTGGTGAGGGGTCAAGATTTAGCAAAATTGATGGCAAAATGCAATCTTGAAGCAACACAGGCGAATCAAATAGAGTTGGAAGATGCACAAATAAGCATTGAAACGTGTCCTTGGTATTCAAATATTGTTTATTACTTAAAATATATGATGTGTCCTGATAGTCTAAATGATAGTCATAAAAGAACTTTAAAGCTTCAAATGTCTAGGTATGTATTACTTAAAGGAGATTTATACTCGGAAAATAGAGATGGTATTCTTTTATTGTGTCAAGATGAGTATCAAGCATATGTTATTTTAAAAGACTTACATGAAGGTGTATGTGGAGGCCATTTCTCAGCCAAAACCACTGCTCATAAAATTCTTAATGCTAGTTATTATTGGCCCCAAGTTTTCAAGGATTGTCATGCTTATATCAGAAAATGTGAAGCGTGTCAAAAAATTTCAAGGAAGCTTAAGTATAATGGAATTATTCCTCTCAGACCCATGCATACAAAGGAACCAATCCAAATGTGGGGTATTGACTTCATAGAGGAAATAGAAAATAAATCTAGTGGTGGGCATAAATGGATTTTGGTGGCTACTGATTATTTCACTAAGTGGGTTGAAGCCATTCCCACAAGACAGGCTACAAGCAAAGTTGTGACAAATTTTCTCTTGAAACATCCTGACAAGATTTGGAGTACCTCGGAAGATTGTGGTGGACAATGGGATGTGTTTTAGATCTAAGGAGTTCTCTCATTTTCATGAAAATTATGGCATCACTTTGTCCTATTCATCACCCTACCATCCCCAGGGAAATGGACAAGCAGAATCAAGTAATAAGAACTTGTTGAGGATTATTAAAAGGATGTTGGGTGATAATAAAAGAGCTTGGGATTGAAAATTGAACCGAGCAGTATGGGCTGACAGAGTAACTGTCAAGAAGTGCACAAGATTTTCTCCATATGAGCTTGTATATGGAAAAGAAGCAAGATTGCCTTTGAATAATTTGCTTCCAGTTTATAAGTTTGTTACAGAGGAAGTAAACTTCATGGGGGACAAGTTGATGCAGTCAGCTTAGCTGGATGAGTATAGGAAAGAGGCCCAGGAAAGAAACATTCAAAGGCAACAGACAGTTAAGGCTTTACATGATAAAAAGGATTGTGAAAGAACATTTGAAGAAGGAGAATGGGTACTTAAATGAAATTCAAAAGACCAAGACAAAGGAAAACATGGAAAATTTGATGCACTTTGGCTAGGACCCTATATCATCTTGGAAAAAAGTAGAGAAAACTCATATTACTTGCAAGATTCTGATGGCGAAGTGCTGGAATTTCCAGTCCATGTTCAATACCTCAAGCATTTATTGTCTTGATAATCAGGGAGTATTTCTTGTATCATAGTAATATATTTTTCCTTTTGTTTTCTATTATGTGTTTTCAATTTTCTATTTTGGTCTTCTTTCTAGAGATAGCTGAGATCTTGCTATGTCCTTAAAAAGAACATACATCCCTAGAAAGAGCCACTGTTAGCACATATTTTTACAAAATATTTATGTACTATATATGGATGCTTTTTTCATATAGTTTCATCATAAGAGCATATACTGCCGGATTGTATGTGCAGATGATATGTTGCAGTGTCTTCATGAAAAGGCATCACTTGGGGATAATCAAGGGAAATGTTGAGTGTGATGGCATTCTGGTAATCCTCATCTTCACAATTAGTTTCATTGCAAGAGAAATTTTGGAAGATCAACATAGAGAAGGGTTGTGAGCATGTTTAGAGATGTCAATGGTGTGGGAGAAACCTTTTAGTATGGCTATTAAAAGTTTCATCCATGGAGAAGGGCTTCTTTTATACAAAATACAAAATTTTGCTTATCTGCATAAGTCACCCCAATGAGATCACCCAAGGAGGACGGAGTGTGTTGATCAGAGTAACTCATGCCGATGGTGTTTCCTAAAAGCGTGAGCAATGGGAAGAAGTGTGATTGAGTGGTAATACATTCTGGAGAGTTATGGCGATGATATGATAAGAATTCAGAGTCATCAGAGTAACATGCACTATTGGGAACGAAGAAAAAATGTTATCTCGATACCCAATGGGGTTATTGGTGGAACGCTTGTCGACAACAGATGGAGTGATGTATCCACAACGATGTCATCGAGTCATTGGGAAGTCCTAATTTATGTTACCCTGATACCTAATAGACTAAGTGGAGAAGATGACTCTATCAGAAAGACATTCTCTAATAAAGCGGTACCAAGCAAAAAGGGGAGCTAGGCCATTGGGATAACATACATTATCAGGAAGCTATGTTTTGAGTTATCCCAATACCCGATGAGGGAGACAAGCTCATTGCCAATGAAGAGATTACATTGGGAAAACCTACGCCAATAGACCAAAGCAACCCAATAAGGAGAGTAAGGTGTGGATTGAAATAAAAAAACTCATCGGGGTAACTTACATTATTAGAGAAACATTTTCAGAGTGGTGTTGATGCACGATGAGTAGAATTCCACAGAGGGATAAATGGAAGGAGGTTTCATCAGAGAGACCTACCCCAATTAAACGTAAAGAAAAGCTGACTAATAGAAAGGAAATGAGGATCCATCAGGATAAGCCAAGCCTTGAGGAAGAAAGCGAAGCGGCTGGGGCAAGATCCATGGACCGATCAGAATGACCTATTTCGATCAAAAAGACAAAAAGGTAATTGAAAGAATGAAAAATGTGGGTGGCACCAAGTAATTGAATTATCAGGTAGGGTTATGCCGATTAGCCATTGGAATATCTAATGTGAAAACCATTATTTAATGCTTGCGATCGAGTGGATTGGATCTGAATGAAGAAAATATGATGAGTTTATGATTGTTACTAACTATAGTCATTGCATATCCAGCATAAAGAAAGAGTTTTCGTGCCAAAATTATTCATAGTGTTTTCAGCCATCAGCATTCAAGTTGCAGACAAGAAGCGCAGGTAATTTCAAAGTTCAAGCATTTAATCATGGAGGCTTCTAGTTCACAAGGGAAAAGAAAGGACATAGAGATTGCAGACACAGTCTGCTAAATCAAAAAAGACAGAGTCTATAGAGGGTGTACAAAAGCAAAAATTGAACTAGGATATGATTGACCAAATTAACTCATATGGTGCTAAGTTGAGGAGGTCTAAAACCTATTTTCCGCCCAAGGATCAATTGGAAGACAAGTACAAAGAGGTTGGAGATATATGGACAACCATGGAGGCTTCTGGTTCATAAGGGAAAATAAAGGTCACAGAGATTGCAGACACACAATCTGCTAAATCAAAAAAGATGAAGTCTGTAGAGGGTGTGCAAAAGCGAAAATTGAACTAGGACATGATTAACCAAATAGAGTCATATGGTGCTAAGTCGAGGAGGTCTAAAACCTATTTGCCACCCACGAATCAATTGGAAGACAAGTACAAAGAGGTTGGAGATATTTGGACAACCATAAGGGGCCATGAATTATTTTTGTAGTCACATAAATCTGTCCACTTAATTAAATGAATATTTAGTATTTATTTGATTATTTAACCATCAATCAATAATTAATTAAATTAATATTTAATTAATTCATCTGAACCCTCTTCTCCTATTAATTAAATAAATTATTCTATTTATTTATTTTAATTCACTTAACCAAATTCAGACCATTAATTAAATAAATAAATCATATTTGTTTAATTAAATCTTCTCTCACATTTAAATAAATTAATATTTATTTAAATCCCCCAAAATCCCATCTCTCACATTTAAATAAATTAACATTTATTTAAATCACCTTTATCCTCCACCCACTTGCATTTTCCTACAAATGCAAGTTGCACAACTATTTTAAATAAATAAATAATTTATTTAAAATCCTATTTATCCTCACCCACTTGAAACCTTTAATGGTTTCCCTTAAAGTCTTCAAACTTAATGGCTTCCTTCTAGAGTCTTCTCAAGCCTTTAATGGTTTCCCTCAAAGTCTTCAAGCATTTAATGCTTTATCTTCCTTTTTCTCATGTAAATAAATTAAGATTTATTTAAATAAAATCCAAAATTCACATTCACATTTAAATAAATTAATATTTATTTAAATATCTATCCAAATGCAAATTACACCATTTAATTAAAATAAATGATTTTATTTCAATTGAAAATCCCAAAATTCCTCCCACTTGCATTCCCCTACAAAATCCACTTGCATGCCTAAATCCCTTCTAGATTCTTCTAACTCCTTCTAATTAGCCTAATCCTATCCTAATCATTGTCACATTCCTAAATAAAAGGAAGCAACTTCTCAAAAACCTCCAAAGTCTTCAATAACCATTAAATGCTTTATGTCTTGAAATGGTTAACCTCTAAAGTCTTCCAAACCATTAAAGGCTCTTACATAATCATTTATGGTTAACTCACCTTTTACCTTTGGTTAGAGACTTTTCTCTAACTTAACCATCCTTTTGACTCATGGGTCTCTTCAAATCATTTTTTTCTTTGACTAAGGTAACCATTTAACCCTTTCACATTCATTTATCCCTTGGATAAAAGGAATATCCATTAACCTAACCCTAACCCAACCCCCTAGGGTAACCATCATGTCCCCTCAAGCATTTAATGACCCTAATCTCTCCTCTCAAGCCTCCTCATGGTGACACTTGTCAACATGGGATTGGGTTGATAGTCTCACATGGATTGAATATCTTTCAATCCTAACCCTTGTTAAGATTGCTCAATCTTAACCATTCATTTCCCCATTTCTTCTATAAATAGAACCCTTCTCCTCAAGCAAAGAAGGAAGCATTAGAGTATTGTTGTTATACTGGTATTAGCATAGAGCTTTTTCATAGCATCACTATCTACACTTGCATAGCATTTGTTTATCACATCCAACCATCTTGAATCTCCATATGGCATCCATGGCTAGTGCTAAAAGATGAGAGCTACACTCATTTGGGACTTGGAGAGGGGAGAAACAAGGGAGAAGCATCAAAAGGCATCATGGAAGCATCTTAGGGAGGCTCTTCTCCTTTCTTTTGTTTTGTTAAACTTCTTTCATTCTTTTTTGAAATCTCTTTTGATATATTTGGAATGGTTTTTAGTTCTTTGTTTTGGTTTTATGGTTGAAACTAACTTATTAACATTGAACTTTGTTCTTGCCTTGTCCCCATTTCCATGACATCAGTTTCTATATCATTACCTGAGGCGGAACAAGGAGATGCCATTTTTGAACTCTTGGATGAAAAATTTGGGCAAACTGGTGGTCCCAAATATTTTTCTAAATCTCAGATTATTGGAATTGCTTACTAGAAAGTACAACAAAGAAAAAGGTGCATTCAATTGCCCAATGGGGATCCCTTCATCCGTATATTTGTCAAGACTATTCAAGAGGTTTTTGGTATGTCTTATGAGCCTTTTATGCCCCTATCTTTAATAGACTTGAAAGAAGAGTATACCCAAATGGACACTACTCACACAGTGTGGAAGTTAGCGATGCATAAGAAGGAGAAAGGATGACTCAAAGAGCAGGATGGTCCTCCTTTCAAAATTAGTTTATTCAAACAATACTTGCAATACACATATTGGGCATGTAGGAAGGTTTGTAGGAAAGAAGTACCTGATATCATAAGGATAGGCCCATTGGTGATGGTTGTAGATAATCAAATGCATGAGCCAAGGCCGTTTGATTATGCAACTTACTTGGCAGATAAGTTGCATGAAGGGTTCTTGAGTTTGCAGACGGAACCTAACCCTACTTTTAAATTTCACTCATTGCTAATGCATATGGTTTTGTTTCATGGGCATATAAGGGGTTTGTGGTCAGAGGAATTAAGGGTGACTCCCAGGAACAAAGATGGACAGGACCAACCAGTTCAATTATGGGTATCCCTGTGGGACTCAAGGTTTGTCAAATCACACTATGTGTTATTTGAAGAATATTTTGTTAAGCCTTTATACAGATTGTTTGGAGTGGAATGTGATGGGTCTATCTCACCTAAGATTAAGAGATTCTTGATACCCCATGTTTTTGGAGATACCAGGGTTAGCTACAATTGGGGTGACTAGTTTGTATGTCAAAATTTGACTTTTTTCACGATTTATGGTTTTGAGGGTGTTTCGTATATGTTTCCTACATTAGTTCCTGACAAGATTGCCTATTTAGAGATTGTTAGGAAACTTCATATGTCAAATAAAAAGCATTTGGGTGGAGCACACAAGCAAACATTTATGCCTGGCACTTTGCATTTTGGAGACTTCACCATTGTATCTACTAAGGATTATGAGATGATAGAAAAGAAGAAGGTAGTGGAGTACAATTTGTATCGACACTAGGCTCAGAAAAATTATGATCCAAAGGTGTATATCTACCACTGCAGGAAGAGCCAGAATCCAGGAGAGTTTTTGCATATACCCATGGAAGCTGAAGATGTATTTATAAATAAGGAATGAGATGAGGCTAGTGCACATTTAGAGGAATTAAACCAAAAATTAGAAGAGTGGAAGTGGAGGCTTCAATAACTAAGAGAAGAAGGAGATTCTGAGAGTGGGTCTGATTATAATGTAGTTGTATCAACCCTCTGTGCACTTGAATTAGAAGAAGTGGCTGAGAACCAGGAGAAAATCATGGTGAGAATAAATGCCAATGCAGATGTAAGACTTGAAGAGCATGCAACTTTTGTTGCAGATGAGGTTTTTGTTGGCATTTATGATGTTTATGTTGTGATTGTCATTGATGGACACACACTTGTATTGAGATCCCCTTTATATGTATGAGCTCATGCTCAACTGGTATTTGTTACAACCAATATTTTGTATTCTAGTCTTTAGACTAGTAGTGATTTTGCAGAATGTGTTTCCCGGTCTGAAGCGACATGTCGACCCCAAGCAGTTCATAGATCTCAAGTGGTATGAGGGAGCAAAGCAACACAACACATTCTTACCAGTCTTCATTTTTGTCAAACCAGCAACTGGTATTTTGTATGAACCGGTAATACTCTGTGATGAGTTACCAACTGGCATTTTGTGATGAGTTACCAATCCACTGATTGTTTGACGGTGCTGACAAATTAATGGTGATTCCTGTGTCGTGTTACTAAGTATGTCTAGGTTCATTGAACTTAGGAAATTGTAAAGAAATCCTATTAGACCGACATGAAATCAAATTCCTTTAAAATGACGTCATGTCTAGGGTTTTAGGTTGTTGCGAAAAGGGTTAATGTTGAGCTAGGGTTTAAGGTGGATGTTGAGTTGTTGGAAGAGTGATCTTATCTAAGAAGATTGAGCTGTAACTAAGAGAGAGATAGAGAAGACTGAAGTAATGCTGGAATGCATTAGCTGTGAGCAATACTAGATCTAACCAAATAGTTTGTGCTATTAGATAGATCAAACACTTGTTGATTACTCAAATATTTAACAAGTCAGTAGCCCCTAACCGGGTAGGCCTCAAAGCCTTTGTAAAATCCTCTAACAAGGTGGTTCACACATGTGAATCTAAAATCCTCTAACAAGGTAGTCTTTAATCGAACTTATCTCCTAACAGAGATTGAGATTCCTAATAGGATCTATTCTAGTGAAGAACATTGTAAGACCTTAACCGGTCTGACCTTAACCGGTCTGGTTTCTATTCTACAGATAGTGACTTGTGAGTTCCATCTCACCGTGGTTTTTCCTAGTTGGGTTTCCACATCAAATATCTTATGTTATGGTTGTATTGCTTTTGTGGGTGAATGTTTTATTCGCATTTTGGTTTGTATGTGTGGTAACCGGTTTGAATGTCAGACTGCTTTACCAGTTTATCTTTAGACTGTGTAAGTGTTTTAGTGCAAAGATTTTTGGCATACTAATTCACCCCCCCCTCTTAGTATTCATCAGTTTTTGTATAGTCAAAGTAGGTCAAGTCATTTTTGTACCATTATAAAGGGAAAAAGTTGAGGGGGAACATCCCAAATATTACTCCATAAACTTAAGCAGAGATGCTTAAAAAATTAAAAGAAGATATTGATGCAGAAGTGGCCACAATGACACCACAGAGAGGAAGACAACTTCTTAGTGAGGTAGGCATCATTTTTTTCCCAGGATGGGACTTAAGTGCCTCTTTTATCTTTGACAGCTTGTTGCATTCTAACAGAAAGGACGTAAAATTGGACATACAGGGTGTTGATGATATCTTTATTGGATCAAGGTATGATCCAAATGAAGAAGAAATGTTGCTTTGAACCCTATACCCTCCAAATAAGAGAACCAAGATCAAAGATGTAGATAAGGAATTTGGGCACATGATGAAGCTAAAAGTGGGAGAGGTTAATCCAATTGTCATAGCATATTTGGGGATTGACATTGCAAAATTGAATAAGGCCCAAATGAAGTGGGTGGTAAAAGAGGGTAAAAAATATAAGAATTTATATGAAGACTTGTTGAGAAGTCATGGTCATGAACTACCATAGATAGCTGACACTGGTGTTCAATGGAAGAAGAAATATGAAGACCAGATAAAGGAAAACATTAAGTTAAAGAGGCAAATTAGGACTACGAGGGTAGATGTTGCTTGTGTTTTGTTAACAAACATGTTTGAACATTTATTGGAAGTTCTCAAAGAATTCCGGACAAACTGTCATAAGACCCCGGATAATGTGGCTTCTCATAAAATAACTTTGAACAAGTTGAAGACCTTGTTGAAAGATAAGAGTACCGATGAGAAAGTGTTTGAGAAGATCCAGAGAAGGTTGAATAAACATAAAGAGTTTGGTGTGGACATTAAACAGGAGTGTACAGATTGCAAGGATATTGTTAGGTATGGTTTGCCAGATATTGTGGATGATGTAGAGCAGTTAAAAGACAAAGAGATTTGGATTGCAGAATGCCAAATTTCACTTAACACATCCCTTGATGTTGCCCGAGTAGATGTTTTGGATATGAAGGATACATGTGAGCAGATGGAGAGATTGGTTACCATGGAGATTGCTGTCAGAGATACTGTGTTCAACATAAGAACTCACAAGGACAACAAGTATTTGGAGCACATACAAAAGTGTAACACAATATTGGATGGTGAGAACTGATGTTTTATTATATTTTGTGTCTAGCAGTTAAGTCGTTAGGTGTTAGGTTTTAGTTAAGTTTAGTTTAGCAAGATGAAAGGGTGTGTCCTTTCATTCTAATCTTTTGGCTCACATATATGTAGTGCCATTTTTGTATCATGGGGGGCAATATAACTTGGCCACTGGCTAGGCTGCAAGTGTTATGTTTTAGAAAGGTTTAGTAGGAATAAGAAGTTTATTCTATGCAAACTAAATGTATTGGAGTATTTGTAAGTGTAGATTTTGTGTACATTCTTATTCTAGAAGTTAATATACAAGATTTCATGTTTTTATCTTCAGATCATTGTGTGGAATTTTGTGTTTGATGAAATCATATGTGCTCTTGATAAATATTTTGGATTTGTTGTGATGTGCCATCACATGATGTTGTATCGAATTTAAAATTGGATTTTTATTGTTCATACAACACATAATGAAATCTTTACAGTGATGATCTTATAATTGTCTCTTGAGTTGATAGTGGTTCTTGTCCACAAAGTTATGCATTAACTATCAGATAAAGACACTTGTCTGTTATTAATCTTTGGTGAATAAGTTTGTATGCATTAGGTCCTTATCAAAGAAACAAATCTTTTAATTTCTATAATTACTAATCTTTTTCATAATTGCTTAAAGTCATAACAGTAATATTTTGCATAATACAACTATACTCACACTCATTTTATTAGTTTTAAAGGCATTCAATAAAAAACACTTATGTTAGCATACTTTCAAGAAATCCTTTTGCCATCCCTGTGATTGCTAATTCCCACAGTTTAAATTCACTCAAAACAAACCTCTTTTGTGCTTGAGAGTGTAAGGTACACCCACCTGGGTTTAGTGGAGCCTAAAGTACAGAGGGATTTGGTCTTTGACGATCCCTGTTCGTTGGCCAAGGTTGATTGGATCAACTAAGGATTAGGCAAGTCTTTGGTTTTCCAATTTGTGGTTTTGGGCACCAACAAACTGTATACCCATTCACAACCGACATCCATACATCACAACCTAAAGAGCCCAAATAGGTTTCCATTCTTCTACTCCAAAAGGCATAGTTGACACGGTCAAACATAGGATATTTTGAGGAGGTAGATTCATTTCTTTCCATTGTGAACACTTGACAGGATCTAAAGCTAGAGAATGCTTTTGACAAAATAGGGTACCTAGGCTCTGATACCAATTATTGGACATAATGAATTGCCAAGAGGGGTGTGAATCAGTGATTTAAACTCTTTTACTTCAGCAAGGAGATACTAGTAGTATAAAAAAAATATGAGTGCTAACTAGTTACTTAAACAATGCAAACAGAATGTGTAAAAGGACTTGCTAAAACATTAACATACCACATGCACAAGAATACATCACACAACACTAGATATATATGAGGAAAACCCAATGTGGAAAAAACCTTGGTGAGAATAGCTACTGGAGATCTTCTACTCCAATCCATCCTCACAATGAATCTTTGATTACAATATTTAGGGCACCAACCCAAGGAGCACCAAACCTTGATTTATGAGAACCAACTCAAAGGAGCACTAACCCCTGCACAATTTATAGGCTACAACCTAAAGGAGCTACAACCCTTGCACTAAGATACAACTTAGTGAAAATAATATAAGACTCATATATACAAATGAAATCAATGTTGCAAATGAAATTTTGCAACCTTACAATATTCTCCTCTACCGGTTTCAGCCTTACCAGTCTGTATACTCTACACTCACTCTGAAACTTCACTTTGCTGATAAATTTTCTCAATCCCCTCTCATAATGACTCCCTTCTATCAACTCACACTTTATCACTCTTAATTAGGCACAAATTCTATCGGTTTGTCACCCCTGTGTTCAATGCACTCTCCATTGGTTGTTCCTTATACCAGTTTACTCTTCTTCTCCTTATCAGTCAATACTTTTCTCATAAACACTTCAAGTGTTTATCTCTTTGTCTCTCAGCAATTTCACACTTGTCTTCACACTAAGGCAACCACAATCATAGTCTCAAGTCATCACATTTAAAACTTGAGCTTTCCCGTCAAGAATCAATTCAAACTTGGGGTGGTTAGGGTTTCCTTTACCTGACACAATCTATAAGAGATTTGATCCAGTCTATCTTGGATCAATCACCTATACTCAAGGAATGCATATGTACACATTTTGCACTATTCAATGCATACTTGCTAAAGATAGCAATCTTGTACATGATTTTCTACCTTGAAAATTGTCAACTCATAAAAAGCTCATCTGTTTTCTTCTCGAGGTCTTCTTGCAATCTGATTTCTTTTCTTCAATCCAAGCACCAACTACTCCCTAATCTTCCTTTTTCATTCTTTCTTCCTCAAGCCACATCAGTTAGTTACAATCTCATGATTTTTGGTTGTTTCATTAATGTCGACTAGCTATTTCAATAACCATGTCGATGGAGGCTTCACTGACCTTTGCATGTTTGCCACATCAGCTCCACAAGGCACCATAACGGTCATACACTTAGATCACTAACACACATTCAGTTTATACTTGAACATTCAACAAATTCATACCAGTACAGGCCTTTACTAGTGAGACCTTCTTCTCCCACTAATCGGTAGTGCACACTACACCAGTAGCACATCTTCACCTCTGGTGATTTGTGATTACTTTAACATTCTACCTCTTCATCATAAACAGGCAACCAAACTCCAGACCGGTTTAAGATTTATCGGTTATCACTCAACATTGGTGTATTCACTAATAGTCTCAACAACTACTTGTCTTTCACCATATTGGTACATTCTTCTTCTTACTGGATGACATACCTCTATCGGTATCCTGCCTGCAATACTGGTTGATATCAATGACAACTCAATGCCAACAATAAAGAAGTACATGATTGTTTCTTGTTGGTCCATGAAACCAACTTATTTCCAAGAAATAAAGCTCCACTGGAAGTACTTTTCTGGTCATCAATATCACCTAGTGATAACCCAAGACACCTATAAATCTATCTATGAGATAGCCGATCTCAATCAATGAAACACTTCAGGGCTTGGACAACATAACATAGGATCCTAATGATCCTCCTGTGCTTCAGGTTCTGCTAGACCTAGGGGGGACACCCTTTTGATGCATTAAATACAACAATTACAGACACATAACTGCATCAACACTAAGCAGATAAATCATTTCACAAGCTCAACAGGTTAAGAAATATTACAAATTGGCTAGATTTGTACAAACAATAGGATGAAACAGAGCTTGGAAAGAATGGAACACAAACACCCCTAAACATGAAGGGAAATTAGATTTGTCGTTTAAAATATATATTTGAAAACATCCCCAAACTTGCAAGACCAGTGCCTTGTTCATTGGGCAACAGAGTCATAGACAGAACTACAAATATGAATCATAGATGCAAGCTTATTTTCCTTAAACAAAATATTCATGCACAAATACCTTATATTAATGCACTATTTGATTCATTCACAAATTTATCAGATCTGGATACACATTTCATCATTCATGACTGACTACAGAATTTAAAACCTTCCTTGAAGGATACCTATAAACAGTCACACAATTTCCTTAAAATTGACAAATCTTCATCCTCCTTGAGGATTCAATTAATGATAATGAAATGCATACTTAGAGACAATACTGTGAGGAATTTACTCATGCCTGACACAAGCAAGACCTGCAACTAAAATCACATTTACAACAATGCACTGCAATCTCTGTACCCTGAAACCAAAACAGAAGCATTCACAAATCTGGGTCATGATATTCAGAAAGTGGAAGCCATCAAATCTGGAGCATTTTCCAAATTTTTGGAACCTTACAATTGAGAAGAATTGGGAATAAAAAGGAGAGGGAAGAGAATCAGATCTACAACTGAAAATTGCCAAGTGTCTCCTCTCTAACTGAATTTGGTTCCCATGGAAAATGCCTCCAAAATATCCCACATTTTTCAAAATTAACCTCATAATCAGATTCCTCACTCCGAGAGCTTTCCGACGATATATAATACTTTATATTTTGGCCAAAATTTAGACCCTGGGCGAATTAATTCCCATTTGTGCTCAGTCATTTAAATATTTCGAATTTTAATATAGTCAGAACTATATCATTTATTCATTTTAATTTTGATTTTTGCCTCCATTTGTGCTCTGACGCCTTGCCATGTGGTGGCCTCTGATTGGTCGATGGGGTTGATCGGACGCCACCTGGGATGACACCTCATCACCGCCACGTCATCTGCTTCGTCACTGCCACCTGGCCGCCACATCATCGCCACTGGACTGCCACCTGTGTGCCAACTGTGTGCCACCTTACTAGGACCACCTACTGGACTGCCACCTATCCCGACACATGGACGACTCTCGTTCACTTTTGCTATTTCGCTGGTTTTAAACAACATGCATCTTCCTTTCGCGAAATAGCGCGAGCCGTTGATCTCTCTCGAACCTGCTCACTCGTTAAGCCGGCCTTCTTCTGCAAAATTTTGCCTGTCTGCCTCGAGAAGCATGCCTACATGGGGGTCCACCTAGTCGCCATCCAGTCAACTCCTCTGTCACCTCGAGAAGCGTGCTCACGCGTGTGCCCACCTTGGGTGCCATCAAACACCATCCGTCAAAAGCCTTTATGGCTTAGACATATTAGTATTGTGTGGATTAGCATATAAACATTAAAAAGAACTACTTCCCAGTGCATGTGGGATAATGCAATTAAGCCTAGGGCTTCATTTTGGAGCTTCTCTCTGAGCTTTAATGGTTGCCAATGATGAAGATTTCTTTGCCATTCCACCATAACACTGGAAATGACGCTCTGGTTGTGGATTAATCAATAACTTGTTGATTGCAATTGCTAAAGATTTAATTGAAAACCCCTCTTTTAACACCCACGCAAGAGCTAAATTGGTTTTTTCTAAGTTCATATGATGTCAATAGCATTTGAAGTGGAAGTTTTCTGCCATCATTGTAATTGTATGAAAAAAATCATACTGCTACTCCTCCAAATTCCAGTCTGTTCCACGCAGGGAGAGGAAGACTGATTCATTTGCTTGAAATTTTCTATCTTTCCTGTCCTCCACCATCCACGCAGAGGGGAAGGGAGACACTACATTTGCCTTAGTGGTTTTTGGTTGCTGCTAGTGTTCTCCATGCCATGCACCACAACAAGGGAGGATTTTTTTTTAAAAAAATTATGGTCTCTAGAGACTTCCAGAACAGCTCTCCAAAATACAACACACAGGGGCTGCTACTTCATTGTTTGGAGGTTTCAATGCATTCTACTCAACCACATGAGAGGGGGGAAGACCAAACACCATTAAATTGCATTGGTTAAGGTTTTAAAATATAACTTCAATGTATTTCCCCACTCACCATGCTTCTTGCTGCACTTTGCCTCTTGTCTAGCATGTGGGAAGGGATTTGGCTTTGAACCAGCCATTTATGTTTGCTAGAAAGTATTAAACTGTAGATTGGCATTCAAACCTACCAATGCATTTGCTGCTAACAATTTATAAATTGCCCCTTTCTCAATTGTGCAAGGAGACTTTGGCTTCATGCCAATTGAAATTTGCTTTTGGAGTTGGATTTACGCCTGGCAAACATGCCTTTGCCATTTGTATCGTCAAAGGGGAAATGCTGGAGATACACCTGCTAATTGCATTTGATTTGAAGACTCTTTTAATTACCTCTCAAACACCACGCTCCACCTTCCTGCTGCATTTTTTAAAATCCTTTCTCTGTCACTGAAGGAGGATTTGGGCATTAGAATCACCAATTTGAAATTGCCTGAAGGTCTACAGTCTTTTCAACTCTTATGATAAATCTCGTGACTACAATCCATATTTAGATAATCTAAAAATCTCTTAGTGAACAAAGTCGCCAATAAACTAATACGGCACAGGCATGAGCCAGGTCGGGCCCCAAAGTGGGTCCGACTAAATTTTTTTTTGTTTTCATGCAACTGACCCCTGGAATGCTTCACGGACCTCAAACACACCTCTGGAATCGATCGGCACCATTTTTGGATCATAAAATTGCATTTTACATCCTTCAGGCAATTACGCCACAATTTTCGCATTTAATCGCGAAAACGTAATTTTCAAACCTGTCAAAACACCTTTCTGGAGCTCGCCATCTGACAGGCATGTACTTTGATATACAAGGATGACATCTACAAAATGGTTTCTCAAGATGAGTCTCGAGCGAAGAGATATTAATTTCCGAAAACGGCCAACTGGCTTTGTCGACACTGCAGACCTAATGAAGTCAATGTTCTGGCAACACATGATGCCTTTCTCAAAAATATCAAATGACCTCCGTGGGTCCTCAAATTTGAAACATAGGTACCTTAAAGTACATATTAAATCTTTGAATTCTCAGTTTGATCACCAGACTGATAGGATGCAAATGGTGTGCTCACCAAAACGGCTACATTAACTGATATAACACTGGAGTGCGGATAACTGAATTTTATGGCAAAATGAGCTCTTTTGAAAACCGATCAAATGGATTGGTAGAGCCTTGAAATTTGAAATGTATCTCACCATTTATACCAAATTAGCCCGGAACAAACATTCTGACATGACGCTCACCAGGACATTTTTACACTAGTGCAAACATCACAAACTACAAACGGATTTGGTTTTGAAAACTGAGCAAATGGATTCGTCAAGACCTGAAATTTTGCAGGGTGACTCACATTTATGCATAGAATTGAATACACTTTGAATTTTTTCATGACGATCAATAGGGCAAAAGATGTGGTCGCTCAAAGAAGGCTACTCCATAAAATTTGCATTTGTGCCTAAAATGCACTTCCAGCTCGCCCCTCAAAATGGGTACCTCATAAACTTATCCAAATTGAATTCTGAAAGTTGCACATCATTGAATAGGCCAAATGAAAGGTGTGGGACATGAATCCCAATCCTTACCCTCTGAAAATCAACTGGCTTCACTTTACCCCCTTGCTAACTAGGCATTCAAACTGACTTATTTAGGTGCTTTTCTGACATGAAGAGCAAAATTTTGAAATGGGCCTCTAAAATTTGACTCAATTTTAATCAGCCCCAACATGCCCAATCTGCATCTGTATATGCACATAAAGTAAAGTCATCATCCTTAGGGTACCACAAACCATATTTAGATGTACCTTGCAAGTATCTAAAAATTCTTTTCACAACACTCTCATGAGTTTCTCTAGGATCACTTTGATATCTAGATGCAATAAAAACAACATTCATTATGTCAGGCCTAGTCTGAGTCAAATATAGCAAATGTCCAATTATAGATTTGTAACTTATATGATTTACCAGTGCAGATTTGTCTTTCCTTGATAATTTCTCACTTGTAATAATAGGAGTACTTACCGGTTTAGAATCTACCATACCAAATTTCTTCAACAATTCCCTAGCATACTTAGTTTGATAGATGAAAATACCTTTATCAGTCTGATTAATCTACAAACCTAAGAAAAATTTCATTTCCCCAATCATAGACATTTCAAATTCTTTCTCCATATTCTTAGAAAACTTCATGCACAACTTATCATCACCTCCAAAAATGATGTCATCAACAAAAATTGAATTAATCAGTATATCATCATCAGTGACTTTATAATATAGATTATTGTCAACATTACCTTTAGTGAAACCAAGCTTCAAAAGATATTTATCTAACCTTGCATACCAAGCTCTAGGTGCCTGTTTCAATTCATATAAAACTTTCCTTAACCTGCAAACCATATTTTTATCATCTGAAAGTGAAAAACCATTAGGTTTCTCAATATAAACTTCCTCATCAAAATCCCCATTCAAAAATGCACACTTAACATCCATCTAATAAACCTTGTAGTTCTTATGTGCAGCATAGGCAATAAATAATCTTATAGCTTCAATCCTAGCTACAGGTGCAAAATTCTCACCATAATCAATTCCTTCCTTCTGAGAATATCCTTTACAAATCAATCTATCTTTATTCCTTACAATTTGTCCATCTTCATTTAACTTATTCCTAAAAACCCATTTAGTTCCAATAACATTCTTATTTTTACGTCGGGGAACTAAAGTCCACGTGTTATTCTTCTCTATCTAATCTAATTCTTCTTCCATAGCTTTCATCCAACATTCATCTTTATATTCTTCAATTACTGATACCGGTTCAACTTGAAAAATTAAACATCCCTCATTTGATGCCAATCTCCTTCTTATCATCACTCCATTGTTCTTATCCCCAATGATCTAATCTTCTGAATGGTTCAATCTCACATACCTAGGAGTCTTCTGACTCTCTATTCCTCTTCCTAGTTCTTTAGTTACTGTTAAATTTTTTGATACTGCCGGAGTAACTGGTTCAACATTCTATTCTAGTAAAGGTGTTACCTGTTTAGTTATGATCATTTCCACTGTCGGTTCTTGTTCATAAACTCTAATTTGACTTCTATTCAGCTCATCCACCTTGACATTAGTGCTCTCCACAATTCTCTGCAATCTCTTGTTATAACATCTATATGCTTTGCTTTCATGAGAATAACCAAGAAATATTTCTTCATCACATCTAAGATTAAATTTTCCAATGATTTCATCTCTCTTGATATAACATTTACTACCAAAGATTCTAAAATACTTAACTATAGGTGTATTGCCAAACCATAATTCATAAGGTGTCTTACTGGTTTCTCCTTTGATATGTACTTTGTTGAATGTATAGACTGTTGTGCTCACTGCTTCTCTCTAGTAGATATGAGGTAGAATATCTTCCATCATCATTGTTCTAGCAACATCTAAGATAGTTATGTTCTTCATTTCCCCAACTCCATTCTGCTGAGGTGTCTAGGGAGCAGAAAATTGTCTCCTTATGCCATGCCTCTCACAAAATTTATTAAACTCACCAGATGTGAATTCTCTACCATGATCTGACCTCAAACATTTAATCTTCAATCATGTCTCTGTCTCAAATTTAGCCTTCAAGATTTTAAACTTTTCAAAACCCTCAGATTTCTCCCTTTGAAAAGTAACCCACATCATTCTAGAATAATCATCAATGATTAGCATGAAATATCTATCACCTTGAAAAATTTTAACTCTAGCAGGGCCACACAAATCAGTATGAATAAGATCAATAACATCATTAGATTTATCTTGTATACTCCTAAAAGAGGTTCTGACCTATTTACCCATTTGTCATTCTTTAAATACCGGATTATAGGGCTTCACAATCTTAGGTATATCTCTAACTGCCTTAGTTGAACTGATCGTCACAATGCAATCAAAGTTCACATGACATAGCCTCTTATGCTATAGACAACTCTCATAAATTTGTGCCATCAAACATGTCTTCTCATTGTAATTCAAATGAAATATATTACCTTTTGTTTCCGTACCATTTGAAATCTCCAAACCAAATCTGTTAATGATTTTGCATTTTCCATCCTTGAACTATAATTGAAATCCCTTATCCACCAATTTTTCTACACTCAAAAGATAATTCCTTAAACCTTCAACATAATAAACATTATCAGTATTGTGCTTACCATCCAATGATATAGTTCTTTTTCTCTTGATCATACATACTTTGTTATCTCCAAATCTAACCAGACCGCCATCAAATTCTTACAAAGATAGAAAGTTCCATTTATCTCCACTCATTCTCTTCTAGTGCCTGAACATCTTCTTTGATAGCCAAGAACACCCATTCCTTTCCATTGTCGGAACCACTAGCAGAGTCTTATGCCAGTTCATCATCAAAATCAATCACACCTTCCTCATCTGCTATGTAGCATGATTTATCTCTATTTTTCCTATACTTATACTTGTTCTGATATCCAAAGTTAGGCTGAAAAGATCTTCTAGCTTTCTCTTCAAATATTGAATTCCTTTCAGAACATCTAGATGCAAAATGACCAATCTTATTACATACAAAACATTTAAAAGGTGCTTTTCCTTCATACTTACTTCCCACTGGTCCTTTAGGTACTGTTCTAGCAAATAGGGCTTCAAGTTGCTCAAATTATTCATCATCTCTCTCCATATCATCCAATTCCCTTACATATAAAGCTTTCCAATCTTTCTTGCCAATTGATGATGTAGATGCATGAAAAGAAAGTTCAAATTTCATAGCTCCAGAAGGTCCAAATTCTTCAAGCTCAAAAGCAGATAATTTTCCAACCAAGGTATCTCTATTGACACAAGTATTAGCCATTGTTCTCAATTCATTAATTGCAGTATCCTTCATCTTGTAAGCTAGTGGTAAAGCTTGTAGAACTTTAGAAACAATTTCTTATTTACTCAAAGTTCCACCACAATATTGAATTCCCAAAACAATCTCATTTACCCTTTCCATGAATGTAGTAATCCTTTCATCTTCTTCCATCTTCAAGTTTTCATATCTCACCCAGTAACCATCAAGTTTAGCAATCTTCACAGTAGGGTCACCTTCATTAAGAGTCTCCAACTTGTCCCATATAGCCTTTGCAAATAATTTGTCAGTTAATCTCATTATTTGCTGATCAAAAAGTGCACACAAGAGGGCTTCTCTTTCTCTATAATAATTCTCAAGCTCCTTATCGAAGTTTTATGGAGGAGGGTTGCTAGATGTTGGATTATGAGGTGTGACACCATTCTCTATGATCTCCCAAATTTACTTTCCAAGACATCTTAGATGAGTCTCCATCTAAATCTTCCATACTCTGTAATTTGTTCCATCAAGCCTAGGAATATCTCTCTAAAAGATAGCAGCAGATGAACCAAATGAACTTGAAATATTAGTTGCCATAGGATCATCCTCAAGTGGTTAAGATTTTGCGGAGAGGACCAGAGCTCTGATACTAATTGTTAGACAGTTCAAATAACCAAAAGACAACTGAGAGGGGGGGTGAATCAGTTGTCACCAGATTACCGAAACCTTAAGTAATTAAAACTTTAATACCGAAACCCAAAAGATCAATACTAGAATGCATAAACCAAATACCTAAAATATAAGATAAACCAATTAAGCATAAACAACAATCAGAGAATAAATAGCATCCACATGAAACTAAGATTTATACGTGGAAAACTCAGTAAAGGGAAAAACCATGATGGGAAGCCTAACCATAGTCACATAATACTTTTGTAGTAACTATGTGAATTACAATTGAGGGGCTTGCACTTGTAGGAAGGCCAACAACCTAGAGTGCACTGCTCATCACAAAAGAAGTCTCACTGACTACATAGAAATCTAGACTACAATCCAGAAGAAGGAATGAACTAGAAAGATAGCATCTCCTATGCCTGAGTATAGTTTTGGTTAAGCTCAATACCAGAGGACTAAATCCTCTTACATAAACTCAATTCGATCACCAATTATCGACCAAATCCTTTGCCTAAATGATTATCACATTATTCACTCCTATTACATTCTATATCCATACCATATAACAATGAGATCTTACATCATATATATACAAACCCTCGACCATGAACAATAAGGTCAGCCACTAGACAATAAACTAGCTACATAATTACAAAACATATTGGCCTTAGGCCAAAAAAATAATATCCAACCCATAAGACATCCTGGAAACACATCAAGAAGTCCAATCCACACGTTACATTAAGTCAGTCCATAACCTAGACAATACTGGGACCCAATATAGGTCCACACATGCTAAAGAAATGATCCCAATTAACTAAGTCTTGAACATGATCACCATTAGAATCCTGAATCTCCACTAGAAGATGCACCAATACCACTCATGCATAACATCAAAGATCTTCAACAAATTTATGCCGGTGAAACCCTCGCTGAAACAACAAACCAAGTTTACTAGCAAATATGATAGCATCCGATCACCAGATCAAAACCAACTAACTAAACATGAATATGAGTAGCATGAATAAGCCAATTCCATAACCCAAACATACCAGAGCATACCAGATCATGATGATCCAACCCAATGAGAAACCAAACAACCTATCGGGACCAAAAGGATACCGGTAAAGCAACCAAAACAACTAGTGTTGAGATCAATGAAAAAACATCAATGCAACACATAATCAATTCCTCCAAATGGCCAACAAAACTAGCATACCAGGCTCTAGGGTCTTGTTTCAATCCATAAATAGCCTTCTTTAGTTTGCATAGCATATCTCCATCATCTGGTAATGAAAATCCATCAGGTTGCTCAATATAGACTTCTTCCTCAAGATCACCATTCAAAAAGGATGACTTGACATCCATCTGATATACCTTGAAATCCTTATAAGAAACATATACAAGCAATAGTTTAACTACCTTAAGTCTAGCTATCAGAGAAAAAGTCTCTTCATAATCAATTCCTTCATTTTGTGAATATCCTTTGCATACCAATCTTTCTTTATTTCTAACAACTTTACCTACTTCATTCAATTTGTTCCTGAATACCCATTTAGTACCAATCAAATTCTTGTCTTTAGATCTAGGCACAAGCTCCCATGTGTTATTCTTTTCAATCTAATTCAATTCTTCTTACATAAATTTTATCCATGTTACCAAAATTTTATCACACCTAAAATTTTGGTGACCTATTACAGTTCTATGTATTGCAGATAAAAGGTACACAAAATTCTTTCAAAAAATTATATTATCTTCATAAATAAACATGTATGCCATACAAGTATCTTATTCCAATATTAAATATTTTAATTAAGAAAGATACACATGAATAAAACATCTGCATGTAATACATTTTTATTTATAAAGAATAAATTGTTTACAAGATCCCACACAAGTCGCGGGAATAGATGAGAAAAAAATCACACTGATCATAGAAATATAAACACAAAAGAAATAGAATAATATATGGAGAAAGGAAAGAATGAACCCATCATTGCCTGGAAAGGTTGATGAGTTCTGTAGAAAGGTCTTTTGGTTAGTTTGTAGATCCAATCATCTCGCTGTCTGCTCCATGGGATGACCTGAAATAGAGAGAAAAAATAATTTGGTTAGAGCTCTGGGTCATTAATTTCACTCATACATACATAAATCTACTCCTATTGTGCATACACTGCTATATCAGATTCAAAATAGGGCAAATCAATGCAGAAAAGATGCCATGAGATATCAACAAGAACCATGTTTTATCTAATTTGTTTGTTTCATGTGCAGATACATGTTTTTATTTCAAAAATATCATTTATGTGGGTTAAAATGGGCCCCTGAAGGGGTTGAGTACAACATACATGTCTCTATTCATAGGGTGACACTAATTAGCTATCAAATATGAAACACAACATTATCCAAAGTCCCATATATTGATAGTCAATGACAAGTAAAATTAACCATCCAATGTCAACACATACAACAGTGAATAAAACTATATACCATGGTCAATAGATGACTAGAGTCATCATGTGAGTAAAAAAAGTAATGAAGGGTCTTAAAAAGACTAATCTTTATGAGCTCATGTTCAACAAACAAAAAAGAAGATCACTAATTAAAGGCAGCTAACCTCAAAAAACAATGAACAATCACTAGGTTTGACAGTCTCTAATTAACACATGGGTCAGCAAAATATCATGAGAAAATTGGAACCTTTTGACTAGCAATCTTCTATTAGAAAAATAACAACATCTATAGCTACATGTTTGAGCAATACATGACAACAAACAGTCAAATGCCAAGGTCAGACACTTCATTATAGTTAGAAAAGCATAAGATTATTACAATATTCTATCAGCTAAAGTGCAACAAGAACAATATATCTATCAGCAACACAATCAATGAAATCTAAGGAATAACCAACATGTACTATTGGTGAAACTAACAATGATTAATTAAGAAGCTCTTCATGAGATTTAAAGGAAATAGTGACTATCATCACTTTATGAATAGTATCAAATGCTTAATTAAAATATGAGAAGGCACAGACTCGGAATTTGAAAAGGACAAAGAGCCCCATTGAATGTTGACAGAGAAAAAAATAGCATAATTCACAATCATCACTGGGATATTCAGAGAGCAATCATAGAACAGATAAAGAATGTCATAATCCAAGCATCCAAGATCTAAGGCTATGGTCAAAGGCACAAAGGTATATAGAGTATCCACTATCTCAGAACAATGAACATATTAATGTACCATGATGATTAGCGAGTATCAAACCATTAAGTACAAATTTGCTAGGTGTTGATAAGATAGTCTTGAATAATAGAGATAAGGTAGAGAAAGGGTTTTGTGGAATCATATTTGCACATAATAGTGTATTTCAAAGCAAAAAAAATCAGATCAATCCTAGGGGAAGTTAATGCATAGTATCCAAAAAGGGGATGCATGCTCAGTATCGAGGAAACACTACACGTCCCTTGAGAGATGTGATAGTAAATGAAGGCATATTAAGCTCACTTTTGAAGACCAAATTAAAGAAGCAGATGATGGATAACAGTGACATAAGAATATCAATTAAAAATCATGATCAACCAACAAAGGCCAAACCTAAGATTTGAAGCAATTATCTAAACATTGATTGTTTTAGAGGTTGCAAAAGCAATGTACAACCACATGAAGCAAAGGGTAAAAAATAGTCACAACTGGTAGAACATCATTCTCTTTATTATCAAAAGAGCTTTCACTATTATAAGAATAGTAAGCTATTTGATTGACCATAAACAAACACAGAGAAAAGAATCATGAGTTGATAGCAATCTTCAAGGGTAACACCAATGAATACAAGGTTCATAGTATAACTATTGAACAGAGTCAAAGCTGCAAAATTCATGCATAGAACAAAAAGGAGGAACTATTGGAAAATTGGAGGAATTGATTATGTGTTGCATTGATATTTTCTTAATGATGGCAACACCGGCCATTTTGGTTGTTTACCATTTTTTGATTAGATATATGTGAAAAAAAGAGCTTAACAAAATATCAATCAAAGGGGAGAGATTAGAGCTTAACGGGGATATCATTCATAGGGAGAGTTTGTTAACTTCATTATAATATCATCTTATGGGAGAATGTTGGTTGTCTTCCTTTAGGGGAGACTTGTTTGGCATTTCTTGGCACTTGGATATTTTTTACATCTAGTGTTTCCATCAATGCCAAAGGGGGAGATTGTTGGCAAATTGGAGGAATTGATTATGTGTTGCATTGATGTTTTGTCATTGATGGCAACACCGACTATTTTGGTTGTGATGCTCTGCAAAAAGGATTAGAAAATCTGTTTGATGGCAACACACACAAGAGCACAAGAAACAAACGTTAGTGTTAGCAACAAAAGATTATCCTAAACAGGCATATCAAGAGAGATATTAAGCATGAAATAGAAAGCATATAAACATAGAATGAAATAGCTAATCAAGATGCTCATAGTTGCTCCTCCCTTGTTCCTCTCCTCTCCAAGTCCCAAATGAGTGTAGCTCTCAGCTTTTAGCACTAGCCATGGATGCCATATGGAGATTCAAGATGGTTGAATATGATAAGCAAATACTATGCAAGAGTAGATAGTGATGCTATGAAAAAGCTCTATGCTAATGCCAGTATAACAACAATACTCTAAAATGCTTCCTTTTGCTTGAGGAGAAGGGTTCTATTTATAGAATAAATGGGGAAATGAAGGGTTAAGATTGAATGGTTTAATCAAGGGCCAAGTTTGAAAGTTGGGGATCCATGTGCACAATTGGCACCAATAAAATGGTGACAAGTGTCAACATAGGATTGGGTTGAGAGAAGAGGTTGGAGGCATTAAAGGCCTGAGAAGACCTCATGGTTATCTAGAAGGTAAGGGTCAAGTCTAAATTAAGATTACCCATTGGATTAAGAGTTAATCCAAGGATAAACCTTTGTGCAAATGATTAAGAGATAATCATGGTCAAAGCATTAAAGGCTTGATGAGACCTTTGGGTTGGGTAGAGGTTGAGTCAAAACAAATGTTTTAACCATGTGGAAGGGTTTGAGGTAACCATTAATGGTTATTGGAGACTTTGGGGATTAAGTGGTTGAAGGTTGGAAGCCTTCAATGGTTTTCAAAGACTTTGAGCCATTTAGTGGTTGAAGGTTGGAAGCTTTCAAAGGTTATCCAAGACTTTGAGACATTTAGTGGTTGAAGGTTGAAAACCTTTAATGGTTATCAAAGACTTTTAGGCTTTGAGAAGTGACTCTATTTTGCTTAGGAATGTGACAATAATTAGGGGATGGATTAAGTTAATTAGGAAGGGGTTAGAAGAATCTAGAAGGGGATTAGATTTTGCAAGTGGATTTGGTGGGTGAGGGAAAATAGGATTTTATTAAAATAAAAATTCATTTATTTCAATAAATGTGTGCAAGTTGTATTTGGATAAATATTCAAATAAATATTAATTTATTTAAATGAGAAAAAGGAAGATAAAGCATTAAAATGCTTGAAGACTTTGAGGGGAACCATTAAAGGCTTGAAGACTTTAAGGAAAACCATTAAAGTCTTAAGAAGACTATAGAAGGAAGCCATCAAGTTTGAATACTTTAAGGGAAACCATTAAAGGTTTCAAGTGGGTGAGGATAAATAGGATTTTAAATAAATAATTTATTTAAAATAGTTGTGCAACTTGCTTTTGTAGGAAAATACAAGTGGGTGGAGGATAAAGGTGATTTACATAAATTATTTATTTAAAATAATTGTGCAACTTGCTTTTGTAGGAAAATACAAGTGGGTGGAGGATAAAGGTGATTTAAATAAATGATTTATTTATTTAAATGTGAGAGGTGGGATTTTGGGGGATTTAAATAAATATTAATTTATTTAAATGTGAGAGAAGATTTAATTAAATAAATATGATTTATTTATTTAATTAATGGTCTGAATTTGGTTAAGTGAATTAAATCAAATAAATTGAATAATTTATTTAATTAATAGGAGAATAGGGTTAAGATGAATTAATTAAATATTAATTTAATTAATTATTAATTGATGGTTAAATAATCAAATAAATACTAAGTATTCATTTAATTAAGTGGACAGATTTATGTGACTACAGGTTGTTTATCGGTTTTCGGTAGGTTCCGGTAGAGTGGTTGGATTATGATATTGATCTGGTATGCTTTGGTATTCTTTGGTTTGGATATGGCATTCATGCTATTCAAATGCATATCACAATCAGTTGGTTCAATATTTGATCACTCAGGAGCTATCATTTGTTCTGGTAAGCCTTTTGGTCATCGATAAGGGTTTTAACAACAAAGATTTGTTGAAGATCTTTTGATTCACTTGATAAGTGGTGTTGGTACGGCTTCTAGATATATTTCAGGATGCTATTGATTATCATGTTCATGTTCCTATTGATTGATGGTGTTGCATTTAGGATCGGACCTAATGCTATCTTATTCTCCTAGGTTATGGACTGGTTTGTGTAACATGTTGGTGGATGATCCCAATGCATTACTGATTGGATCTATTGATTGTATTATGTTGTTTCAGTCTTAGGCTGACTTGGTTGATCATTGGATTATGGGTTTATATTATGCATTTATTGTATTATCTTTTATATGGCCAACCTAATTTTTTAGGCCCTAGTTGGTATAAATATGATGTAAGATCTCTTTGTAGATCATAGGATTTATGGGTTATGTGATTATCTGTGTGCGAATAAGGTTGTAATCATATGTAGAGGTTTTGGTTGATCATAGGTGATCGAATTGGGTTGGTGAAAGAGGTTTAAGACCTCTGGTACTAGGCCTAAATGGAACTGTAATCAAGCATAGGAGATGTTATTCTTGCAGTTCACTCTTCCTTTCGGATTGTAGTTTGGATTTATTTTGTAGTTAGTGAGTCTCCTTTTGTGATGAGCAGTGTGCTCTAGGCTATTGGCCTTCCTGCATGTGCAGGCCCCTCCTTTTGTAATCACATACTTACTGCAAAAGTATTAGCTAACTATGGGTAGGCTTCCATCATGTTTTTCCCTTTATCGGGTTTTCCACATATAAATCTTGGTGTTATCTTTTGTGGATGGCTAGTAAATGTTTTGGGGCTTATATTTGTGCTTAACTATTATATCTTCTATTTCAGTATTTGGTTTATGCATTTTAGTAATAAGGTTTTAATGCTTAAAGTTCTATAATCTATTGACAACTAATTCACCCCACTCTCAGTTGTCCACTGGTTATCTGAGTTGTCTAACAATTGGTATCAGAACCTAGTCCTCTCTACAGAAGCTTAACCACTTGAGGAAGATCCTATGGCATCTAATAGTTCAAGTTCATCAAGTTCATCTGCAACTTTTTTCGGAGAGAAATTCCTAGGCTTGATAGAATAAATTATAATATGGAAGATTCAGATAGAGACTCACCTAAGATGTCTTGGAAAGGATATTTGGGAGATCACTGAGAAAGGATATACACCTCATAATTTGGTATCTAGAAATCCTCCTCCGATAGGCTTGGATAAGGACATTGAAAATGATTGTAGAGCTAGAGAAGCCCTTTTGTGTGCACTTTCTGATCAACAAGTTATGAGACTAACTGACAAATCAAATGCAAAGGCCACATGGGATAAATTGGAGATTGTGAATGAAGGTGATCCTACTATTAAAATTTCTAAACTTGATGGTTATTGAGTGAGATATGAGAACCTAAAGATGGAAGAAGATGAAAGGATTACTAATTTTATGGAGAGAGTTAATGAAATTGTTCTGGGAATTCAGTACAATGGTGGATCTTTGAGGGAAGGTGAAATAGTTTCTAAATTATTGAGAGATTTGCCACCGGCTTACAAGATGAACGCTAGTGCAATTAATGAGTTGAGAAAAATGGCAAACACCTTTGTTAATAGGGATATCTTTGTTGGGAAGTTATCTGCTTTTGAGCTTGATGAATTTGGTCCTTCTAAAGTTGCAAAATCGAAACCTTCTTTTCATGCATCTATATTATCTACTGGCAAGAGTGATTGGAAAGCCTTAAATACTAAGGAACTGGAGGAAATAAAGAAAGAAGATGAAGAGTTTGAGAAACTTGAAGCTCTATTTGCTAGAAGAGTACCTAAAGGTTTGACAAGAAGTAAGTATGAAGGAAAATCACCTTTTAAATGTTTCGCATGTAATAAGATAGGCCATTTTGCATCTAGATGTCCTGAAAGGAATTAACAATTTGAGGAAAGAGATAGAAGATATTTTAGGCTTAACCATGATTATCAGAACAAGCATAAGTATAGGAGGAACAAATACAAATCATGCTACTATGTTGATGAGGAAGGTGTGACTGATTTTGATGATGAATCAACACAAGATTCAGCTAGTGGATCCGACAATGGAAAGGAATGGGTATTTTTGGCTATCAAGGAAGATGATCTAGTACATAAAGAAAAGGCTCTTGCTGCTAAAGTTGAAGACAAGGATGAATGGGTGATAGACAGTGGATGTTCACATCATATGACTAGAGATAAAAGGAAGTTACTATCTTTGCAAGAATTTGATGGTGGTGTGGTTAGATTTGGAGATGACAAAGAATGCATGATCAAGGGAAGAGGAACTATATTATTGGATGGTAAGCATGATACTGATAATGTTTATTCTGTTGAAGGTTTAAGGCATAATCTTTTGAGTGTTGGATAGTTGGTGGATAAGGGATTTCAGTTATAGTTGAAGGATGGAAAATGCAAGATTATCAACAGATCCGAATTGGAGATTGCAGCCGGTACCCATACTAAAGGTAACATATTTCATTTGAACTCCAATGAGAAGACATGTTTGATTGCACAAATCAATGAGAGTTGGATATGGCATAAGAGGTTGTGTCATGTGAATTTTGAGTGCATTGTAAAGATCGTTTCTACTAAGACAGTTAGAGATATACCTAAGATTGTGAAGTCCTATAATCCAATATGTAAGGAATGTCAAATCGGAAAACAAGTCAAAACTTATTTTAAGAGTATACAAGACAAATCTAATAATTCTCTTGATCTTATTCATATTGATTTGTGTGGTCATGATGGAATCAAAAGTTTTTAGGGTGATAGATATTTTATGCTAATCATTGATGAATATTCTAGAATGATGTGGTTACTTTTCTAAGGGGGAAATCTGAAGCATTTGAAAATTTAAAGATCTTTAAAGCTAAAGTTGAGACAGAGACAGGATTGACGATTAAGGTCTAATTAGAGTGGAGAATTCACATCTGGTGAATATAATAGTTATTATGAAAAGAATGGGATAAGAAGATAGTTATCTGAACCCCGAACACCTCAGCAGAATGGTATTGTGGAAAGGAAGAACAAAACTATCTTGGATGTATCTAGAACTATGATGATGAAAGCTAATATGCCTCATATCTAATAGATAGAAGTTGCGAGCACAAAGGTATGCACATTCAATAGAGTTCATATCAAAGGAGATAGTGATAAGAAACCTTATGAGTTATGGTTTGGTCATACACCTATAATTAAGTATTTCAGAATCTTTGGTAGTAAATGCTATATCAAAAGAGATGATTCCATTGGAAAGTTTAATCCTAGATGTGATGAAGGGATATTCCTTGGTTATTGTGAAGAGCACTAATATCAAGGTGGATGAGCTGAACATAAGTCAAATTAGAACTTATGAGAGAGAACCGGTAGTGGAAATGAAAATAACTAAACCGATAGCACCTACACCAGAATAGAATGTTGAACTAGTTACTCCGGCAGTATTAGAAAATTCAATAGTAACTAAAGATCAAAGAAGAGGAACAGAAAATTAGAAGACTCCTAAGTATGCTAGGTTAAATCATTCTGAAGATCAGATCATTGGAGACAAGAATAAAGGAGTGATGACAAGAAGAATTTTGATGAGGTATGTTTAATTTCTCAAGTTGAACAAGCATTAGTAATTGAAGCATGTAAAGATGAATGTTGGATGAAAGCTATGGAAGAGGAATTAGATCAGATAGAAAAGAATAATACATGGATTTTAGTTCCCTAACCCAAAAATAAGAATGTTATTTGGACTAAATGGGTTTTTAGAAATAAATTGAATCAAGATGGACAAGTTATGAGGAATAAAGCTAGATTCATTTGTAAAGGATATTCTCAGAAGGAAGGAATTGATTATGATGATACTTTTGCTCCTGTAGCTAGGATTGAAGTTGTGAGATTATCTCTTGCTTATGCTACCCCTAAGAACTACAAGGTTTATCAGATTGATGTTAAGTGTGCATTTATAAATGGAGATCTTAAAGAGGAAGTTTACATTGAGTAGCCTAATGGATTTTCACTTGCAGATGACAAAAACATGGTTTGCAGGTTAAGGAAAGCTTTACATGGATTGAAACAAGCCCCTAGAGCTTGGTATGAAAGATTGGATAAATATCTTTTGAAGCTTGGTTTCACTAAAGGTAATGCTGACAGTAATTTATATTATAAGATCACTGATGATGACATATTGATTGTTGAAGTCTTTGTTGATGATATCCATTTTAGAGGTGAGGATAAGTTATGTATGGAATTCTTTGATAATATGAAGAATGAATTTGAGATGTCTATGATTGGGGAGATGAATTTTTTTTTAGGTTTACAAATTACTTAGACTGATAAAGGTATTTTCATTTGTCAAACTAAGTATGCTAGGAATTTGTTGAAGAAATTTTGTATGGAAAATTCTAAACCAGTTGGTACTCCTATGGTTACAAGTGAGAAATTGACAAAGATAGATGCATCAGTACCGATAAATCCTACAAGGTACAAGTCTATGATTAGAGGTTTGTTATATCTGACTCGAACTAGACCGGATATAATGAATGCAGTTTGTATTGTATCAAGATATCAAAGTAATCCTAGAGAGAATCATGAGAGTGCAGTGAAAATGATTTTTCAAGTATTTGTAGGGAGCAACTAAATATGGTTTGTGGTATCCTAAAGATGATGGTTTTACACTATGTGCATATACAGATGCAAATTGGGTTGGAGATGTTGATGACCGGAAGAGCACATCTGGTGGAGATTTCTTTCTTGGAAAGAAACTTGTTTCATGGATCAGGAAGAAGAAGTTGTGTACCTCTTTATCTACTACTGAAGTTTAGTATGTTGTTGCTTCTACTAACTATACACAAGTTCTATGGATGAAGCAAACGCTGAAGGATATAAGGGTGGATTGTAATGAATCGGTATTTATTCATTGTGATAACTTTTTTGCTATTGACATATCAAAAAATCCGATATTTCATTCTAAGACAAAGCACATATCTATCAAGTACGACTTTTTGAAGGAGAAGGTGGAAGCAAATGAAGTCAGCCTAGTTTATGTGAACACTAAAGAGCAGATTGCAAATAGCTTCACTAAACCTTTGCCTAAGGAATCATTTGAGTACTTCAGAGATAGATTGTGGGTTTCTGCCCTTCCAGTAGAGACCTGAGTGATGTTGATTGGCATCACTCTAGTATGCAATTATAGAGCTACTATTCATTTCAGATTGATGTGTTGGTGTTACTACTTAGAGGGAGTAGTCAGCTATCAGGTTCAGTGGATTTATGATTATTCTTTGATGTTTATGTCAGATTTTAGACATTGATGTCAAAGGGGGAGAGATATATGTGAAAAACAGAGCTTAACAAAATATCAATCAAACAAGAGAGATCAAAGCTTAACATGGATATCATTCATAGGGGGAATTTGTTAACTTTATTGTAATATCATCTTATGGGAGATTGTTGGCTCTCTTCCTTTAGGGGAGACTTGTTTGGAATTTCTTGGCACTTGCATGTTTCTCACATCTAGTGTTGCCATCAATGGCAAATGGGGAGATTGTTAGCAAATTGGAGGAACTGACTATGTGTTGCATTGATGTTTTGCCATTGATGGAAACACTAGTTGTTTTGGTTGTTTACCGATTTCAAGTAGGTTTTGGTAGAGTGGTTGGATTATGATATTGATCTGGTATGCTCCGATATGCTTTGGTTTGGATATGTCATTCATGCTATTCAGATGCATATCATGATCAGTTGGTTTGAGATTTGATGACTCAGGAGCTATCATTTGTTCTAGTAAGCCTTTTGGTTATTAGTAAGGGTTTTACTGACAGAGCTTTGTTGAAGATATTTTGATGCACTTGGTAAGTGGTGTTGGTGTAGCTTCTAGATGGCTTTTGGGATGTTGTTGATTATCTTGTTTATGTTCCTATTGATCAGTGGTGTTGCATTTAGGACTGGACCTAATGCTATCTTATTCTGCTAGGTTATGGACCAGTTTGTGTAACGTGTTGGTGGATGATCCCGATGCATTACCGGTTGGATCTATTGATTGAATTATGTTGTTTTGGTCTTAGGCCGACTTGGTTGATCATTGGATTGCAGGTTTATATTATGAATTTATTGTATTATCTTCTAGGTGGCTGGCCTAATTGTTTAGGTCTGGGGTTGGTAGCCCTATCAAAAAAAATTTCAAGGTGACCATAGTGATCACTTTCCTTCTTGGAGTAAGTTGTTAAATCATCCTGATATACCACTAAGAATAGATTTATAATTTCAAAGAATGAGACATCCATGGCTCTTTGAAATGTCACTCCTGCATTTGTTAAACCAAAAGGCATTCTTTTATAAACGTAGGTTCCCCAAGGTGTAGTGAATGTTGTTTTGTATTGTTCTAATTTTTTGACCATTCTGGTTGTAACCCAAAAATCCATCCATCATAGATAAGAGCTCACACCTTGTTACCATTTGTAGCATTGCTTCCATATTGGGAAATGTATAATTGTCTTTTAATGAGGATATATTCAGATTCCTAAAATCAACACATAATCTGATATCTCCATTCTTTTTCTTATGGGTACAAAGTTAGATACCCATGATGAATGTCTAATAGGTTTTATAATCCCATCATCTCTTAACTTGACAATCTCCTCTTGCATTTTAGGTGCTAATGTTGGATTAATAGGCCTCTGCTTTTGTCTAAAAGGCTTAGAATTTTCCTTCAAAGGAAGCTAATGTTGAACTAAATCTTCCCTATAATTATTTAGGTCATCATATGACCAAGGAGAAACATGCTTATATTTTCTCAACAAATCAATCAACATTTTCCTAACCCTAGGTGAAATATTCTTTCCAATATACACCTTCCTTGGGGCTCCTTTTGTTCCAAGGTTAAACTCTTCTGAATCCTCAGGGTATGGGGCAGTAGTAACAACCTTGGCCTTTTCCTGACTATCAAACACCCTCTCCAAGACAACTAGACCTTTGGGAATTTTGTTTGTCTTCAATTGAATCACTTCCTTCCCAAAGATTGTTTCTTTATCATCCATTGCTTGCACAAAGGCACTGAAATCAATCTCCTGCTTTTCATATTCATCTACACAATGTAGAAACCTTAAAATATCATCATCATCATCATTAAAAACCTGCCAACTTTCAATGTTGTTAGGGACTGAAGGCCTTGTTTGAATCTCAATTTTTGAGATTCTAGCAAAAGTGATATCCTCTGGCCTTAGAGCTATATTTTCTAGGAGATCTGCCATTTTGTTATGGCTTCTCTACTTCCATTCAATACCAAATGCATCAAAATTTTGAATTTGACCCCATTCAGCATTTATGTACTTCTTCAACCTTTTATTTTTTGATGCATATTTAGATCTGATTTAGGATATGACTAACTCAAAATCTCCAACAACTTTGAGATTCTTTATCCCATGTTTTTCAGATAGTCTCAACCCCAGTAGAAATGCTTCATAATCTGCCACATTATTTGTACATGTAAAGGCTAGAGTAAAAGAAAATTTAAAAGTTTGTCCATGGGGTGATATGAATAATACACCTGCACCTAATCCCTCCTTAGAACTGGCTCCATCGAAATACATATTCCATAAATTATCATTTCTTGATGATTTTTCTACTTCTTCATCCAATAGTGCAGGTTGTTCCTTTTTCATTTGTGGAGAATCTTCAACCCTAGACACATTTATTCCTGTGTCTACAAAACAAGTCATGTCTTCATCAGATTTTGTTGCATGGACCATCATATATGGTACCCTGGATATGCTTTTAACCTTTACATTTTTACTATCAATGCAAAAGGTAGTGTTGGTTCCCAAAATGGACGACGAGTTTACACTACTACAAGGTAGAGACCAAGCTGATTTCCTCCAAATATCTATCGAAAGCCACCTCCAACTATCAATATCTATCAGGCTTGGACCAACAATCACAAGGATAGAAAGTCCTTCTACACTTTAGGCTCTATAGAACTAGGGAGGGTGATCCATTCAGTAAGATCTCTAGCACTCTGCAACGATACTTAGGAACTTACTGAAACAAAGCAAATTATCTCATAATAAGACTCGACAGAAAGGGAGAATGCTCAAGGATGGAAAATCCTTTAGTGATCCTCAACCTTAAGCTAGAGTATGAGAGAGGGTGGGATGAATTTAAAAAAAAAACATAGAACTTTGCAAATGATATTCTGATATGTATAAGATTCATTTTGAGAAATAATAAAGAAGATAAACCAGAAGCTGAAAACCTAATGACATTTGCTAGAAAATACCAGTGCCTTATTCATTTGGGTTATAGAGTCTATGAAAAGTGTTACTGAAAATTTGATAAATTTTTGTCTAATAGCTGGTCTAGCCTAAAACAATACTGCCTTACAATGTTGTTCTAATAGAGATCTTTCTTAGAAAGTTTGGACCCTAACTAATGACCTTGACTTCCCTTTTATAGAAGACAAGGGAGCAACAAGCTTCAAGCCAAAAGACACTTGTCAACAATAGATTCAAACCTTAGAGGTCGTACACAATTCTATTAAAAAATATTCTTATCCACATGCAGATGCCCATGATGAGGTGGAACCAAAATCCTCAACCAATTTTTTGGTAGAAACAACAACACTTGAGCCGCGCTGATATCACCCTAACACTCTTAGATGGACCCCTAGATGCTCAATTTTTTCCAAAGCATTTCTCTTCCTAAAAAGGAAAATAGATCCTAGCATGTAACAAAACTTTCACAATGAAATGGAGGAAATTCTTCATCCTTTATGCCCCGGATCAGAGAAAATGGAAAGAGGAACTTGGGGGTAAACATGATTTGTTGAGAAGGCATTGTATTTTCCATGTTGCTGCAGAGATGACTAGCTACCAATCCTCCCTCTAACAAATCCTTCTTTCAGTTCCCCATGAGCTCCCTCTTAGAAGACTCTGCCAACAAAAAGCAGAGGAAGAGCGGGGAATAGGCCCAGGGTGACTTTTCTTGAAAAGAAAAGGATTTCACACCCCTTCTGGAAATCCCCCGATCTTTCACAACCCCTCTAGCAATGAACAACATCATACTAGAGGAAGATCATTCATCTAGTGTCACAAAATATGCAACGAATCCATCCATAATTTTTTTCGAACAACATCCTCTCACTGATGAAGAATTGCTCTCAGAAAATGAATAAGCTTTTATTTGTTTCTACCCATTTTATCATCTGCCTAGTGAATTTATAATTAGAATTCCTTTCAATGTGGTGGTGCTAACCCATGTGAAGAATCATCATCCTGATATCTTTTTCTCACCTTGTCAGCTATGGATTTCAGCAATCATGCCTACAACTCAAGACATTGCCATCTTCTAGGACATCACTCAATTTCCACCTACATGTGTTCATGTTACGTGAATGATTTTATTGTGATCTTATTCCTTTCTCAGTGTACAGTCTTCTTCTTTAGGATCTCTAGAAATAGAAAAATCTTTGAATTCATTAGAGAACTCATGATCCATCACACTTGAACTAGAAGCTTATCCAAATCCTTTCACATCTCTGGGCTATCATCTTTGACTATCTAATCAATCCTAAATCGACAAGTCTAAATCCCATTCATTTTGCCTTTTCCTACGAACTACGACCAATGCCTCCAAAATCCCTCCTAAATTCTCATTTGAAAATCAACCGCAGATCTCGTCAAACTTGGTAAATCTAATGGTTATTTCTTGTTGACTTAGCACTTTGACTTTCCATCTATATCCGTGGACCCACAAAATCTTGACTGAACCGTGCCATATCATCCATCAACCAATCTCCAATAGCAACCTCTCTGTAGGTCTTCCTGATTAGCCTAGGATAGGTGACATCATCTCATGATGTCATGGTCTATAATCTCCCTGCAACTTCTATCATGGGAATATGAGGGCCATCTGATTTGTTCAATCTTTAACGCTTTGCATACTGCCCGTTAACTGTTCTAGGATTTAAAAGTCGAGCACCGTTTACCTCAGGATAAAAAGTCTCCATTCATTCTGAGCACGTGAAAATTAATGGGACTGTTAATAGATCCACGTTTACCGCCTGCAAACCTATAATAAAATGCTTTTGACTAGTTACACTACTAACCCTATCGATTTCCATCGATAACACGTGGCATAATCTTGCGATGCCACAATCATTAAAATCCTTGCATCTTTGATCATGGGGAAGCGCTAGCCATTGGATCCATCGTGTCTTTAGCAAATGCTCAAAGTACTTAGGATTATTTAGACCTAGGAAAATATGAGCATAGGCATAGGTATTTTAAAAGGAGACCGGTAATAGGAATGTTATGCGCATGACTTAGGACAATTATTATTTCACAAACCGGTTGATCATCACTTAATGCTTAGGAAATAAGATGGCCCCTCTCATGGAAAGGGTACCCATGACTTTAAGTGGGAAAAAAGTAACAACAAAATATATCATTGCTAGGGTTTTCTTCATAAAATGTAAGAAGTTTTGATAAACCCTAAACCCTAGACCTTGGATCATTCACAAAGGATACAAGTAAAACCTAAAAATCAATGTTTTGAGCTTAAAAATTGAAAATTTCATGCAAACAATTTCCAGAGCTATTAGTGGCTCTAGTTGGGGATGCCCATTTTACAAGAATGAAGTGAGAGACTAGAATATTTGAGTGAGGCAGACCAATTGCAGAGTAGACCAAAAACAAATTACTTGGATAGGGTAACTTCAATAGAAAAGAAACTAAGCTAATATATACAAAATCTAACTAATGCTCATGGATAACTACTTTTAGAAAAGTAGAACCTCAAAAATTGTCCATGAATGGGAAATTTAAGAGGGGATTTATTAATAATTCCATTGGGCATAGAGTCAGAAAACTTACTCTACCCCAAAATGCTTTGTGGCCTGTAGGATGAAACCACATACGATGGCCCAATGCCATCAACCAATGTCAATCAATATTTTCCCCTGTCAAAAATGTAATTCTCTTCTGAAAGCATCAAATATAATTTAATAACATAAGTGGAAAACCATTTTTAAAACTTGCTAGCTACTTTTATCTGTCCACTATGCTTAATTTTATCACTGCAATTACTACTAAAAATCTGAAACTTGTGCAATGATATAGAACATTTTCTATTTTGTGACATATATGCAGTGTACCAAACATAGCACACATCCTGACTTCAACCAATATCCTTTTCTGCAAAAACATCATCTTGTTGAAAAAGGAAAATCTCATATTCTAGCAAATAACTGAGAAAGCATGCCTTTCTTACAATATCAACCTACCCACTGAAATAGGGACTCTTTAAAAAATCCACCTTATTGATCATAACAAGAAAACTATTATCAAGGGGAAAGAAAGGATCATATATTTCATTTTCTTGCTCTGTATCCAATTTAATATCAACAATGTCAGCAACAAGGGAAAATTGCTCATTGTTACCTATCTTTAAATCAGATATTACACCTTTATCTTTATAATATTCCATTTCAGAAGTTGATAAAATAATACCCAGATTCTCATTTGTTTCTTCATACAAAGGGTTAAGAACAATATGAAAACCCTTCTCAAAAATATAATAACAAAGCACCAATTGATCTTCATATGCATCTTCATCAAATAGTGCATTGATATTTTCATTAAAATTATTTCTCATTTTATCTTTAGGTTCATCAGGAATCCAAGAATTGGAATCTAAACTGGAGCAACACCTAATATTATGATTTCCATAATGTGAATGTTCTATATTAAGATATTCATAAGTCCCAACACAACTATTGTGAATGTTCTGACTCTTTTTAATTGGATTTCCCTCAAACATAGAGGTCAGCTCTGGGACATTTTGGAAATGAGAGCAATTTATAATGGTTCGGTCCTTGATGCTAGAAATAACTTGTATTAGGACAACTTCCTTAGTTGTACACGTCAGGCATCTTTCTATCCCCATAATTTTATTGACTAAAATTGGTGGGATCTTATCATCTGAATTCATATCATCACAATCATGTAGACTTGCATTCATTTCAGACATAAAACTTTCCAATTATTCACACTCACAGTTAGATCTATTTGAAATACAAGACTGCAAACCAACTTCCTGCGGGGTATTCTTCCTAGATAAATCACTTTTTTTGTCTTTCAGTAACATGATTAACACCACATCCATCTCTATATTTAATATATCAGATACTTTCTCATTAACCTCTTCTTCATCAATATGAGGAATAACCATTGTCCGGGACAAGTTCTCTTCACTCATATTTTTGTTCAAATCATAAGAAGTAATAGGCTAATGTAATTAGTAGGGATATAAGGGCCTTGACATGGTTCTTTAGTTTTAGATTCATTCTTTGCTTCAAACTCTAACATCTTATGATAATATACCCTTGCAGATAGATAACCCCTAGGGATTCCATATTTCAAGTTGTTCTCAATATCCATTGCTATCCTATATGCCTAATGTAAGGTTTTAGGATCCTTATCTCTTAGCAAATAACTCTCTTCCTCTTCAAATGCATCCAAATAAACAACTAGGCATACTGCATCATTTGGTCTATAACTGCTAGGAATGTCATCCAATGCCCTAGCAAACCTAAGATTAAAAGTAGGTACTAACTCATCTTCTTCTTTCTGAATGTCCATGAATGTTTTCATAACTAAGCTTGGATTAATTCTTTCACCAAACTGTTCCATGAATTCCACCTTCAACTCATTCCATGATGAAATAGAGCATACTGACATGTAGGAGAACCAGTCTCTGGTATTTTCCTTAAAAGACTGAACAAACAACTTCATGAAAACATCTTCCTAATTTATTTCAAAATCTTCCATTAATTCAGAAAACTCCTGCAAATGTTGTTGTGTTGATTCTGACCTCTTCCCATTGAATCCTGGTAATTGTTTCCTAACCCCTACAAGAACCGGATTTGAGAAACCTTGGATACCATCAAAATTCAATGACTTATATATTTCCCTAAAGAAATCTCTATGATGACTAAGCATAGGTTGCACATTTGTATTTGACACTTCATACGGAAACACAAGCACATGATACATATTTTCATTCATTCCCTTATTTCTTTCCCTTCTCTTGAACTATTACATTGTAAGGATCAAAACATACTCCATCTAATCTCATAAAGAAAATGGAAAGTGAATCACGGGAGTATGCAAAAATAGTCACTACCATTCCCTTCCTTAGTGCTTATTTCACTTTTTAGGGAACATTTTTTTTTACAATTTTCATGAAAATACACTTGACTCATGAAAATCTAAATACCTGGAAATGTTGAAGCTGTTGTTGCCTTCTTTAACCTGGGACTTGAAAAATAACCTTCAATCCTTCAAATCTTTAACACTGCTCTTTCGACAGAGTCGCCACCTCCTTGCAGAGGACAAATACTTAAACAATCTGGAATTTCTTCACATGTCAGATTTGTTTAAACACAACATTACAACATTTCCTTATCATCAAATGGCATTACTAATTCTATCCTCAACTTGTCAGGGTACTTCATCATAAGAGTTGAAATCTGCTTCATCTTTCTTGCAAATTTCATGGTTCTTTTTCAAGAAGACACATAATGGTGCATAGATCTCAGAGTCTCAGAGTCACCACTCACAAATGTGAGGTATTACATATAATCTTGAAAAATGGACAGATCTAGACCAAACTCTTTATAGAAAAATAACTACAATATATTTCTCAGCAATATTTATGAGAATTGACTCAAATCAACAAGGGACAGATTAAGAAGCTTTTTCACTCTGTGGGCAAAATCTCAACTATATATTTGGTAATTTTTTCTAACCAAAGATTCTCAATAGTTCATTTCATTCCCCAGCAGAGTTGCCAATTTTTGTTGGTTCCCAAAATGGACGACAGGTTTACACTACTACAGGGAAGAGATCAAGATAATTTCCTCCAAATATCTATGGAGAGCCACCTCCAACTATCAGTATCTATCAAGCTTGTACCAACAATAACAAGGAGAGAAATTCCTTCTGTACTTTAGGCTCTACAGAACCAGGGAGGGTGATCCCTTCAGTAAGATCTCCTACTCTCTGCAATGATACTCAAGAACTTACTAAAACAAAGTAGATTATCTCATAATAAGACTCGACAGAAAGGGAGAATGCTCAAGGATTTAAAATCCTTCAGTGATCCTCAACCTTAAGCTGAGGTATGAGAGAGGGTGGGACAACTTTCAGAAAATACATAAAACTTAGCAAATGATATTCTGATATGTATAAGATTCATTCTGAGAAATCATAAAAAAGATAAACCGGAAGCTGAAAACCTAATGATATTTGCTAGAAAATACCAATGCCTTATTCATTTGGGTTACAGAGTCTATGAAAAGTGTTATTGAAAATCTGATAAAATTTCATCTAATAGCTGGTCTAGCCTAAAACAATACTGCCTTACAATGTTGTTCTACTTACAATCCTTCACTTGAACTGCTTATCGAATCCTATGGCAAGCCTTATTTTCTCTATAATCTCATTCAAATATTTTAATTAACCCCTTGGACTAAAGAATTGAATGGAAGAATACATACATCACAACAATGCAACAAACAAACAAAACCCTTGATCCCATTTGATTAAAAGAAGATAAAATCACACACAGGAGAGTAGAAATTAGGAAAATATATTTGTATTAATATCATAAGCTATTTTTTATTAGATGATAGCCAACAAATTCAAAGATAGAATAACCCACTTGAAAAAGGGAACTTGCAACTGTTCTATTACCTTTTTTCTCTGTAAAATAACATTACAGTCTCAACAAATTTGGCACACTCCCGGAATAATGAACAAGAATTTGAAAGACAAATAACTACTTTGAGAGATGATCTAACTACTATAAGTGAGTATAAAGAAAAGTTTAGGATCAGTGTAGCATAGTTGGATGACTTATTGAAAAGACAAAGATAGATTGATGATTCTAGAGGACTTGGATTTGTACAAGGTGAAAGCTCTGGTACTGCAAATGAAGATTAGACAACCGATATGTAGAACTCATCAGAACAGAGGAAATCGGTAAGGAAATCTAATGCTTATAAATTCAATGGTAAATGTTTTGTTTGAAATAAATCTGGGCATATGGCTAAACAATGTAGAAATAAAGCAAATCAAAACTACAATTCGGTTCCTAGTCAATGCACAAATTGCAAGAAATATGGTTAGATCAAAAGATTGCAAAATGAATGTTAAATGTCATGCATGTGGAAAGTTTGGATATTTTACTAATCATTGTAGGTCAAGAAATGATACCGGATATGTCGAAGCAATTCAGAGAAACAATGTTACATGTTATGCATGCAACAAAATAGGTCATATTGCTAAGTATTGCAGAAGCAAGACTCAACTAGTTAATAATGATAAAGATAATGAGAAAGGAAAGCAAAAGGTAGATGAAATGCAACAAGATCACACAAAGAGATGGGTTAGAAAATATGAAGAACCAAGTGGAGATGGATCTACACTGGTAAGACGATCGGTAGAACAGTGTATTCCTCCACCAATAGGAAATTGCATCAGTAACGAAGGCATAAGCCTTAGGGGTTGGCAAAGTTATTGCTAAATTTTGCGTATTACCCTAAAAGAGACTTAAGGAGGTCTGAAAGAGATCTAGAGAGTTGTGTTCATCATCAATGAAGGTTCACCTGGCACATGACTGTGAAACTAACATTCGTAGGGTTGTTGGTGAAGCATTTATTATAGAAAATTAGGGTTTTATTCACTGTTAAAAGGGAGTAAGTGAATTCATTTTCACTCACCAGGCATTCAAGCATTTAGAGTGAAGTAAAGGAGAGTTAAGAGTGAGCAAAAGCATTGTGAAAGGATTTCACACAGTTATCTGAAGCACTCAATCTTCCACTAGCATTCACTTTCAGGTATTTTTTGAAATGGCATCTGGATCTTCAACTCCTACTTTTATTGCAAATCCCACCATTGTTGAAGTCAAGGATAGGTTAAGGCTGACATTTAAGGAGGTTCCCAAAAATTCTAAAAGGGAAAACTTGGCAAGAGCATTTTCTAGGGTTCCTGATGGCGTAATGTATGTTGAAGATGTGAGGGCATACATTCACTACATCCTTGAGGATTTGGGCACAGAGGATATCAAAAGAATGTATCAATCCATGATACTAGGAGACTCCAGAACCATCAAATTGGAATATAAAGAAATTGAGGATCTAGGGTTAACTTGTATTCTATATGTACCAGGATTCAAAGATGAGGTTATCAGATACGTTCTGAGCAGGGTTCACAATGAATTTATTTGGCTAGATAGGCCTTACATGATCATGAAGGAGGCTATTGAAGCTATCATCAGCTTACCCAAGGTTGGACAAGAACCTAGCAAGAAAATTTCAAACATAGAGGTCGAGAAACTCACCAGTGCTACACCTGATAATAGATCACTGAGGATAAGCACAATCACTGACACAGATATAAAGTTTGCAAGCATGATCATATGTTACAAGGTAACTCAATCCAACCGATTGAATTTTATTGTTAGTTCATGCATTCATGTTGCATATCAAATGCTAAGGAACAATGTGAAGTATGATTTATGTGAATGGATGAGGAGTGAGTTGATGTTAGACCTTGGTAAGATCAAAAGAATCAAGAAAGGAACTTTTAGGTATGGAAACTTGATTATTTGTTTAATGCTTCACTTCCTAAATGAGCTACCCAGTCTTGGGAAGAAGCGTTGGGCTCATGACATACTAATAGGTATGCAGATCAAGGAATCAATCACCAGTCTTAGTACCAACGGAGATGAGAAACTTTGTGTGTATTTTAATACATTTCAAGAAAACATGAGGCAAAGGGAGAGAATAACAAAGAACATTATGGAGAATTATTCCACTGATATCTATTTCATGGTAAAAACTGATGAAACTCTAATGGAAGCAGTTGAACCTAGGCAAATCTGGATTACTGAGCTTGGATATGAGGTGGATGATAGCATTTTTGAACTCTATGCAAAGATGTTGTTAGATGCCCCATTAGATGATAAAACGAAGCATTTTGGTACAGCAGGAGAGAAGGCTCTTGAAGTGAAAACCAGTTTTAACAGGAAGAGAAGAAAATAGAAAAGATGTTTGCATATGTAGAAGATATGATTTATAAAATAGACACTCAATTGGGTTCAAAATCCAAACATGTTGCTAAACCGACAGAGGTTGGTACTACAAAAGTGAAGAAGCCACAAGTTCACATTTCCCCTATCACTTCTGATTCTAATTCTGAGGATAATTAACCTCTTGCTTTCAGAAGGGTACAAAGGAAGAATGTGATAAAACCACCGGTGGAGCAGAAGAAGGTAGAGCCTAGGAGGAGACTTGGTAGAAAGGCAACTAAGCCTACTGCACCTCCACCACTAGCAAGGCAGCCTATGCAAAAGAGGAAACCAGTCACATTGACAACCACAACCAAAAAGAAGAAGGGTGATGATACTGAAACCGGTAAGACCACAATGACCTGTGCTGAGCTTATTGATGAAATTACAAAAGATGGAATATTGAAAAATATATCAAAGTATTATGAAGATTTAGAAGAGAATGAGAAAAATGAATTAGAAGAGTTTATTTTGTTGTATATAGACATTTATAAGAAATCCTTAGTTGAAATTTTGAAGGAGATACCTTTATCCTTGTATAATAAACTTAAGGCTAGGAGACTTGATGTTGTCAAGAGAGATAGGGAGATCAAAGAAGTAGCACTTTTGGAATTTTGTGGTGCTATAAATAATGAAGAAATGAAAAGATGTATAGATACTGCAAATAGGATAGTTTTCAGTAGTAAATCCTGGGAGATAAGCCTTATGATGGGGAGAGTAAATGAGGTGATAAATGATACTAGTAAGGGATGGACCAAATTCTTTCAGAAAAACCCAGACTTTCTCACATCTCAAGAAGAATTTTCAAGGGAAAAAACTTCAACCATTCCTGACAAATCAAAAGGGAAAGGTATTTTGGGCTATTCAACTCCAATTTTGACATGACCAACAATAACTATATATATTCAAACACAACCGACAGCTAAGGAGAGTGTACAGTCTATACCAGCACAGACTATTTTTGAGCAAGGCAATGTACAAGATACTGGAAATACTGTGGATAATACTCCACCAGCAGTAACTGACACTGCACCAAGTGGCGAAGCCACTGGTGCAAAAGAGGTTGAGATGGACAAGGTAAAAGTAACTGAGTCCATACTGGCAGGTAAAACTGATTCCTCGACAAAGTTTTTGGCAATTGATACTTCTTAGGTTGAGATTAAATCAGTCTTTGAGTTGAATCCAACTGAAATGATAATGATGGATACTCAGAAATTACTAAAGGAAGGTACTACAGACAAAGGAATAATTGATCAATCAGTCTCAATATTGCACAAAATAATACCTGACTGTCAAATTGAAGATGGAGCAAGCCCTTCCGAAAATCTCGAGAATCTAACAAAGCATATCTCTAACAATTTTCAAACTCTGAGGCAGATTGCAGACTGACATGCTTTGGATAAATTCACAGTAGCAAAAAGAACAACTTTTGATTAGATTATAGAAATAGAGAAGAAGAAAATTGAGGACAAACTTATTCCTATTGAGGTTTGTTTAAAATAATGTACAAATATCTACAAAGTGTGTTCTAACATAGAAAGTCTTATAGCTAATGTAGATAGGAAATTGAAGGAGTTATATGATAAGATGGCCAAAATTGCTAATTCTTTTGATGGATTGGCTGCACTGACCACATATATTGATGGACAATTTTTTTCCTTGGAGAACCAAAATTTTTCTTTTGAGAAGGAGAGAGATAAAATCATGCGAAGAGAAAGAAATCTAAGAGGATTGGTAAGTCCTAGACTAGATTCATTGGGTGTTCATAAGAAAGAGTGCATGGACATGATAGCTAGACCCATGCTGGTAGATATCCAAGAGAAGGAAACACTTGCCCACTTACTAAGTGGACTAGCATCTATTTCTAATACTTTCAAATCCAGCTGGGATACATATCTTCAGTTATTGCAAAAGGCATACACAGAAATCTTGAAGATGACTAAGCTCCAGTGAAACTAGCAGTATTCTTTTATTATTTCAATTCTTTCATCGGCCTTTGGAATTAATGTCAAAGGGGGAGTATGCATATATGTGAAAAATATCAAAGAAACACATAGGAAGGATATCAGATAGAGTGTATTGCTCAAGGGGAGCATATCAACAGGGAATCCATTTTTCACATGAGTGTTGCCATCAATGCCAAAGGGGGATATTGTTGGCAATTGACACTCATTAGATTTATTTTGTTGTCATTGATGGAAACAAGATCTAATGGATGTCATAAACTGGCACTAGGAGGCATATACCGACAAATACCGGCTTTGGAGCATTCAGGGCTACACCGACACCGAAACCGACACCGACACCGACATCGGCACCAACATCAATACTTCATTGGAAGTCGACATCAAGGAGGATTTACTTAATAAATCATTTTGTAAATATTGTCTAGGCCAACATTGAATATCTTTGTAAATGTATTGTAAGCCGATATAAGGCATATAATTTGTAATAGGTATATAGGTCAGTTTGCTAGGTTATTTTTGATATGATGTGATAGATGATATGTGTGGATATAGGAGAATAAAGAAGAACTGTATAATGCAAAATATATGTATGAAGATCATTTTGTATGTGAATTTTATATCATGCAATGATTTGTAGATAAATTGGAAAGCATTCTTGGAGGAAAAGAGTTATTGGTAGTAATTCAGAGTTTATGAACCGGTATAGAGAAGAGACAGAACCGGAATTCTATTTGTCATAGTAGATGCATTCTTGAGTTTATTTTCAGTAATTTACTTTAGTAGAAAGCTTGTAGTCAGTGAAGCTCTTCAGTGATGAGCAGTATGCTCTAGGAAGTGTGCCTTCCTACAAGTGCATGCCTCTATTATATGTAATAATTTTTCGTATGATCAGTGAACTGATATTGTGGGTCACAAATCCCACTGTGGTTTTTCCTCATTGAGGTTTTGCACGTATAAATTCTGTGTGTTATGGTGTTCATTTATGTTGATGGTTTATTTGCTTCTTTTTATATGCTTATTTATTTACCGATTTATATATGCATGGTATAAAAGAATAAAAACTATTCATACCAGCAGAGCACTAATTCACCCCCCCTCTTAGTGTTCTTGGATCCCAACAATCCTGACATGTAACAAAACTTTCCCACCAAAATGGAGGAAAGTCTCCAGCCTTTATGCTCCAAATCAGAGAAAATGGAAAGAGGAACTTGGGGGTAAACATGATTTGTTGAGAAGGCATTGCAGCTTCCATGTTGCTACAGAGATGACTGGTTGCCAATCCTCCCTCAAAAAAATCCTTCTCTCAATTCCCCATGAGCTCCCTCTTAGAACACTCTGCCAACAAAAAGCAGAGTAAGAGCAAGGAATAGACCCAGGGTGACTTTTCTTGAAAAGAAAAGGATTTAACACCCCCTATGGAAATGAATGATATCATACTTGAGAAAGATCATCCATCTAGTGTCATAAAATATGCAATGACTCCATCCATAATTCTATTTGAACAACATCCTCTCACTGATGAAGAATTGCTCTCAAAAAATGAATAAGCTTGTATCTGTTTCAACCCTATTTATCATCTACCTAGTGAATTTATAATCAGAATTCCTTTCAATGTGGCATTGCTAACCCATGTGAAGAATCATCATCCTGATATCTTCTGCTCACCTTATCAGCTGTGGATTTCAGCAATCATGCCTACAACTCAAGACATCGCCATCTTCTAGGCCATCACTCCATTTCCACCTGCATGTGTTCACCTTACGTGAATGATTTTATTCTGATCTTATTCCTTTCTCAGTGTACAATCTTCTGCTTTAGGATCTCTATCAACAGACAAATCTCTAAATTCATCAGAGAACTCATGATCCATCACACTTGAACTAGAAGCTTATCCAAATCATTTCACATCTCCGGGTAATCATCTTTAACTATCTAATCAATCCTAAATCGACAAGTTTGAATCCCATTCATTCTTCCTTTTCCCACGAGCTATGAGTAGTGCCTCCAAAATTACTCCTAACATCTCATTTGAAACTCAACCAGAGATCTCATCCATCTTGGCTAATCTAACGATCATTTCTTGCCAACTTAGCACTTTGACTTTCCATCTGTATTCGTGGACCCACAAAATCCTGACTAAACAGTGTCATATCATCCATCGACCAAACTTTGTTAGTAACCTCTCCATAGGTCTTCATGATCTATATGGGACACATGACATCATCTCATCATGGTTTGTAATCTCCCTCCAACTTCCATCATAGGAATACGAGGGTCATTTGATATGTTCAATCTTTATCACTTTGTATACTGCTCGTTAACTCTTCTAGGATTTAAAAGTCGAGCACCTTTTACCTCAGAATAAAACATCTCCATTCATTCTGAGCACATGAAAATTGATGGGACTGTTAGTAGATCCACCTTTACTGCCTGCAAATCAGTAACAAAATGCTTTCAACCAATTAAACTACTAACCTTGCTAGTTTTTATCGATAACACATGGCACAATCCCGCGATGCCACGGTCATTAAAATCCTTTCATCTTTGATCATGGGGAAGTGCTAGCCATTGGATCCATCCCGTCTTTAGAAAATGGTCAGAGTACTTAGGATTCTTTAGACTTAGGAAAATACAAGCGTGGGTATAAGTATTTTAAAAGGAGACTAGTAATAGGAATGTTATGCACATGACTTAGGGAAATTATTATTTCACAAACTAGTTGATCATCACTTAATGCTTAGGAAATAAGATAGCCCTTCTCATGGAAAGGGTACCCACGACTTTAAGTGGGAAAAAAGTAATAGCAAAATATATCATTGCTAGGGTTTTCTTCATAAAATGTAAGAAGTTTTGATAAACCCTGAACCCTATACCTTGGATCATTCACAAAGGATACCAGTAAAACCTGAAAATAAATTTTTTGAGCTCAAAAATTGAAAATTTCATGCAATCAATTTTTCAGAGCTATCAGGTAGCATAAGACAAGTCGCACTGCAAACTTCCATCCATAGAGGCACTCTACTTTCTTGACAATAACATCGCATAATGCAGTGGGGTGTCTACAACTAGGACACTCATGGTTAATTCCTTCTCAGGGAAAGCATTAGGTTTATAAGGTAGTTCCTTTATAGTACCTATAATAGGCACTTCTCTTGAATCCATAGTACAACATCTTCCCTGGGGAGTGTCTAATTTTAAACCCATGGATTTCATTATCCTTACTAGCATGACATTGTTTGAAGCCCCAAAATCAATCATACAATTCTTGAGAACTCCTCCATTTATAATAACACTCACAAAGAAAGGAACTACATTATCAGGGCTCTCACCTACTGTATCTTCAAGATAAATTTGGGGAATCTGAGAAACCATTCCCTCTAACTCTTTATCCTTTGTCTCATTTTTAATCATTTGTTCCTTTACATAATGAGACACATTCTCATTTTCAATTTCAATAGAATGAGAAACACCCTTGACCTGAGCCATGGATTTATCTCTATGCTCTTCAATTCTTAGCATTTCTTGTAAAGGATGTTTAACTGTAGTCTAAGAAAGCAACTGAAGCATATCCGTGTGTAATTTGGTAATTCGAGAGAAATACCTTATTGTTCTTCATGTTTCTTTGATTTCTTGCCTCCAATATTTTGTCTTCTTCCACTCTTCTTCAGCAAGTGAAGTAGATTTTTCAACCATCTTTGCCTTCACCTTAGGTGAAGAAGTTTTCTCATTTGGTTTTACAACCTTTGCTTTCTTAGCCCACTCCTTTCTCTTGACCTCCTTAATTTTGATTGCATCCATTCCTGACTTATCCTCCTTGACCTCTTTTCCTTTATTTCTTAATTCTTTGACAAATAAACCAGAAGGCTTGCCCTAGTCTTCACCAACAATTATGTTTCTCAATTGATAATTACTTTTTACTTGAGCTATCATAGCAGCTATTATTTTGGCAATTTCTTCATTTGGGGATCTTCTCAAGAACACAGAACTCTCACCTTGTTCAACATTACACATTCGGTTATCAAAAGATAACTCTTCATTAAAAAAACCTTGTTGATGATATGATTCATTTATTTGCCTTTGATGATCTATATCAAAGTCCTGGGTTTCAATGTTAGAAGAATATTCTGCTTCTCCAAGATAAGAAGTAATCATGAGACAATCAACATTATCACATTCAAAAGGTTCTTCCTCTTCTTCATGTAGCTCATCCTTGGTAGAAATAAATTGTGCTACAACACAATATTCAAGTGAATGGGGTGATTGACAAGAAACACACCAAGGTGTGTCCTCCACCATAGTCACTGTGTGTTTCTACAATGGGTCAGGAATTTGTTGTTCCTATTTTCCCTTTTGTTGCTGAAAAGGTTTTCCATCCTTCCAATTTGTGTTGTAAGGATAATCTTGCAATCTTGGTGGTCTATTAAATTTATTAAACTGTGGCTTTTTTGGTACAGGACCCTTGTCATTTTTTGCCATAGTTAATTCCAGATCCCTTAAGGTATTAAGTACCTTATCCCATATATCTTCCTCTTTAGGTTTTGTCCCTAAAGACTTTTCAACTTTGTCTTTGGCACTCTTAGAAAATATAGGATCCTCTCTCCTTCCAAGATTACCTGAAGCTCTTCTATTTCCCTCAACATTGATAGCTATCCTAAATGCATCTCTTAGAGTTTGAGGATCTTTCTCTCTAAGGATATATGCCATTTTGACATCAAATTCATTCATATATGTGGTTAGACAAGCATTATCATCCAATCTTAAAACTTGAAACAATGTATGCATAGCCTTTTGAAACCTGATATTGAAATCAGCCATATCCTCATTTAATGACTTCTTAATGTTATTGAACTTATTTAACATAAAGCTTGGATTTGTTTTGTCACCATACTGCTCTTTAAAAAATCCCTCAAATTCTTCCCAAGAGCTGATACTTGCAGTTGGCAATCCTCTGTACCAATCCCTAGCATCCTGTCAGAGATTGCAAAAATAATTTCATAACAACATCCTCATGCTCCACCTCATAGTCATTCAACTTATCAGTGAATTCCCTCGAATATTTCTTGCCAGTAATAGCATTATTACCTGCAAACTTACTGAATTTATCCCTTAAGTCATTTGGGATTGTATTAGGATATCCTGGGATCCCATCAAAATGCAAGTGCCTATATCTTTCTAGATAAATAGGTCTTCTTTGAAATTTCCCAACTATAGCTCGTCCTGCAATATTTGTTGTGGTGTTAGATACAATAGCATTTGTTCTAGTGGTAACCCTGACAACAGTATTAAAATCTTTAGAAAGTTGGGATTGACTACTATTTTATGTAGTTGCCTGGCTTTTCTGCCCAATAATTAGAATTCTGGTGTTCTGAGTATTCTGAACATTTTGGGCTAGAGTATTTTGGACCGACATTTGGTGTTGTTGCATAAATTACACCAAAAATAGCCTGAGTTTTAGATGGGCCAGAAATGAATGAAGAACTATTTAATATTGACAACTTAAGGAAATCAATTTTCCTTTTCATCTCTGCATTTGAGGCTTCCATTTCAACCCTCTTCAATTCTTTTATAAGAGTTTCATTTTTCTATTCTAGATGTTTCTAGCTCAATGTCAACTTGGGATAACTTTGGACTTAGATCTGGGATAGTTGAAGATTTTTTATCATCTATCTTAATACCAGATACCTTTTGTTTCTCTTTATCCAGATCTAATTTAGGAATCTAAACACTTGGCTAACTAGGATCTACTAAGCCTTGGTTATCCATATTACTCTTAGTCTTTTCCTTTGTAATATTCTCATATATTTTTTATCTAAAATCTCTCTTAAAATAGGGCCCTCAACACTAGGCTTATCATTTTCCTTAGCCAAGGATTTGAGTGTTGCTAATTGTTGTATGAAACAATCTCTCTCTATTACAACTCTAATAACTTCAGATTCCTTTTCATTTTCACTTTTACTTCTCAAATCTATTTGTTCTTGGAGTTCTCTTCTCAATGTATCTATGTCTCCAAAAAATTCCTCTAGATCTGGTAGAGTTATCTCAGATCCAGAAGTATAATCTAAATCAATTAAGTTCACATTACCTTGTTCTCGTATTGACTCACAATCACGAGAAAAATCTATTGTGAGACCTAGAGGAAGAGGTCCACCAATAGCATTTTCACTTTGGTGACTTCTACTTCTACTCCAACCTCTTTTCTTTACTAAATACTAAACTTTTGTACATTCTTTTCTATGTGGTTGCACCTCTTCTTGAATGGGTGTATCAAACAAGGAATTGAAAAATCCTATACTATTTGATTCTGAGCTTTTAGAAGATGATGCATGAACCTTAGGAACAGGGTTTACCTGCAGCTTACTTGCATTATTGTGCTTAGGTTTCCATGATGAGGGAGTGACACTTGTTTCTACATTTCTTCTTGTCCCCTGTCTCTATGGAGCTCCATGAATCCCTTCCAACTTTTCTTTAGGATGCAGCCTCAAGTAACCTCTGGTGTTCTTTGCTTTACTCATAATAACAAAATCATTCAAAAATTTGTTAGAATTATTCAAAAATATATGTACTGGCATAGAAACCTCAGATTTGCCACCCAAATTGCTTTGGGATATCAAATAATACACTGCTTGGTAATATTTGAAAGAAACTTGTGAAACTTGTTCACAAACCAGAATGTCTTTCTCATGAAAACGTAAAACACCCTTTTCACAGGAAAACATAAACCAAAAACACAAAACTGCAGGCTCAATCGTCAAATCATAGAGATACTATGAAAACCTCTACTATATTTTAAACAAAACCCTTTTAACCCAAAATTCTCAATAGTTCATTTCCCTAGCAGAGTCACCATTTTTTGTTGGTGCCTGAAAACGGGTTTACATTGACACAAGGCAGAGACCAAGCTATTTCCTCTAAATATCTATGGAAAGCCACTTCCAATTGTTAATATTCTTTAGACTTGGACCAACATCAACAAGGATACAAGATCCTTCTACATTTTGGGCTCTGCAAAACTCGGGAGGGTGATCCCCATGCTAATTTGTGATTTCCATGCCACACTCACAAATTATACATGAAACAAAGCATATAATCTCATATAAAGGCTCGATAAAGAGGGAGAATGCTTAGGAATTGAAAATTCCTCAGTGATCCTCAAGTAGTTTGGAGCTTGAGATGATTAAAAGGACATGACACCATACATTTAAATGAAAATATTTTGATATTCAACAAATTATAGCAAATAAGTGGTAATTCCAAACAAAAAATCAACACCAATATGGTTTCTTAGCTATGATCAATGCCTTACTCCATCGGGTACATGAATTCATACTACATAAAATGCATTCCGATGGAATTTATCTAACAACATATAAACCTAAGATAATATTGCCTTGCAATACATCATACTTGCAACCCTGACCCAAAACTTCTTATCAAAATCCCCACAAATATCCCTACCACTCTGCAATTCTACTCAAGCATTTAATTGTCCCCTTAGACCAAAGCATGAACAAAAAATACATACACCACAATAGTGCAATGAATGATAAAGTCCCTGATAATATTCATTCAAAATATGATAGGACAAATACACTAGAGAGAAATGGGCTTGAATTATATTTCTATCAAACAATTCATTTGTCTCTATCAAAATGCAATTCATACATAACTCCTTCAAGAATCCACAGAAAAATAGACAAAAGACTCTTTGTATTTTGCTCTTCAAATGACCTTTTTACAATTTTTTTTCTTCACCTAAACTTTGCTATTGGAACCAGAAATTTAGAGCACTCAAGGGACCAAAAATTGGAACCCTGTCTCATAGCCTTGAATTTTATTTTATAAAAAAACATGGGAGAAAACAAGCTTTAGGCCAAAGGAGACACCTATCATCTCAAAATGATTACATATAACTACAATTTTTTAAAAAAATATTCCATCCTTGATTTCGCTCTTACAGGATCAAAGTCTGTGGCTACTTCTCTAAAACTCATGATGAATTTTATTGCCATTTCTGTTATACTAGTTCAAAAAATATCTCACTAGAAGACAAAAATAGTTATATCAAATTGTTTGCAACCTTTATTCATCATTTAGATACATACTAATCTACGCATTGTATTCTTAATTGGATGGCCAGTCAAAACTCATAACTTCATCAGCTTTTGCCATGTATGAAATATATTTAACGACTACTTCGTTTGCCTCTCTTTCAAAAGTTTCAAAAAATGACCTCGTGCCAATTATTTTATCCATGTTTATCCCTTCACATGTCAGCTCTACCTGGGTACTGATGACTCTTTTTGCCTCCTCCTTCTAAAATTGTAGAGGCTTGATTGCCCCTTCTTTATCTTCAATATCTAGCAAAAGAGTTTGATTCAACTTAGTGAAACTTTTCATCAGTTCCCTTACCTTTCTTTCTATATTTTTTGGCAAAATTTGGGCTTCCTGCATTGATTTTACCAACAAGTATGTTGGTTGGAGTGCATGTGGTCTCTCAGCATGATACTTAGAAGCCATAAACATTATTCTGAGCTCATTTCCTCTTTGCAACCATTTTGTAAATAAAAGAATTGCCACTTCTTTATCATCATCAAATTTTTTAATAGCATTAAATAACAAAGAATATGAGGCATGAACACTATTGAGCCTACTATCAACTTTCTCATTCAAATGAGTTAGCACTAAGCTAACTATATCCTTTTGCTGCCCGACTGATTGATCTTCTGATTCTTTCAGGTTATTTTCTAATTCAACAATCTTTTCTAAAAGTTGAGACTGAATTGGTTCAGTTGATCTTTTGGCTTTAGGCTCATCATCATCATCATCATATGGGACTAATGGCATACCAGGGATACCAACACTTATATTAGGTTGAGTTACTTCTTCTTCCTGGACCACAGGTGATGACCTAGATGTTGATGGCTCAGATGGCCCCACAAGTGCAGGAAAGGAAACCTTTATTTGTCCCTGCCTAAAGAGTTGCACTCTCATTTGCAACTCCACACACCTTTGTTGAGATGCATTGTAATCATTGAAAATTTGATCAAACTTTATCATCAGCTCCGCCTTTTCCAAGGCCTCTCTTTTTTAAGTCTCATGCGCCAACTTAGCAACATCAACATTCAACTTTGTATCCTCTACACTTAATGTGTCAGATTCTTTTTTTATAATAAGGCCTCCCCTCAAATTAGGGCTTAATTCATTGATGTTAGTCTTTCTAGGTCCTTCCCCTAGCGCCCATATTGCCAAGGTTGCATAATCATCCACAAAATCTAATCCTTTTAATGCCAACCTTGCTTCCTCCTCTGAATTGAAATGTTGACCTTTTGATTTCCTGATCACATCAAAAGCCACTACATCTTCTATGTCCCATTATGGTAAAATCAGGACTCTAACCTGACTTATAATCTTCCTTCCATCATCAGTAGTGATTACCTCAAATTCTTCCATCATTTGATTCTTCACTTCTTCTTGATTTTTTTGATCAGATCTATCTAGCCTTTGGGCCCTTTTCTTAGTAATTCTTCTTTTATATTCTTCAATCTTCATCTTCCATACCAGTTGTAGAAAGGTTGGGCTCCTCATAAAAGTATCATCTTCAAGGAACTTATCACATACCTCTTTTCTTGTATCCCTGAAAACTTTACCTTGAATATCTAAAGGAGTGAGGTCTAAGTCCAGATTAGGGGGAAAAAGAGGAACACCAAGTTGCATTTCTACTTTTATTGCTTTGAACATATCTTCCTCCATTTGTTCTTCATCCTGCCTTACAAGTGAAAAGGGTGTAGTTGATGGCAAAGGACTTATGTCTGAGTCTTCAAGACCAATGATATTGATTCCTTGAAAAGGCTTGATTTGCATTTTCAGGGAAGGCTCTATACTCATTATCTTTTTACCCTTTCTCCTTACTAACCTTCCACTATCGTTGTTACTCTCCTCTTCATCACTTGTTTCTTATCTTTCTCTTTTCTGAGAAGATTTATGAACAAGTTTCCTTTCTACCATGCCACCTTCTCTTTGAGACAAAGGAGGTTGTGATCTTGAATTTTGTCGGCCATGAAATTCTTCAAGTTTGGCCATCTTCTCCTTTAAAATTAGCTTTAATTCATCAAATTGTTCACAACAAAGTTGACCTTAGCACAAAATGGGGTAAAATCCTTTACTAGATCATAAATTGGATCCATCTTTCTAAAGATTATCCATTTTTCTTTGCTCCACTCCTGAGTCATGAGATCAAATTCATTTCTAATTATGTCCTCGGAAAAGTTATGCTCTTGAGGCAATAGACCTCCTTTTATTCATGTTTTGAAAATATTGTAGAACCCCTTAGGATCACTGTGTGTAGCTATGCTCACCCCCAAATGATATGGAGCAAAACATTTATCAAAATGTTCATATCCTCCCTTTAGAATTATAAAATAAGGGATGATAGTGTAAACTAGGAAAATTGTTCCTTTGCCCCTTCCCTTTAATTCCTTGTCATGAATGCATCCTATCTACCACATTACCTCAACAAAACCCATTCTCAAAGGAACATTGAAAGGTAGTACATGTGGCTGTCTAGAGAAACCATAGATTTTGATAATAGTACTTACAGGATAAGGGTTAAAACCCCCCCAATTGTGCTCAATCCTGACAAGTGGCAACCTCTCTTTGGGCCTTAAAAAATCATGTAATTCTTTGGGAATCCTTGGCAGGTTCACTGTCAACCTTTTCTTCAACTTAGAAGCAAAGTTGTTATCAAATCTTATATAGCTAGCCTCCTATCTATCCCAAGACATATCTATGCTCCAAAGTTGCACTTGAATCTCCTTATTATCAATTGTTCTTTTGAGTTTCATGGTATCCTCAAAGTAATCTGTGTTCCCAAACAAGAACATATGCATGAGTAAGGAATACAAGAAGAATTAAGCAGTAGCCACTTCTTTTTTAATATCTTATAACCCCTCATAAATATTTTATTCAAGGTATGGGGCGAATTCAAAGACCACTATATAATCTGGATGCTGAATTTGCATGGCCATGTACATAAAATCAGGTGGCATCACTGGAATTAGATTGAAACCCAATACCTAACATAGAGAGAAAAAGGTAGCCTCAAAGTAGGGAGAAAAATCACCAATAGGGAATGGCTCCTTTGAGAAAGGGCCTATATGGTATGTTGTGCTCCCTACTCTAGCAAAATGCATTGGAAGGAAATTATTTCTAACGAACTCCTTCATCTTATAGTATTCTTCTTTTAACTCAGTCAGGTCTATCTGCACTAGGTTCGCAAATGGTTCATATAGGTCAAAAATCTCATGGAATTATTCCCTTTTGATGGTCAACAAATTTTTCCTTTATTTCCCCTAATAACCCTCGAGACAGGGTCATATCTATTTGCAATAGCTTTGAGGTCAACATCCATGAAGATGCCTGACACTACTAACTTACCCAAATCATTTTGCCAGGGACTAGATAGTGGGGAATGCAAGTTCCTCCATCCATACCATAGTTTGAACATCTCTAATCCGGTCATTGGTATACTAACATCCGCCAAGTGGAATGCTTTATTGGTTAACCCTTCTAGGGTTTTTCCACTCACAAATCTCTGCCCTTGGTGTCTATCATTTGTCAAGGGCTTCAATTGGTCCAAGAAATCATCATAAAGATTCCTTTTCATGTAATCAATTTGCCCTAAATGTTTTTGTGAGGGAGCCATCTTTTGAACTAGGTTTTTCTACTATAGCTTCAAATTGAGAAAGAAAAGACTAGGGCTAATAAAAGATTTATATTACAATAGTAATTTAAGCAAATCTCACTCTCCTCTATTTAGCTTCTAACCTTAGAACAATTTAAATTCTTTTCTTATAATTTCATGCACAATTTATAACATCAATTGTTTCAAGAAAAGATGAAGGAGCTCAGACAAACTTACTATTTTGATTACACCAGAGGGATAGTGGTTCTATGTTGCAAGAAATCATTTCAATCCTCTTCAGTAGTAGGAATGTCTTCTGGATCGCTATGAAATTCTTTATGAATCAAGAACAGATTTTAAGAGTACTTCTATTACTGAATGGAATAAAATGCAAATGTCTCATCCGTATTACTACTCGTGCGAGCGAAACAATGACTCTTAACTTGTATTTGAAAAGTTTAAAAAGTGTCCATCGATCATCTTTCAAGTTGGAAAATCTTATGGACCAAACCATTCAATCTGAGAGTTACCCTCCAATGTGGCAAGCAGGTCCATCCTTGGCATGATGTGGCACATCCAACTCATCACCTATTTTACCACCTTCAATGACCCCACCATCATCTTTCCTTGGCCCGCCTTGGACACATGGCATCATCTCGTGATGTCACGGTCCATAATCTCCTCGCATCTCTTAATCATGGGATCATGGAAACCATTGGATCTTCTCTCTATTTACTTTCTAACTGCACTAGTCACTTAACAATTGCCACTAACTCCTGAGCATTTCTTAGACCAGAATTAAAACATTATTGCTTGATATAAGCACGTGCAGAAACATTCATTTCTAGTAACTTGGGTTTTAACCCTTTCGAATCAGTAATATCAAAAATTTGAAAAGTCAAACCATTGGTTCACCTTGCTCCACTGAGCACACATGGCATCATCTCATGAGGCTGTGGTCTTTATCGTCCTTGCACTTTCAACCACAGGGAAGCGTGAACTGTTAGATCTGTTCTATCTTTATCAACTTGCCAAAATACTTAGGAATTTTGGACTTAGGAAAATTATGTGTGCATGCACAAATATTAAAATGAGACCGACTATAGGAAAAAATTTCACACGACTTAGGAAAATCATTTCTTAGACCAGTCTAACACAACTTAGTTTTTAGGAAATAAAATGGCCCCATTAATAGTAAATAACCCTTGGCCTTAAGTGGGAAAAGTAACTTCGAAACATAAAAGGCTCAAGGGTTTTTCCTTTTATATCAAGATGTGACGAAAAATCACAACCCCTAAAACTCTAAACCTTGAAACCCTGACAGAGGGCACAATAAAACTAAAATGACCAAAATTTTGCAAGACATAATTTTAGGTCCTATCATGTTGGATATAGAGTACAATTTTATTTGTTGTTGTATGTGTTGTCATTGGATGGCATTTTATACTAACATTGAATGACAATATATGGGACCATGGATATAGTTGTGCTCAATGTTTGATAGATGATTAGTGTCACCCTATGAGGGATGACTAGTATGTTGAGCTCAACCCTTGTGGGAGCCCATTTTACCCTAAATATTTGATATTCATGATATGGAAACATGTCTTATACCAACATAGCGAACAAACAAGTTAGATAAAATAAGAAGTTGATGAAGCTTCTGATGATTTGTCAATTTGATCTCTTTGATTCTCTTACTTGATCTAATATGATTTTCTCCATTTGTAATCTACCGTATATGTGCATAAGTAGATTGTGGAAAAATTAATGATCCCGAGCTTTAATATAACTGTTCTTCACCCTTGTGGGTACTTTTAGGAGTACTAGGAGCATGAAGATACAAAGATGCAACTTTATCGAACCAAAGGTTCATTATTGAAAGGCAATGACATATCCTCCTTTCTCTCTTTTTCTATTTATACTTTTATGTATCATTCTACTTGTTGCATTTGTTAGTCATACCCATGGCTTGTGTGGGTAACCTTACACATTATTTGTAATACAAAAGCTATTATTAGACACAATGCACCACTGAGAGGGGGTTGAATCAGTGGTTCTCAAAAAATTTATTTTCACTATCCTATGTGAGTATATCGATTAACAGATCTAACTACTTACCGGTTAGATAGGAGACAAGCAAAAATGCACTGACACACAAAGAGGACATCACATAATAGCAACATATAAGAGGAAAACCCAAGATGGGAAAAACCTCGGTGAGAAATGTTGCTAGAGTTTACTGCTCCAATCCAACCTCACAATGAATCTCAAATTACAATGTTTAGGGCACCAACCCAAGGAGCACCAATCCAAGGAGCTACAACCCCTACACCAAGCTACAACTCAGTGAAAACAAAATAGTATCATTTACAAGTTAATAGCCTTGTTACAAATATATTTTGTAAATCTTCTTCAAATCTCTCTACTGGATCTTCTATCCAGTTCACTGTCGGTTCCCTGCTAACCCTCACACTACTGCAACCTTCCCCTGTACTGCATTATTCTTGTCAGTTCAGCCTCTTCTCCTTCTCTGTCAGTTCCACTCTTTATCAGTTCTCTCTTCTTCCTACTACACCGCTTCTCTCCACCGGTACTACACTATGTTGGTTCTATGGTTGCCTTCTCTACAGTCCTCTGCACTTGTTCTTTGTCAATATGGTCACTACCGGTTCTTCTCTTCTATTTCCAATCGAACACTTCAACCCTATTCTTTCTCACACTCAATCTCTTCTTCCTCTTCTTGGTGAGCACTTAACTAATTTCTTCTCACATGCAGAAACACTCTTCAACGATTTTGGCTTGTGTATTTATAACCTGGTTTTTCCTGCCAAAAACCAATTCAAATTTTAGGTGGTTAGGGTTTCCTTATTGACCTTGAGGCAAGCCAAATCCAATCAGATCTCATCTGATCTAATCACCTTGATTAATGAACTATAACTCATCAATCAATCCCACCATTGTCATGCCTTTCTGATCACACCTTTTATTTTTGGTAATCTTCTTTTGACTTGTCAGCTGATTTCTTGGTTGATCACTAAGATTGGTTTTGCAGTTTCCTTCACCTTCCTTGATCTCCTCAATCATTCTAGGTTGGATCTCTTTTGTCCTCTTGACCTTGAGCTACAAACCTTTGCAGTGCATCCCGTGAATCTCGTAGCTGACATAAATGTCAAATTGTCACCATGTACCTCATCGCCTGACACTTCACCAACTCAACACACCAACTTATGCATGCATGCCACTTCATCTATACATGGAAACTATGTCAGCATCCACCTTTGTTTTTGTATGGATTGGATCATCGACCAACTCCATTACCAGGTTCATGTACCGGCTTGCTAACCCTGCCAATTAACCAGTTTGTCATCAACCTTGGACTCTGCTTCTCTTCTAGTGGAATACTCAATCGAGCAACACTCTTGCTAACCTACCTTATGCACATCTTCATCAGATGGGAGTCATTTGCATCTCAACCTTTTCCATATTACTAGTGGACATACATACCAATAAACACTCTTGATGACACCATGTCATCAAACTTTATCTATTTCCATCTGAGGCATTTGTATGTCAGTTGCACTCTTATCTGCAATTGCTCAACCTTACCTTCTTCATCATCAGACCAAACATCATCTCAACTGATTTGTCAAAGTGACACAACAATTACTCTTCATTTGTCTTAGAAACTCATCATGCCTTCTCTGTCAGTCCAATGCATATCCTTGATTTCATGCACTTGAGGCATTCCTTTGATTCACTAGTAGATCCAGTGTGAGCCTTCAAACATTTGCCTTTACCTATTCTTTCTTATCTCACAGAACTATGATGCACATTATGCATAATAGGAGATAAGCTCCACTTACCGGTGGAAGTGATTCCTTGTCATCTACATCCTGCAATGCACTCATGTGGCTTCCCTTTTTGTGCAGCATATCTTCAAACAGGCACATGTGATCCAGTGTGGGCACATTCACTATCAGTCATCTCTTCACATGGTGACCGCATCTTTATCCGATGGGATTCCTACTATTTTTCATCCACACAGCATAGTAGTGACCTCTACATTCTTCTCCTCCTGTGTTGATGTGATTTGGGTAACATTCTACCTCTTCATCTCAAACAACAACTCAACATCTTGCCCACTATGCTTTACATAGGTCATAAGCTTGCCGGTTGGCAACTACTCACTATCAACACAACACTTACCATTTGACATCCTTTCCTTATCGGTGATAGACTATACTGGTAACCTATCCATTTCATCCATACAAGTCAAACACTAACTTGTTTACCGGTGACTCTAGTGGTCACTCATCTGAATGCCATTCTTTTCCTTACTGGTGACTTGCAACACTAGTTTACATCAGTGACTGCATGTCAACAATACTCCCATACTGGTTGTCCTTCTATACCAGTTGACATTAATGACAACACAATACTCCCATATAGGTTACAACCCTTGAGATGGAGAACTCAACCATAAACAAACACCAATTGAGCATGCAAATATGATACTATTTGTTAAAGCACTCAATTGCAGAAGGATGTGTCAATGAATACTACTTGTCGACCTGTCAAACTGCACCACCATTTGTTTGATCCCAAATTTCTTTAGAATCAAGTGTGATTGTACTATGAATACAATCAACTAGATGAACAATGGGTACCCTTAATCATTAAATTCTCTTGGGTATTCCTACAACAATTTCCATCATCTACAGTTTAGGCAGTAAGTACCTCACACATTCAAGCATGTTGGCTCAGCATCATAAGCACTTGAAGTCCCCCTGAGTTATATATATCTGGTCTACAATGTTGGTCAGATGCAATACTGGGGAACCAATCATCTCCATATACCAATTGAGTTGTGAAACTATGATCATCTAACGATCTTTCAACTCCATTATATCCACCACATCCTATTACATGATCCTGGATGTACACAATGCCATACAATGTCATCATTAAGTCATAAATCAAACTGGTTAGCAAAGAAACATGCATGATTAACAACCATGCCAACATATGTCATTCAAGTCTTTATCAACACCACCTGAGACATAACTTCCCATTCCATGTTACTGGTTTTAATGTAATGATCTCCAACCTCATTGTCTCTGCCATTACCTATCAGCATTCATGTTGGTAACATCCTGCATATATAGGTTCCCTGTACTAGTCCATCATCACTACCAGAGCTCCTTCTTATGACTACTAATATTATGTATCACTTTGCATTTGATTCCAATTGTTAATCTCCATCCATTGACATATGCAGTAGTGATCCAACTCTGATCTGTAGGTGTGTAGCCAAGGCAGCCACTACACACACTAATCATCTCATTTCCATCCTACATACCAGTAACCTCTTGTTCTTCCATGTGTCCTTCTGTTGGCATTTTTGATGATTATGTTGTGATTGTCATTGATAAACACACTTGCATTGAGATCATTTTTGTATGTATAAGTAAAGCTCAACCGGTACATGTTCCAACTAGTATGATGAATTATAGTCCTTAGACTATTGGTGTTTTGCAGAAAGTGATTGCCAATCTGAAGTGGTATGTTGACCCCAAGCAGTTTGAGGATCTCAAGCGGTACAAAGGAACAAAGCGACAAAACACATATTTGTCAGTCTTCATTTTGTCAAACTAGCAACCAGCATTTTGCTTGAACCGATAATACTCTCTGATGAGTTACCAATCGGCATTTTGTGATGAGTTACCATCCACTGATTGTTTGATGGTGCCGACACTTTAGCGGTACTTTTTGTGTCATATTACAGAATATGTCTAGATGCATTGAACCTAAGAAATTGTATTGTAATCCTATTGGACTGACATGAAATCAGATTCCTTTATAAGGACATCATGTCTAGGGTTTTGGGGTGTTGTGATTGATGTTGTTGCTAGGGTTTAAGGTGGTTGAGGAGTTAGAGAGAGTATGAATGTGTAGAAGACTGAAGTAATGCTGAAATGAATTAGGAACGAGCTATCAAGGATCTAACTGAGAAATCTGTGCTATTAGCTAGATCAATCACTTGTTGATTAATCACATCTTCGACAAGTTGCAGCCCTTAACCGGGTAGGCCCAAAAGCCTCTTGTAAATCCTCTAACAAGGTGGTTCACATCTGTGGATCTAAAATCCTCTAGCAAGGTATTCTTTAATCAGACTTATCTCCTAACAGAGATTGAGATTCCTAACAGGATCTGTTTTGGTAAAGAACATTGTAAGACCTTAACTGGTCTGACCTTAACCGGTCTGGTTCCTATTCTATAGATAGTTACTTGTGAGTTCCATCCCACTGTGGTTTTTCCCATTTGGGTTTCCATGTTATGGTGTTTGTGCTTCTGTGGGTGAATGCATTATTTTCTATTTGGTTTGCATGTGTGCTAACCAGTTTGTCTACTAAATGGCTTTACCGGTTTACTGTTAGTCTTGCAAAGTGTTTAAGTGCAAAGATTTTTGGCATACTAATTCACCCCCCTCTTAGTATTCATCAATTGGTATCAGAGCCAACCTTTCTATAAGTTTAACCACTTGGAAAGAGATATGGGGGAATACACATTGAGGGAACTTACTCATCAACTTGCTTAGTCTAAGCAAGCCTATGATGATCTTATGGTCAAATATAAGGCCTCTCAAGAAAAAAGGAGAGAACATGCTGAAAAGTTGATGGAGTTGGATGAAAATAGTTCTTTTGATGAAGCGAACATGGAAGCCCTAATTCAAGAAGTAGAAAAGCTGAATGAATCCAATTCCAACTTGAGAAAAGAATTGGAAGGACTGACTATCTGAATGTGCCAAGAGCTTGAGAACTGGAGGAAAGCTGAAGATCTGGTCAAAGACAAAGATCACAAAAACTCCAAGCTGAAGCAAGGGATCAGTGCCCTAACTACTCAACTCCATGCGAGAAAAGTGGAAAAGGAAGACATGCAAGGAGAACTGAACATTGTCATCTTTGAGAATGAAAACCTAATGGAAACAAATGCTGCTATTTCCAAAGAACTCTCTGAGTCAAAGGAAATACTTGCTAAGTTCAACAAAAGTACTGTCAAGCTAGAACAAAAGCTTGAATCTACCAAACCTATCAAGAATAATGATGGACTTGGTTATTCTGGTCATGAGGAAGGTGACACCTCTGGTACAAGTGATGGAGCATCAAAGAAACAACCGACATCAAAGGATAAAGGTAAGCAAAAGTTTAAACCTGTTTGCTTTAACTGTCTTAAAGAAGGACATATTGCCAATGTGTGTAGAAGCAAGGCTTACAATAATTTTCCTTATTTCCTAAATGATAAGCCTAGATCCTATAAATTCAATGGTAACTGTTATGCATGCAACAAGTTTGGGAATAGAGCATCTAAATATAGGTCAGTTATGAACAACACTGGTAGATATCCTCAGAGGACCCAAGGAGTTGGTCCTGAACCTTTTGTGAACCAGAATCACAAGTGGTTTAATGCCTTCAATCATCAGTCAAGAAGCGGTGGCTATCAAGTAGCAACCGAATGGAGAGAAAACTATCTGATTTATCATAATCATGGTCACACTACTACAACATGCAGGAGGAAGAATGGTAACATTAATAATGGACCTTGGAGAGCACCTGGATTGGTCTGCTATCGCTGCAACAAACTGGGTCACATTGCCAAATTCTGTAGATCAAGAAAGAACATATCTGATGATATACCAGTCACTTCGGAAGGAAAGATTGACGTTGACATTGTTCAAACGGATATGAACAAAACCTGGAAGAAGAAACCAGCGGTGTTACAAGAAGAACCAATTTTTGCACCTAGTGTGGAAATATCAGAACCGGTAAACTAAGCATCAAAAAAGCTTAGGGGGAGAAAATGGCAAAATGTTTTGAACCCCTGGTTTACACCGGTAAAAGACCTTAACTGGTATGTGATACCTGTCATTTGGCAGAAGACCAGAAATGGTAAAAGGCAAATTAGGGTTTATGCCCTAATGGTGGAGCATTAATTGCGCTAGGTGAGGAATATGTTTAAAAGGAATATTCAAATCATTTCTCACTATCATTTTCGAAGTGAAGAAGGTTTTCAAGTGCAAAGCGATGATAAAGTGATTTGTGCTATGATTCAGAGAAAGTTGGAAACTTTGAAGGAGATTCAAATTCAAATTGCAAATGGTCAAGTGAAGAACGCAAAGTGGTGATTCTGCAACCAACGGAGTGTGAGGTGGAGAAGAATCTGAAAGCCCTAAATTCATGATTTCTGAAAGGTATTTTTTGAGTTTTTCAGTTTCTATCATGGCTTCTGCATCCTATACTAGCTCTAGTGCATTTGTCGATTCAACAAGCTTTATTCAACACAAGTCTAAATATAATGCCCTATCACAATTTCTAGCTGGTGTGATAGTAGAAGAGGGAATCTTAGATTGCATAGATTGTAAAATCGAAGACCTAGGGTCTCTAACAATTCACTCACAGCTAGGTTTATTTTGTGGAAAAGATAAAAAGATCAAGCCAGAGTATAACATTTTGGAGAAGAAGAAGCTCCACAATTTTGTTTATTTCCTCGAGGATTTCACAGATGATCACATTAGGATCATTCTGAGCAGAGTTCATGGTGACAAGATGTACCTAGAAAGAACGCATGATATCACACCACAAGAAATTCATGCTGTCACCAATTTCTGCAATATAGGCGAAGTGCCAGCCCTAAGGATGGTAAGCAAGACTGAAATGTCCAAGCTCACCAGTTTAGTGAGTGACTCATGAGGAATGACTGTTAATTCCATCAAGGATGACCTCGTGAAATATGCATGTATGGTGATTAGATGCCGGACGTTCTCAGCCAGCAGAATTAACTCTATATCTGCTATAGCGGTAAATGCCGCTTACTGAATGATCAAGGAAGATGCATCATTCGACCTCTACACTAGTATGCAAAGGCAACTCTTGTTGAATCTTAAATTGATCAAACAGGATAATGCATTGAGGTTCAAGTTTGGACAACTACTGGTTGGGTTGTTCTTTTACTTCCAAGGCTACTTTCCAGGAGTAGGTGATGTCCAGTGGTCAGCTGACCAACTAGTTACCAAGCAGATCATAAAAAGTCTCCAAGCAGTCAGAACCAGCTACCTTGATGTTCTAAACAAGTACTTTGATGAGTTCAAAAGCAAGATGAGCCTGAGGACGAGGATATCTAGTGACATAGTCAAGAAATATGGAGATGATATATGTTTCACCATTAAAGTCAATCAATGCATAATGGAGGCTATTGAGCCCAGACAGAAGGAAGTGGAGCCTATGGGCTATGAGGTAATGAATGATATGCTAGAAGGATATGCCTCTACCCTTATTGCCTCACTAGTTGATCCAAAGGCAAGGAGAACTGGCACATACCTAGAAAGGATAACACCAATTGAGGAACCCTCAGCAAAGAAAGGAAAATAACCTTCAGTGAAGAAGGAAAAAGCAGTGCCTTCAACATCGGCACCGGCTACTGTAGCCAGTCCTAAAGTGACCAAGCGGTCACTGGCTAAAAAGAAACTGGAAGCGGCACCTACTAAAGTCTTCAAGAGAAAGAGGAAGACAAGGAATGCCTCACCAGACTCAGAAGAAACTGTGTTTGAGGAAAAACCTAAGAAGACATGACAAGCAAAGAAAAAGACAAAGAATGAACTAGCATCATCAGCACCAGTAAATATTGAAATCTCCTCCTACAAACCTTTAACACATTGTCAAAGAACTATCAAAAACATTAGGAGAAAAGTGTTGAATGATTTGATTGATTGTTTTAATGACTTTAATGATGATGAAAAGGAAGCGGTTGAACAAGAAATAATTAAGTACTTATGTGTTAATGACTGGTCGCCTTTAGAAATTAGATCTGAGACACTAGATTCTTTGTATAAGTCCTTAGACAATAAATGGTGCATTGCCATAGAGCAGGAACAGGAAATGAGAGAGAAAGTTTTTGCTGAACATTTTCCTGATGTATCAAATTTAGAATTGTTCAAAGTAATGAATAAATACAAAGGCCTCTTCTTCATGAGAAGAAGAAGACTCCTGTTACTGGAAGGGAAGTTTCAAGAAGTGCTCAAGAATACACACACCCTTGCTCTAGAAGCTCTGAAGATGCATCGAGTGGCTGAAGCCAACAGGAAGGTTGAGCAAGAACTGACAATAACTAAACTGGATGAAGTGTTTGACAATGAAGGAAACCCGATCAATGAACCCATAGACACTGTTGATGTTGATGCTCTGGATGGAGAGGATGTTGCTTAGGGTACACCATCAGAAGCAAAAAGATAGGAGAAGTAGGTGGAATAGGAAGTAAAACAAAAGGAAACTGGGGACACAAAGGAGGAAGAAAAGAAGAAAATGGAGAAGAAGAAAGAAGAAGAGGAGAAGAAAAAGAAGGATGAAGAGGAGAAGAAGAAGGATGAAGAGGATAAGAAAAAGAAGGATGAAGAGGAGAAGAAGAAAAAGGAAGAGGATAAGAAGAAGAAGGAAAAATATGAGGAGAAACAGAAATAGGAAGAAAAGAGAAAAGAAGAAGAGAAGAAAAGAAAAGAAGAGGAACAAGAGAAAAAGAAACAAGAAGATGCAAGGAAGAAGAAAGAGGAAGAGGATGAGATGAAGAGAAAGGAAGAGGAGAAGTGAAAGGAAGAAGAAAAGAAGAAGGAAGAGGAAGATAAGGCAGAGGAGAAGAGGAATGAAGCATAGAAGAAGAAAGCAGAGGAGGTTAAGGAAGAGGAAAAGAGAAAAGAAGCAGAGAAGAAAAAGGCAGAGGAGGACAAGGAAGCAGAAGCAGCAAAGAGCTCATAGATGGAGACTCCTAAGGCAATCGGTAGTCAAGACAAACTGGCTAACCTCACCAGTCCTATTGATCTCTAGTATGCAAGTGAAATGGAACTACTGCAGAGCATCAAGGTTGCTTAAGAAAGCCTTGAAGTGATACGGAGGAAAAAGGAGCAAGATGTGATCCAAGCGGCAATGGACACTCTTACCGGTTTGTTACCTGGCACAAACCTCCCCAGCACTAACTCATCATTGGCCGAATTGAAGCTCCTGTGCACAGTAGTGGATGATCAAGTGCAGAGCTTAGAGGAGGTAGCAGAGGCAAATGCCAAGAAAGAGCATCAAAAGGCTCTCAACATTGCCTTGGTGAAGAAGATTAATGAGCTCCGGTCTAAACTGCAAAAAGAACAAAAGGATATAAGGAATGCTCTGGATGAGGGGAATCTTCTACTCAGCAAGATTTTCCAGCCCCATCTATTCTATGACAATGTGCTTGCATAGAAGCAAAATCTTCAATCTGACTTGCAATTGTATATCAGTACCTTCAAGCTGCCATATGACTCTTTCACAACTTATGGGCAAACCATTCACTAGTTCCACATCTAGTCTGCCAAATTAGAGTTGGAAATAAGCAATCAGACTCGATATTTATAGGAGCTTCAACTAGTTCTACTCCCACATCTACAAATACTTCAGAAGTGCTATCTTAATCCAGATGCCTTAACGGCGACACAGGAGATGAGCACATTAGATGCCATGGAAGAACAAGTCTCCTAGATGCAGACAGAGAAAGAAGTAGCCACCTCCCTACTTGAGTCCTGGTCTTTATCTATGAAACAATTCCTGCAGGACTTTAAATCTATTTTTGACAAGTTTTATTCTTTACTGTCATAAACACTTATTATTTTACTAATGACACAGGTGTTAGTTTGTAATATTATTTTTGTCATTGTTGGAAAAGGGGGAGAAGTATAAATTTTGAATGTTGTGATGTATACTTTCATGTTATTTCTATTAAGAAGTAGTATGCATTGTATTTTCTGCAAAAGGGATAGTATATATGCCTAGGGGGAGTAATTTTGATTCTCGTATATTTTTATTGTAAAACACTTAGATGTCAAAATTTCATAAGTGTTGCCATAAATGCCAAAGGGGGAGATTGTTGGCATTTTTGATGATTATGTTGTGATTGTCATTGATGGACACACACTTGCATTGAGATCATTTTTGTATGTATAAGTAAAAGTTCAACCGGTACATCTTCCAACTGGTATGATGCATTATAGTCCTTAGACTATTGGTGTTTTGCAGAAAGTGATTACCGATCTGAAGCAGTATGTTGACCCCAAGCGGTTCGAGGATCTCAAGCGGTATGAAGGACCAAAGTGGCAGAACACATATTTGCCAGTCTTCATTTTGTCAAACCGGCAACCAACATTTTTCTTGAACCGGTATTTTGTATGAACCAGTAATACTCTGTGATGAGTTACCATCCACCGATTATTTGACAGTGCCGACACTTTAGCGGTTCTTTTTGTGTCATGTTACAAAATATGTCTAGATGCATTGAACCTAGGAAATTGTATTGTAATCCTATTGGACCAACATGAAATCAGATTCCTTTATAAGGACATCATGTCTAGGGTTTTAGGGTGTTGCGATTGATATTGTTGCTAGGGTTTAAGGTGGTTGAGGAGTTAGAGAGAGTATGAATGTGTAGAAGACTAAAGTAATGCTGAAATGCATTAGGAATGAGCTATCAAGGATCTAACCAAGCAATCTGTGCTATTAGCTAGATCAATCACTTGTTGGTTACTCACATCTTCAACAAGTCTATAGCCCTTAACCAAGTAGGCCCAAAAGCCTCTTGTAAATCCTCTAACAAGGTGGTTCACATCTGTGGATCTAAAATCCTCTAGCAAGGTAGTCTTTAATCGGACTTATCTCCTAATAGAGATTGAGATTCCTAACAGGATCTATTCTGGTAAAGAACATTGTAAGACCTTAGTTGGTCTGACCTTAACTGGTCTGGTTCCTATTCTACAGATAGTTAATTGTGAGTTCCATCTCACCATGGTTTTTCCCATTTGGGTTTCCATGTCAAAATCTCTTGTGTTATGGTGTTTGTGCTTCTGTGGGTGAATGCATTATTTGTGATTTGTTTTTCATGTGTGCTAACCAGTTTGTTTGCTAAACAGCTTTACTAGTTTACTATTAGTCTTGCAAAGTGTTTAAGTGCAAATATTTTTGGCATACTAATTCAACCCCCCCCTCTTAGTATTCATCACCTTCTTCACTAAGGGGGTGAAAGATAAGTTCAGTATACTACTCCCACATCTCCTTCAAGTCTTAGGAGATATCACCAGTGCATTGAATACACATTTCTGGTCCATGGTCTTCTTCCTCCACACCTGCTTGGTCTCATTCTTCTTCCCATTTTCAGTCATGGGAGCAAGTCTTACCTTCTTCTACTAATGGGTCCTTTCATTTTCAGACTACATCATAATAGGAAGTAGTGCTATAGTAGCACACAACATCCATCCCAACTTCATGATTGGGAAATCTCTTAACATACCAATTTGACCATCTTCTTCTAGTCATGTTGTTGTGACTGACAACCGAAATTGGTGGACCTCTTGATCCTGTAGGGACATTTCTCCTTTGGATCCATGCATGTCTCTGACTTTAATATGCTCTGTATCCACTTTTATGTAGAGCATAGTTTCTATACTAGCTTTCATGTGACTGTAGGTCCTTCTTCCTATATTCATAACTTCTATGGCCAATTATATTGCAGTTATAGCAAACACTCTTTGCATAACCGGGAGAGGGGATATGCATGTATCTACTCCTGGATACATTTTTCTCATATGCATGATATCTATGAGATCTTAGATTATTCCTTCTAGATCTCTTTCTACATTCTTCTTCCCTATGGCTATGACCATTACATGCAAAGCAATAACCAGTAAAGGATGCAATACAACTTACAAATTTATTCTGCCATGCATGAGGAGATCTTACCAGTCTGGCATCTTGATTTCTCATTCTCTGAGGATGGATCTTGGGTTGTCCATTCTTTTCATTTCCTCCATCTGATCACTTTTTCTCCCACACTTGTCTTGACATGTAGGCGGTAGCATTTCTTTGTCCTCTACCGGTAGGAGGTCTTCTTTGCTATCTTATCATGTTCTTGCTTCTGATGAAGTTGTCTTCTCCCATTTTCCCTTTTCCTTTGGGATCTACATTATTCCTCCTTCTTGCAACATTGGTCTTTATTCTTGTCTGCAAGTCTTCACTGATTGTGGTTAGATCAACCTTCTTTTAGGAAGCATTTCTAACTGTGAAGGTTTGTCCCTTGTTTTCTCCATTTGAGGAGATAAATAGAATGTCATTGTGGAGGACATTCTTTCTAGTGCAGCATTCACCCGGACCACTTCCTAAACCTTTAGTGTCCTTGGCATGCTTTTTCTTTTTCAACATTTTGTCCAAGGCATCACTGCTCCCATCAAACCGGATTCTTACCTTGAGCTCATCCTGACATTTCTCAAGGTCATTTCAGAGAATCTCCATTTCTCTAGCCAACTGTTGATATTCTTTGTCTTTTACTTCTAGCCCAGATGCTAGATCTTCACACCAACACTCTTTGGTGCCTTCTTCTTGAGTCTTTATCTGACATACATTTCTCATATTCATCAAGGCATTTAATCAACTGGTTCTACTCCACTATAGCAACATTCTTGAATAACTTATATTGATTTCCCACTCTACTGATTTCTTCAAGAGCATTTACAAGTTCACCTTCAAGATCAACTTTTACCTCATCTTCTTCTTCACCTTCACTATCACTGCCAAACACATCTTGTTGGTAGGAGTGATCTATATGATCATTCTCAGATGTGTGCCTCTCATCTTTTGACTCTTGAGCCATGAAAATGTGGGTTCCTTCTTCATCAATGTTGTAGCTGCTAGTATATCTACATTCATCATCTATAGATACATGAGATGCATTTCCCATCCTATCATCACAAACTGGTTCTATAGTAGTGGGCTCATTTCCATAGAGCTTCTTCAATCTCTCCCATAAGATTTTTTCTGATCTGCATATGTCCACCTGTAAGGAGATATAATTGGATAGGCCACTGAGTATAGCCTTCATTACTACTTCATTGCACTGGTTTATTCTTTCTACATCTAAATCAGTGGGAGGACAAATTTTAATAGGGTAGCCATTTACAACAGACATCTAGATATCATGCCCTAGAGAGAATAAGTGAACTTCCATTCTGCAACTCCAAATGGAATAGTTTGAACCATCAAAAATTGGAGTAGGGATTGACACTAAACAAACCATTATATCCTTAAGCCAAATCTACCCAAGCTAGAGAAAGCTTATCAACCAGGAACCTAGGGCTCTGATACCAAATGTTAGACACAATGCACCACTGAGAGGGGGGTGAATCAATGGTTCTCAAACTTATAATTTTCACTATCCTATGTGAGTATACCAATTAACAGATCTAACTGAATTCAGACTTACCAGTTAGATGGGAGACAAGAACAAATGCACTTGCACACAAAGGGGACATCACATAACAACATCATATATGAGGAAAACCCAAGATGGAAAAAACCTTAGTGAGAAATGTTGCTGGAGTAGATACTGCTCCAATCCAACCTCACAATGAATCTCAAATTACAATGTTTAGAGAACCAACCCCTAATTTAGGGCACCAACCCAAGGAGCTACAACCCCTTCAGCATGCTACAACTCAGTGAAAACAAAATGTTATCATTTACAAGTTAATAGCCTTGTTACAAATGGATTTTGTAGCTCTTCTTCAAATATCTCTACGACATCTTCTATCCAATTCACTGTCGGTTCTCTGCTAACCATCACACTGTTGCAACCTTCCTATTTGTTGCATTCTTACTGGTTCAGCCTCTTCTCCTTCTCTATCGATTCCACTCGTTGTCGGTTTTGCACTTTACTGATTCTCTCCTCTTCCTACTACACCATTTTTCTCCACCGGTACTACACTATGTCGATTCTATGTCTACCTTCTCTGTAGTCCTCTACACTTGTTCTCTATTGGTATGGTCACTATCAGTTATTCTCTTCTATTGTTAATTGAATACTTAAACCCTATTCTTCCTCATGCTCAATCTCTTTTTTTCTACTTGGTGAGGACTTAATTAATTTCTTCTCACATGCAACAACACTCTCTCATTTAGCAGCACTCTTCAACGATTTTGGCTTGCGTATTTATAACCTTTTTTTTCCCGCCAAAAGACAATTCAAATTTTACGTGGTTAGGGTTTCCTTATTGACCTTGAGGCAAACCAAATCCAATTAGATCTCATCTGATCTGATTGCCTCGATTGATGAACTATAACTCATCAATCAATCTTGCCATTGTCATGCCTTTCTGATCATGCCTTCTCTTTTTTCCAATCTGCTTTTGATGTGTCAGCTAATTTCTTGGTTGATCACCAAGATTGGTTTTGCGGTTTCCTTCACCTACCTTGATCTCCTTAATTAGTTTGGGTTGGATCTCTATTGTCCTCTTGACCTTGAGCCACAAACCTCTATAGTGTATCTCATGAATCTCGTAGTCAACATAAATGTTGACTTGTCACCATCTACCTCGTTGCCTGACACTTCACCAACTCAAAACACCAACCTGTGCATGCATGCCACTTTATCTCCATGTGGAACTATGTTGGCATCCACCTTTATGTTGGTATGGATTGGATTACTGACCAACTCCATTATCGGGTTCATCTACTGGCTTGGTAACCTTACCAATTAAACCGTAAACCAATCTGTCATCAACCTTGCACTCTACTTCTCTTCCAGTGGAACACTCAACCGATCAGCACTCTTGGTAACCTACCTTATGCACATCTTCATCACATGGGAGTCATCTGCATCTACATCTTGTCCATATTATTGGTGGACATACATATAGGTAAACACTCTTAATGACACCATGTCATCAACCTTCAACTTTTTCCATCTGAGGCATCTACATGCTAGCTGCACTCTCTTATCTACTACTAGTTAGCCTTGCCTTCTTTATCATCAGACCAGACATCATCTCAACTAGTTTGTGAAAGTGATAGGCCATTTACTCTTCATCTATCCTGGAAAATCATCATGCCTTCTCTGTCGGTCCAATGCATATCCTCGATTTCATGCACTTGAGGCATTCCTTTGATTCATTGGTAGATCTAGTGTGAGTCTTCTAACATTTTCCTTTACATCTCCTTCCTTATCTCACATAAGAATGATGCACATTATGCATAATAGGAGATAAGCTCCACTTACTGGTGGAAGTGAGTACTTGTCATCTGCATCCTGCAATGCACTCATGTGGCTTCCCTATTTGTGCAACATATCTTCAAATAGGCACATGTGATCCGATGTGGGCACATTCATTGTCAGTCATGTCTTCACATGGTGACTACATCTTTATCCGATGGGAGTCATGTTGTTTTGCATCCACACAACATATCGATGACTTGTACATTCTTCTCCACCTGTGTTGATGTGATTTGGGTAACATTTTTCCTCTTCATCTCAAACAACAAATCAACATCTTTTCCACTCTTCTTGTACATTGGTCATAAGCTTTCTGGTTAGCAACTACTCACTATCAACACAACACTTACTAGTTGACATCATTTCCTTATCGGTGATAGAGTGTACTAGTAAACTATCCATTTCATCCACACAAGTTAAACACTAACTTGTTCACCGGTAACTCTAGTGGTCACTCATCTGAATAACATTCTTTTCCTTACCGGTGACCTGCAACACTAGGTGACATCAGTGATTGCATGTCAACAATACTCCCATACCAATTGTCCTTCTATAAAGGTTGACATCAATGAAAACACGATGCCAACAACTATTTTATGCAATCTTTTACTATTGTTTCTTGAAAAATACTTGCATAATGAAATAAACTTCCATTTTGAAATCATAATGTGCAAAAATGAAGATTGCTATGAAAAAAATTTGTGTACCTCTCTTCATTTGCAATGTGTATTTCCTCATTAGGCCACCAAATTTAGCTGTAGCAAAATTTGGTAACAAGGAATGGAGTCAAAAATCCATTTGCATGCATGTGTATTTTAGTAGTTCATTTTTTTTGCATGTGTGTGTATTTGGTAGGTACTCCATTGTTGGACATTGGAACAAATTTGAATATTTGATTCAAACTCCTATTTCCTCCATCTTCAGATATGTAGAGTAATAATGGTTTTCTTTGAATTAGCGACATAATTTTTTGTGGATTCAAGAGATAGTCCTTAAGAAGTTCAAAATATTGTTGACACTTATCATCCCACTTAAACTTGATATTCTTGTGAAGCAAATGTTGGAAAGGATGACACTTATCTGCGAGCTACACTATAAATTTGTGAATTTACTGGACCTTTCCTTGTAATGATATAAGTTGACTAATATTCTTAGGAGGAGGCATCTCTGAGATTTCTTTGACTTTTTTGGGATCTACCTTAATAAATTATTGTGAAACTATGTATCCTAGGAGTTTCTTGAAGTTCACTCGAAAGACACATTTCTTGGGATTCAATTTAACTTTATATTTCTCCAAATGATCAAAAACCACTGTTAAGACATCAAAATGTTCTTCCCTTGTAACTGGTTTTCCAAAAAGATAATCAACATAGTCCTACATGGTAACATGCATGATATCATGAAAAATTATTGTCATGGCTCTCTAATATGTGGCACCTACATTCTTTAATCCAAAGGGCATGATGTTCCAACAAAAGGAACCCCATTAGCATGTGAATGTTGTCTTGTGTTGGTATTTAGGTTCTATCTTAATCTGATTGTATCCAAAGAATCCATCCATAAGTGATAACATTGCATGGCCTATTCTGAGATGACCATAACATCAATGTTTAGTAATTGAAATTCATCCCTGGGATAGGCTTTGTTTATGTCTCTAAAATTGGTACACATCATTATGTTTTCATCTGGTTTTCTAGTAGGTACAAGATTGGAAATCCATTCGAGATAATCAATTGGTCTAATGAAACCAATGTCCAACAACTTTTTAAGATCAACTTTCACTAGAAATGCCACCTGTGGATGCATCTTATGTAATTTTTTTTTTATTGGTTTCATTCTTGGAGTAACTGTCAAGTGATGCATAACTAAGTCAGGATCTAATCTAGGTATCTCTGCATACAACCATGCAAAATTTATCTCTCTGTGAAGAACTTTGTGAACTTTAGTTTCTCAATTTTTGTTAATGATTGTGCAAGGAAAATATAATGTGGTACCTCTACTATGCCAATGTTCATTTTGATGGTCTCTTCAATCAACATGGATGACTTCTCTTGATATGATGTCATGGGGAGGGTTTCATACCTTCCATCCTTCAGTGCCTCAAAGAGGTTTCACCATCGAATGTGTCCTTTCTTTTCACTTTTCCAGGATTAGAAAGTGTCACAGTGCAGTTTTCACTAAAAGACCCATTACATATTTTTATTTTAATATTTTTATGATTAAAAGGTTTGTCATCCTCTCCAAAGTATTCCATGTTGTTGATCTTAATGGTGTATCCTACTAAATGGTCCCTAGGAGGGATATCATCTCTTATGTCAAGGTAATCAATGAAGGTCGCATCATTTTGGAAAGTGTCAAGTTGTGTAGGTCCATGTTGGTCTCAATCATTGAGTTAGGGGTGGATGAGGGGAAGGCCATCGATATGTTCAAAATTAGGACGTGTAAGGGTAAAGACACAAGAATCTTCAGGTATGTCAATAAAGTCATCAGGATCATCACTAGTACTCTCCCCATCAGTCTCAATAATAAAATAATCTAAATTGACATCACTAGAAGGACACTCAGAAATGGAAGTTCTCACTTTTCATGGTTTTTTCATAGAGCATCAAGACATAGAGGTTTAGGGATCCCAAAATGTCTTTATCCATGCTTCACCACTATCTTTCTTATCTTCAAATGTAGAATTAGATGATGCTTGACCAACTTTGAATAATTCTCTAACTTTTTCTCGTTTGGTGGGTTCACCGAATTCTCTGAAAGTTTTTGCAAGATCATAATCACTGGATGATTTATCATAACCCCATTCCCATTCATTTGAATTTATAGAATAACATATTTGTTTTTGTTGTTCATTGGTGGAAGCAAGATAAGTAATTTGCAATGTTTCTTGAGAATCAAGACCACATAATCTCAACGGTGCAAAACCAAGTCCTTTTGTTCACTTCTTCTTTGGTAGTAGTTTGGGTTGTATTGGTTCCACAATACCTTTATTTTCTAGGCCAAGAGGACATTTTCCATCATATCTCATCTTTTGTATAAAATTGAAGCCTTTTCCATAGTTTTCAATTGGTATTGTGATGTGGTCTTGATTAGATTGTTCTTTTGGTTCTTTGTAAATCATCTTGTAGATATCTTCTTCCATTTCTCCCCATCTTTTGAAAGTAGTGGGATCCTATTTTATAATGATTTTTGATATTTTCTTTGAAGGATGTTGTCGCCCACAAGCCTTGGGAGAGTCCATTAATTTCCTTAGATACATGGTTTGATTTATGTTATATTCTCCCATGCCTTTGTCCTTGAATTTTCCTTTGAGCTCTTCTTTCTATGAAGTGGAAGCTTCCAAATATGCTAGATCAATGTATGCCATGTTGGAATCAGGGATCACTAAGAGGGGGGTGAATCAGTGATCTACTAGTTAGAATATTTTCAAACTTAACTTTAAACAACTGGAAGCATACAAATGAAACTAAAATGTAGGAACATAAAACTGTCAACCACAAGATCATAAAACTAGATTTTTATGTGGAAACCCAAATGGGAAAAACCATAGTGGGATTTGAACCCACAATATTATTCCACTATGCCCAGTAGAAAAACAATATTACAAAATGGGAATGCAAAGGCATTTAGGCACACTGCCTAGAGCTCACTGCTCAAATGCAATCAAGGCTACAATCCCGTAAGGCTCACTGCCTTATTGATTAATTACAATGATGAATTACAGAAAAATAAACTCTAAGATAGCATCTAAAATACTTGGATGAGTTCTGGTTAAGTGCCAAATATGCCAACTGAATCACCTCTATTGTTTTTCTCTGTTCTACACTATCCTCTATCTCAATCAACTACCAAATCAATAATACGCATGTGAAACTGTGCCAAAACAGATTCTTTATCACCACTCACTCGCATACAATCATATCCTTCACCAAAAAGATCATCTACACCATTCATATATCCATAATCACAAAATAAATCATTCACCATGTTGACCTGCTAGTGTAACATGTAGTCACATGTCATCTTGACTGGATCACCAAAGGTAAATGTGGATCACCAAAACAACAATATATTATTTTCTCTATGTCGACTCAATCAACCCATACACAATTCAATACACCGCAATCACCGAAAAGCTTCCAGACCAAAACTACTTTGTTTATCCTAAAATATCGGTTGATGTCCTCTTCCAAAAATCAAGATTTGTGATTACCAAATGGGAATCTCATGAAGAGTTTCCATCAATGAAAACCCTAAACCAATAATCAACAATGAGATTCCACTGAATGAGTGTCAACTCCCAACAATGTCCCCCTTTGGCATTGATGTCAACACTCATGAAAAATGGCTAAGTGTCAAGAACTATACACCGGATCAAAATAATTTCTAAGTCTCCCCCTTGGACAAAGAATTCCACTCTTCTATACTATACATTTTTCACTGTTTCTCTCCTGCTTTGACAACAATGCCAAAGATGGGTGTTGTCCAAAACTTATATACAAAGATACTTTCCAGAGATTTTACGAGTACTTGAAGATGTCAGCAAAAATGGTCTTCAAGGATCTTAGGTGAGTCTCCCACCCACTCTTCAAGTTATCCAAAACTTATGCACTAAATATAGTTGCATGAATCTCTACTTCCTTTAGATCAGATGACATAGGTTGAGCCATTGACTTCATGAAGTCTACCTTATTTCTTAGCATGGTGTCCAACCGGGGGGCAATTAAGTTCTGGAGTTCACCAACTTTCCTCAAAATCTTGTCCTTGTCCACATTGAAGCTTGAGATCTGATCATTTAGAGCCAAAATTTGTCCTTCAATACTGTTGGTTGGAGTGACATTGGGATCAAAGGACTATGAAATACTAGCAAGTTTTCCCTGGCGAATACTTATTTGCTTTTCTATATCTAGAGTGAATTTAGGCAAAATTAGACAAGACATACAATTTTCCACCTTCGGTCAAAGCATCTAAAATAACTTATAGACCTTTATTTAATCTCACCCTATCATCTTCAATCATCTTCCAAAAAGTCTGCATCCTAACATCCTTAAATATATCCAAAACTCGCTTAGTAGCATACTTTTCTAAAGAATCAAAACTGGCATTTACACTATTAATCAATTGTTACAATTTACTGAAGGGGCTAGCATTGGAGTCTAATTGTACATTTGGAGCCACCTTCTGTAAAACATCGATAGACATCAAAATGAGCTTTTTATCCTCTAACTTAGACTTTACCAAATCCTAGTTTTCCTGGGCTTGAACAACATCTACAAGCATTAGCTTCTTGGCAAGAGACATCTGTCCAAGGTTACGTGGACCATCAAGATTGATAGGGATCTGAGGCGGGTTCCTAGAAACTGTAGGAGTGTCAATTTTTGGATTAACCACTCCTTTTCCCTTGTCTGCCTCTATAGCCTTTACCTCAACACTCTCACCTCCCTTTTGTTGGCCATTTGCAAGAATTAATTATGTGTTGCATTGATGTTTTGTCATTGATGTCAACACTAGTTGTTTTGGATGCTTTACCGACACTCTTCTAGTCTCAATAGGTTGTGTGGTTTCAGGTTGGTTTGGATCTAGCATGATCTAGTATGCTCTGGTATTTTTTGGTTATGGAATTGGCTTACTCATATTCATATTCAGTCAGTTGATTTTGGTCTAGTGATCAGATGCTATCCTGTTTGCTTGGAAGCTTGGTTTGTGATTCTGATGAGGGTTTCACTAGTAGAACTTTGTTGAATATATTTGATGATATGCATAAGTGGTGTTGGTGCAACTTCTAATGGAGATTCAAGATGCTGATGGTGATCATGTTTGAGATTTGGTGGATTGGGATCATTGCTTTAGCGTGTGGACCTATATTGGGTCTCAATTGATCTAGGTTATGGACCGACTTAATGTAACATGTTGATTGGACCTCTCGATGTGTTTCTGGGATGTCTTATGAGTTGGATATTATTTGTTTGGTCTAAGGGTGACATATTTTGTAATTATGTAATTGGTTTATTATCTAGTGGTCAACCTAATTGTTTATGGTTGAGGGTTTGTATATATATGTTGTAAGATCTCATTATAGATCATCATGGTATGGGATATGGATATGTAATGTATGAATAATGTAATATCATTCAGGTAGAGGATTTGGTCGATCATTGGAGATCAAATTGGGTTTATATAAGAGGAATTAGTCCTCTGGTATTGAGCTTAACTGAAACTGTACCCAGGCATAGGAGATGTTATCTTTGTAGTTCATTCATTCTTCTGGATTGTAGTCTAGATTTCTATGTAGTCAGTCAAACTCCTTTTGTGATGAGCAATGTGCTCTAGGTTGTTGGCCTTCCTGCAAGTGCAAGCCCCTCAATTGTAATTCACATTCTTACTGCAAGAGTATTATTTGACTATGGGTAGGCTTCCCACCGTGTTTTTCCCTTTATCGGTTTTTCCATGTATAAATCCTGGTGTCACGTGGATAGTATTTATTCTTTGATTATTGTTTATGCTTAATTGGTTTATCTGTTATTCTGGTATTTGGTTTAATCATTTTAGTATTAATGTTTTGGGTTCTAGTATTAAAGTTTTAAATGCTAAATGTTCTGGTAATCTATGACAACTGATTCACCCCCCTCTTAGTTTTCTTCCATTTATTTAAATTGTCTAACAATTGGTATCAGACCCTTGGTCCTCTCTGCAAAAAGCTTAACTGCTTGAGGAAGATCCTATGGTGACTAACAATTCAAGTTCATCTAGAGTTATCTTCCGAAGAGATATTCCTAGGCTTGATGGAACAAATTACATAGTATGGAAGATTCAGATGGAGACTCATTTGAGATGTCTCAGTAAGGAGATTTAGGAGATCACACAGAATGGTGTTACACCTTATAATCTGGCATCTGACAATCCTCCTCTAACAAAATTGGATAGGGATCTTGAGAGTGATTATAGAGAAAGAGAAGCCCTCTTGTGTGCACTTTCTGATCAGCAAATAATAGGATTAACTGACAAATCATCTGGAAAGGCTATATGGGATAAGTTGGACACTCTTAATGAAGGTGACCCTACTATGAATTTTTCTAAACTTGATGGTCACCAGGTGAGATATAAAAACCTAAAGATGGAAGAAGATGAAAGGATTACTACATTCATGGAAAGGGTAAATGAGATTGTTATGAGAATTCAATGTTGTGGTGGAACTCTGAGTGAAGATGAAATTGTTTCTAAAGTTTTGAGAGCCCTACCACCAGCTTACAAGATGAAGGCTACTATAATTAATGAATTGACAATAATGGCTAATACTTCTATCAACATAGATACCTTGGTTGGGAAATTATCTTCTTTTGAGCTTGAAGAATTTGGACCTTCTAGAGCTGTGAAGTCTGAACCTTCTTTTCATGCATCTGCATCATCAATTGGTAAGAAAGATTGGAAATCTTTATATGCAAAGGAATTGGATGATATGAAGAGAGAAGATGAATAATTTGAGCAACTTGAAGCACAATTTGCTAGAAGAGTACCTAAAGGAACGGTAGGAAGTAAGTATGAAGGAAAAGCACCTTTTAAATGTTTTTCATGTAATACGATTGGTCATTTTGCATCTAGATGTACTAAAAGTAATTCAAGATTTGAAGAAAGAGAGAATATCAATTAAGCCTAACCCTGGATATCAAAACAAGTATAGGTAAAGGAAAAACAAATACAAATCATGCTACATAGCGGATGAGGAAGGTGTTACTAATTCTAATGATGAGCCAACAAAAGACTATGCTAGTGGTTCTGACAATGGGAAGGAATGGGTATTCTTGGCTATCAGTGAAGATGTTCTAGAACTGGAAGAGAATGTACCTGAAGAGAAGGCACTTGTTGCTAAAATTGAAGACAAGGATGAATGGATAATTGACAGTGGTTGTTCACATCATATGACTAGAGATAAAAGGAAGTTTCTATCTTTGCAAGAATTCGATGGTGGTCTAGTTAGATTTAGAGATGACAAAGCATGTATGATCAAAGGAAAAGGAACTATATCATTGGATGGTAAGAACAATACTAGTAATGTTTATTATGTTGAAGGTTTAAGGCATAATATTTTGACTGTAGGACAATTGGTATATAAGGGATTTCAATTATAGTTCAAGGATGGAAAATGCAAAATCATTAATAGATCTAGATTGTAGATTGCAACCAATACACAAACAAAAGGTAATATATTTCATTTGAATTACAATGAGAAGATATGTTTGATTGCACAAATTGATGAGAGTTGTATATGGCATAACAGGCTATGTCATGTGAATTTTGATTGCATTGTGACGATCAGTTCAACTAAGGCAGTTAGAGATATACCTAGGATTGTGAAGCCCTATTATCCGGTATGGAAAGAATGACAAATGGGTAAATAGGTCAAAACCTCTTTTAGGAGTATACAAGATAAATCTAATGATGTTATTGATCTTATTCATACTGATTTGTGTGTCCCTGCTAGAGTTAAAAAATATCAAGGTGATAGATATTTCATGCTAATCATTGATGATTATTCTAGAATGATGTGGGTTACTTTTCAAAGGGAGAAATCTGAGGGTTTTGAAAAGTTTAAAATCTTGAAATCTAAATTTGAGATAGAGACAAGATTGAAGATTAAATGTTTGAGGTCAGATCATGGTGGAGAATTCACATCCAGTGAGTTTAATAAATTTTGTGAGAAGCATCGTATAAGGAGACAATTTTCTGCTCCCCAGACACCTCAGCAAAATGGAGTTGGGGAAAGGAAGAACAAAACTATCTTGGATGTTGCTAGAACAGTGATGATGGAAGCTATTCTACCTCATATGTACTAGAGAGAAATAGTGATCACAATGATTAATACATTCAACAGAGTACATATCAAAGGAGAAACTAGCAAGACACCTTATAAATTATGGTTTGGGAATACACCTATAGTTAAGTATTTTAGAATCTTTGGTAGTAAATTTTATATTAGGAGAGATGATATCATTGGAAAATTTGATCCTAGATGTAATGAAGGCATATTTCTTGGTCATTCTAATGAAAGAAAGTCATATAGATGTTATAACAAGATATTGGAGAGAATTGTGGAGAGTGCTAATGTCAAGGTGGATGAGTTGAATAGAAGTCAAATCAGAGTTTATGAGCAAGAACCGGTGGTGGAAATGATTATATCTGAACTAGTAGAACCTTTACCAGAACAAAGTGTTGAACTAGTTACTCTGGCAGTATCAAAAAATTCAATAGTAACTGAAGAACCAGGAAGAGGAATAGAGAGTCAAAAGACTCCTAGGTATGTGATATTGAATCATTCAGAAGATAAGATCATTGGGGATAAGAACAATGGAGTGATGACAAGAAGAAGATTGGAAAATATTGAGGTATGTTTAATTTCTCAAGTTGAACCGGTATCAGTAATTGAAGCATGTAAAGATGAATGTTGGTTGAAAGCTATGGAAGAAGAATTAGATTAGATTGAGAAGAATAACACATGGACTTTAGTTCCTTGACCTAAAAATAAGAATGTTATTGGAACTAAATGGGTTTATAGGAATAAATTGAATGAGGATGGTCAAGTTATAAGGAACAAGGCTAGATTGGTGTGTAAAGGATATTCTTAGAAGGAAGGAATTGATTATGGTCAGACTTTTGCACCTATAGCTAGGATTGAAGCTGTAAGATTATTTCTTGCCTATGTTGCCCATATGAACTACAAGGTTTATCAGATGGATGTTAAGTGTGCATTTTTGAATGGGGATATTGATGAGGAAGTTTATATTGAGAAAACTGATGGTTTTTTACTTTCAGAAGATAAAAACATGCTTTACAGGTTAAGGAAAGCTTTATATGGATTGAAACAGGAACCTAGAGCTTGGTATGTAAGGTTGGATAAATATATTTTGAAGCTTGGTTTTACTAAGGGTAATGTTGATAATAATTTATATTATAAGGTCACTGGTGATGATATACTGATTATTGAAGTATATTTTGATGATATCATTTTTGGAGGTGAAGATAAGTTGTGCATGGAATTTTCTAAGAATATGGAGAAAGAATTTGAAATGTCTATGATTAGGGAAATGAAATTTTTCTTAGGTTTGCAGATTACTTAGACTGACAAAGGTATTTTCATCTATCAAACTAGTATGCTAGGGATTGTTGAAGAAATTTGGTATGGGGAATTCTAAACCGGTAAGGACTCTTATGGTTACTGTAAAGCAGAAAATCATGATCGAACCCTAGTTGCTCTCCCCTCTTCCAACTCCAAGGAGAGAGAAGGGAGGTTGCTAGGGTTGATGGTTTTCACTTGGGAGACTTTACATTCAAAAGAGGGGTTGAAACCCACAAGATCCAATCCCACGCAATGCAAGATTGGATGATAAATGAGTTTCAAGGGTTATGACAGCAAGGCTACCCTCTTTTGTAAAGAATGTGCATAGAAGAATTAAGCTAGGAATGCATAGAAAGTGACAAAGATTCACTTATAAACTGAGATAGGGATATAGGATGAAGCTGCGGACCTGGAATTAGCAGTAAAATGTCGATACGGCACTGTCCTGCAAATTTGAGTGAAAGTTGTCGGGACGATGGCGCCCGAGCACCACGGTCCTCCGAAAAATCTGCGAAACGAAGGGGGATCTGTTCGTCTCTGCACAAGGATTCCAGATCTTCAATTTCAGCCGCGTACCTGCAACCTACACACAGAAAAGTGAAGACGATTAGGGGGTTAGGGATTAGGGGTTTGCCTTTAGGTCAAACCCCGGTTTTGGAATTAACCAAGAAATGAGCAATGCTGTAAATGTAAATGTCTGTAATGTAAAACAAGTACTAATACCTTGTTGTAAGGATGTTTGTATCCTTATATGCGAAGGTATAGATGTTGTATGTTGTAGTAGTATGTAGTAAGTGATCTCCTCTTCAATGGTTGAATCCTTGTCTTGAATGCAACACTTAGCCTTGAATGGAGACGTGAAATGATCAATTGCTTGAAGGAATGCTTGAATTCTTGAATGCTTGAGTATAATTTCCATGCTTGTACACATATCACCTTCTTACATTTTCTCTACCCAAATGGGAGAGAAAAATGGAGTTTATATACTTGTCATTTAGGGCTGATAGACTGATTTTCCCGACCTTAGGCCGACCAGGAAAGATAATTTTCCAATTTGCAAACATAAAGACCCGAAGTCCAAAAGAGACCGGGCCCAAAATAGGACCCAGGGACCAGGGCGCTGGGCGCCATGGTCCTGGGGGACCAGGGCACTCTGTTCCCTGGTCCTAAAGGACCAGGGCGCTGGGCGCTCTGGTCCCACCTCCCGGGACAGCAGGGTGCAAGGAGGATCAGGCCAGGGTGCTGGAAAAATGCAATTTTTGGTGTCATGAGCAAGTTTCGGGGTCTCCATTCAGGTTGCGTGTTGCGTCACCATCGTGAAGACCGAAATGCAGTTGAAATTGCAAGTGTCGCAATTTTAGGATGCTACATTTAGCCCCCACTTTAGCGGGAGTATAGGCATATGCTCATACTTCCGGTAAAGTACAAGGAAACAACATTGAAAGACTTTCACCATGTCAAGGAGGCAAGATACACCAAGCCCCCAGTGGACTAAGGATCTTATGACTTCGATTGACAAAGTAAAAGGGAAGATCACGAGGGAGAACCATGACTATCAGTAGTAAGGTTCCCTCACTATGAGTCATGCAAGAGAAATACCAAAAATTTTCAAGGCAAAGCTGAGTTCTCAAAGAAATTTTCATGTATCCTGAAGGGATAGACAGGGTGTATGCCCCCCTATGTTAAAGCGATCGCACACGCCTCAACGGGGGTGATTGTTTTAACGTAGTGATACACATAAGAAATGAGAAAGGAAAGGAGCACGTTATCGCAAGGATTTAGCCCCCAAGTGTGAGATAAACCCAAGGATAATAGACACAAAACACAAAGCACGAGGTGACTTCGCTTTCCTCGGGGTCAGTATGCTGTATGATAATTCATGTATATCATATGTATGTATGCATAATTGTTCTTCATTCCCCAATCAAGGAAGGTCACCTAGAAGAAGGGAACACATGTGTCTTTTGAGTCAACATGAGAGAGACCAAAAGAGATCTCAATGCCTTGCATCGTCCTCAAGTAGACAACACTAAGGACAACAAATAGAAGAATGAGAATAACTATAGAAGAAGTAACACAAGAGAGGAGGAGAGAACCTGCTATGCTAATGTAACTAGTCTAGCACGTCATCTACCCCCCGATCTTGCTGATCAATGTTTCGGGAAGGCAGGGAATATGCTAGAGGAGGAACATTCAACACAGCAGATGGAGCTATCACAAGATCCAAACAAGGGCTATGTTCATGTTCCAAGCCACGCTGTTCTTGTCTAGGAGCTAGGATAAGTGCTTTAGAAAATTCATTAGATAAATGGTTATCAATATCAACAAGTTCATATTCACTATCGGAAGCAAGAGAAGTAACATTTTCATCATGAATAACATTTTCATCTATAGCATCATCAAGATTTATAAAAATAGGGTCTTTAATTCGCACAGGATCAAGACCATCATGCATCTTATGTTTTGGAGATTTTGGAGAAAATGGAATAATGCTTGTTGAAGGTGTTTTTGGAGATTGCAAAGTTTGAGAAGCAGCTGCTTGAGCTCTAAGACGACACTTTCATCGGCGTTCACGTGCAGAACGATTTTGTCTAGTCTTAGTAGGAAGTGGAGAAGATTGAGGAGGAGGAATGCTCTCATCCTTATCACTTGGGTGTTTAGGTTGTGGTCTCTTAGGCTGGATAATAGGAGAAGAAGAAGGTCTTTTCTCTCTATAGAAGGAAGGAGGAGGAACTGCTCCATATAAAGGAGGAATATTTGGTTTAGGAAGAAGACCAAGTCCATCATGACAAGGAGGTATAGGTCTACTCTTAGAAGGTTTATTAGGCATAGACATAATCACATCCATTGGAACGGGTTGGGAATCTTCTTGAGGAAAGACATTAGTTTTATCTTTCAAAGGAAGAACTTCCTTCTCAAGAATGATAGGAATATCAAGTTTAGGTGTTCTAGGTTCACTTAGAGATAGGATCATATCTGTTTTCCACTTTTGATAAGATTTGAAAAGATGATCACTTCGCGGAGGAAGAGATTGGAATTGTTTAGGCCAAAAGTAATCAATAGGAATGCTAGAAGTTCTTTCAGCTAGTTTAAAGAGACTATGATTGACAGTAACAATTTCACCATTATGGGGAAATTTCAAACACTTATGAATAGGAGAAGCAATAGCTTTCATGGAAGATAGCCAAGGATAGCCAAGCTTCACACGAAATTGTTCGGAAGATGGAATAATAGCAAAGTTCACATCAAGGGATTTGTTATGGACCTCAATAGGCAATGTAATAGAACCAATTGCAGGAGAAGAAAATGCATCAAATAGTTTCAAAATCACATCTATTTTGTCATAAATCACTTGATTCAATTGAAAAGTAAAAAGAAATTCTTCAGTAATAACATTAACCATGCATGAAGGATCAATAAGCACTCCACGGCAAGGTGTATTCTTGACTTTTGCAACTATGTATAAAGGACCATCAGGTGCCCTAATAGTTTCACTGGAATCAAATGTGATGGAAGGTTCTTTAGGGTTTTCTTGCTGCTCTACAAAGTTAATCACATTCGAAGTTATAGACACAAGTCCATCAGATGAGAGAGAGGAATCATTAGCCTCAATTGCATTAGAGGTATGAGAAGGTAATGTATCAGTGAAAATCTGAAGATTTTGATTAGGAGGAGCTACAGATGTATTGCCTTTATCATTCACTCTAGAAATAGAAATAGTATTATTATCAATCAAATCTTGAATTTTACCCTTTAAAGAAAAACATTTTTCAGTATCATGCCCAGGCTGACGATGAAATTGACAAAAAGCTTTGTTATCAAAATAAGGTGAAGTAATCTTTGCAGGATCAATTTGCCTTATAGGAGGAAGAGTAAGCACATTTTGTTCCAATAACTTATTCATAATACTATGCAATGATTCATTCAAAGGAGTATACTTTCTTTCTTTCTTGAAAAATTTAGAAATAGGAGGCACACCTGATGCTACATTCACATTGTTGTTGATGATGTTTTCATTGAATTTGATGGAATCTCTGTTCGGTTTAAACTTCCCAAATGGTTGTTGACTGCTATCACCCTTATCACTCAAAGCCATAGGATGTGATTGTTCCATTTGACTCACAGTCAGTTGATAATTGTGAAGAGTTGTGCACAATTGTTGGAAAGAAGTAAACTCAGAAAATAGGAGTTTGTCTCGAATATCTTTTTGTAAATTAGAAATAAAGATTCTTTGAATATCATTGTCAGGCACTGGAAAAGAAATTTGAGCATACAAATGCTTATATCTACCAATGAAATCAGTCACTTTCTCTTTAACACCTTGTTTACAATGCATTAAATCAATCAAAGTAACTTTAGGACTTATATTGTTTTGAAATTGTTGAATGAAAGCATTTGCAAGTTGTTCGAAAGAAGTAATAGAATAAGAAGGCAATGAGCAATACCATTGTAGGGCTTTGTCTCTTAATGTTCTAGTGAACAGTTTTGCAAGCAACCTTTGGTCATAAGCAAAATCAGTACATATTGTTTGAAAAGTCTTAACATGTGTTAGAGGATCACCTTTACCATTATAAAGCTCCAAATGCGGGATTTCAACATGTTTAGGAGGGATAGCTCGAACAATGTCAAGAGAAAGTGGGCTCGCAACATCAAATGTGGGCACATTAAACTTAGATTGATTCATAGAGGCAATTTGTTGCTGTAAAGAAGAGACAGTTTGTGCAAGATTGTTAATGGTCGCTTCAGTCGAAGAATTCATATTAGATGTGTTAGATTGAGATGGAGGTGTTATGTTATTGAAAGAAGGTAGAGAGTAAGGTGGTGGGACTCTATGATAGTTAGTCATAGGAGATGATTGGACAGGAGGAACACTACAAGGAGGAATGGAATGGTTAAACGAATTGCCCCCTTGCGTCATGTTCATTTGTGGAGATATAATAGGGACACTCATTAAAGGAATGAATGAAGAAGTCGGATTAAATGAAGGAAGAGGGTTAATTGAAGAAGAAGGGTTGCCCCCATGACTGGTGATCACAGGAGGAATGTCTTGTGTAAAAGTAGCCATTATGTTTGATGTAAAGGTAGGTACGCTAGCAATAGAAGTCATCAAAGGAATAGAATGATTGACTTGAGTAGGAGGTTGTGTATAACCCAAATTTTCAGCACAACTCTTCATAGGCATCACATTCGAATCCACAATGTGTGCAATACCACGCAAAATATCAATTCCATTCTTATCACTTTGAAGCATACGTTTTAGACCCTCAATTAAAGGAAGAGCTTGACTATCAGGGTATTCTTGAGACATCCATTGTCGAAAATCATCAAATTGGTTATCCAATTTTGAAATTTGTTCTTCAGAAACCTCATGGAGAGCTTCTTCATCATTAGGAGGATTAGAGGAATTACCCATGTCCTCCTTAAAAAGGCTATTCAAATTAGGTTCCATCTCCCCAGTAGTTAAACCTCGGAAAGACTTAATTCTACGGCTTCGTCTAACGGGAATAGTGTAAGTAGGGCTTATTGTTGTAAAACTCATGCACTAGAGAGGGAGAGAAAATTTTGATTTTAGAGGTAACAATTTTCAGTAAAATCAGCCAATCTTCTAGATTTAAGCTGTTAAATATAATTAGGACAATCTCCCGAAATTTCAGAAAAAATGTCAGGGACCGTGGCGCTTCGGAGTGCACACGGTCCTGGCAACTTTTTTCGAAATTTGCAGGGATGAAAGTTATGATGATTTTAGAGCTAATCTGAAAAAATTGAGTGGTTTTACGATCTGTAGATAGGTCAAATTAAAGTTGCAATCTCGAAATTGAACCTTACCAAGATTGTCGAAAAATGCAAAAATTTGAATTTTGAAAAAGAGAGGGAAACTGAAATTTTGAATTTTATGATTTTAGAGGGAATACCGAAAGCAATGCAAGTTTTGAAATTCAAAATTTGACTCAATTTCACGCAAAATTCAATTTTGAAAGTGGAAATTAAAGTTGTTGTAATTAAGCACTTAATTTCAAAAGTCACAAATTGCAAGAATTTAAATAAAGCACTGAAATTTTTAATGAATGCAAACACACTTTTCAGATTTGGACAGTAAGAACACAATTTTGACACAAAATTTCAATTTCAATGATTTTTGAATGATTAGAAGCGTTAATCCAAGCAATCCCTAGACCAACTTTGACTTTAATTTTGAAAGTGTTATGATTGATAAAATCAGCCAAAATTCTGGATTTTAGCAGGAAAATACAGTAAGATCTAGCTCCCGAAATTTCAGAAAAAATGTCGGGGACGATGGCGCTCGGAGTGCACACGGTCCTCGCAACTTTTTTCCAAATTTTCAGGGATGAAAGATATTGTGATTTTATTACGGAATCCAAAGTTACAGCTGATTTGGAGATGTTTTGATCAGTGAAATTGTCAGACAAAGGTTGAATCAAGAGGGTTTCAAAAATTAGGGTTTTGACACTTAACCACTTAATTTTCAAAATTAAAGCATAGATATGAATTGATAATTTGTAATAGAAGGGTAGATCTGAAACAAGCATTAACATTTAGACATTTCACAAGCTTAATTACTAAAAAGAGAATTTAGGGTTTTTTATGCAATTAACCTCTAAAATTTTGCAAAAGATCAACATGGAAATGTAATCAAGGAATCCAATTTTCAGATCTAACCATGAATAATCAAAAAAGATGTTCACGTTGGGTTCACCAAAATGTAAAGCAGAAAATCGCGATCGAACCCTAGTTGCTCTCCCCTCTTCCAACTCCAAGGAGAGAGAAGGGAGGTCGCTAGGGTTGATGGTTTTCACTTGGGAGACTTTACATTCAAAAGAGGGGTTGAAACCCACAAGATCTAATCCCACGCAATGCAAGATTGGATGCTAAATGAGTTTCAAGGGTTATGACAGCAAGGCTACCCTCTTTTGTAAAGAATGTGCATAGAAGAATTAAGCTAGGAATGCATAGAAAGTGACAAAGATTCGCTTATAAACTGAGATAGGGATATAGGATGAAGCTACGGACCTGGAATTAGCAGTAAAATGTCGATACAGCGCTGTCCTGCAAATTTGAGCGAAAGTTGCCGGGACGATGGCGCCCGAGCACCACGGTCCTCTGAAAAATCCGTGAAACGAAGGGGGATCTGTTTGTCTCTGCACAAGGATTCCAGATCTTCAATTTCAGCCGTGTACCTGCAACCTACACACAGAAAAGCAAAGATGATAGGGGGGTTAGGGATTAGGGGTTTGCCTTTAGGTCAAACCCCAGTTTTGGAATTAACCAAGAAATGAGCAATGCTGTAAATGTAAATATCTGTAATGTAAAACAAGTACTAATACCTTGTTGTAAGGATGTTTGTATCCTTATATGCGAAGGTATAGATGTTGTATGTTGTAGTAGTATGTAGTAAGTGATCTCCTCTTCAATGGTTGAATCCTTGTCTTGAATGCAACACTTAGCCTTGAATGGAGACTTGAAATGATCAATTGCTTGAAGGAATGCTTGAATGCTTGAATGCTTGAGTATAATTTCCATGCTTGTACACATATCACCTTCTTACATTTTCTCTACCCAAATGGGAGAGAAAAATGGAGTTTATATACTTGTCATTTAGGGCTGATAGACTGATTTTCCCGACCTTAGGCCGACCAGGAAAGATAATTTTCCAATTTGCAAACATAAAGACCCGAAATCCAAAAGAGACCGGGCCCAAAATAGGACCCAGGGACCAGGGCACTGGGCGCCATGGTCCTGGGGGACCAGGGCGCTGGGCACCCTAGTCCTGAAGGACTAGGGTGCTGGGTGCTCTGGTCCCACCTCCCGAGACAGCAGGGTGCAAGGAGGATCAGGCCAGGGTGCTGGAAAAATGCAGTTTTTGGTGTCATGAGCAAGTTTCGGGGTCTCCATTCAGGTTGCATGTTGCGTCACCATCGTGAAGACCGAAATGTAATCAAAATTGCAAGTGTCGCAATTTTAGGATGCTACAGTTACAAGTGAGAAATTGACAAGGAAAGATGTTTTTGCACTGATAAATCCTACAAGATACAAATCTATGATTGGAGGTCTTCTTTATTTGACTTAGATTAGGCCTAACATAATGAATGTTGTTTGTATTGCATCCAAATGTTAGAGTGATCCTAGAGAAAATCATGAGAGTCTGGTGAAAAGAATTTTTAGATACTTGCAAGGTACATCTGAATATGTTTGTGGTACCCTAAGGATGATGACTTTACTTTATGTACATATACAAATTCTGATTGGGATGGAAATTTTGATGACCAAAAAAGTACTTCCAATGGAGATTTTTTTCATGGAAAGAGGTTGGTTTCATGGATCAAGAAGAAGCAATCATGTACTTCTTTATCTACTATTGAAGTTGAGTATGTTGTTTCTACTACTAACTGTACATAGGTTATATGGATGAAGCAAATGTTGAAGGATATCAAAGTGCATTGCATTGGACTAGTAGTTATTCACTGTGATAACTTTGTTGCTATTGACATATCAAAGAATCCGGTATTTCACTCTAAGACAAAGCACATATATATCAAGTATAACTTTTTGAAGGAGAATGTGGAAGAAAATGAAGTTAGACTAGTTTATGTGAACACTAAAGAGAACATTGCAAATAATTTTACAAAACCTTTGCCTAAAGAACCATTTGAGTACCTAAGAGACAGGTTAGGGGTTTCTGCCCCTCCGATAGAGAACTGATTGATGCTTTTTGGCATCAGTCTGATATGTATTATCATAGATATTATTCATTCTGACACTGATGTGGGGATCCTACTACTTAGAGGGAGTAGTTATCTTTGTGTTTCAGTGGTTTATGATTTTGCTTTGATATTTATGTCAGAATTCTAGCATTGATGTCAAAGGTGGAGAGATATTGATCTGAAAAACTTAAGGAGTTGTATACATTAGGGAGAGATATATGTGTGATTTAGAGCTTTACATAGATATTATTGAAAGGGAGAGTTTGGTATTTGTTTCAGAACTTTATTTCTATATCTTTGAGTGGGAGATTGTTGGTTGTCTTCCATTGGGGGAGACTTGTTTGGCATTTCTTGGTACTTAGATATTTTTCACATCTAGTGTTGCCATCCATGCCAAAGGGGGAGATTTTTGTCCATTTGGAGGAATTGATTATGTGTTGCATTGATTTTTGTCACTGATGTCAACACTAGGAGTTTTGGATGCTTTACCAACACTCTTCTAGTCATGAGAAGTTGTGTGGTTTCTAGTTTTTTTGGATCCGGAATGATCTGGTATGTTTTGGTTATGGAATTGGCTCACTCATCTTCATATCCAGTCAGTTGATTTTGGTCTAGTGATCAGATGCTATCCTATTTTCTTGGAAGCTTGGTTTGTGATTCTGGTGAGGGTTTCACCGACAGAACTTTGTTGAAAATCTTTGATGATATGCATAAGTGGTGTCGGTGCAGCTTTTGGAAGAGATTCGGGATGCTGATGATGATCATGTTCAAGACATGGCAGATTGGGATCATTGCTTTATTGTGTGGACCTATATTGGGTCCCGATTGATCTAGGTTATGGATCGACTTAATGTAATATGTTGATTGGAGCTCTCAATGTGTTTCTAGGATGTCTTATGAGTTGGATATTATTTGTTTGTTCTAAGGCTGACATGTTTTGTAATTATGTAATTGGTTTATTGTCTAGTGGTCGACCTGATTGTTTATGGTCAAGGGTTTGTATATATATGTTGTAAGATCTCACTGTAGATCATCATCGTATGGGATATGGATATGTGATGTGTGAATAATGTAATATCATTCCGGCAGAGGATATGGTCGATCATTGGAGATCAAATTGGGTTTATGGTAGAGGATTTAGTCCTCTGGTATTGAGCTTAATTGGAACTATACTCAGGCATAGGAGATGCTATCTTTGTAGTTCATTCATTCTTCTTGATTGTAGTCTGGATTTATATGTGGTCAATGAGACTCCTTTTGTGATGAGCAGTGCGCTCTAGGTTTTTGGCCTTTATGCAAGTGCAGGCCCCTCAATTGTAATTCACATACTGCAGAAGTATTATCTGACTATGGGTAGGATTCCCACCATGGTTTTTTACTTTACCGAGTTTTCAAAGTATAAATCCTAGTGTCATGTGGATGGTATTTATTCTCTGATTATTGTTTATGCTTGATTGTTTTTTTTGTTATTCTCATATTTGGTTTAAGCATTCTGGTATTAATGTTTTGGGTTTTGGTATTAAAATTTTAAATGCTAAATGTTCTTGTAATCTATGACAACTAATTCACCCTGCCCCCTCTTAGTTGTCTTCCGGTTATTTAAAGTGTCTAACACGTTTTTCTCTTCTTCATCCCCTTTACCTTGTGCACTGTTATTGCCACTTGGTGCAGTATCATTCTTTTGGATCTCAAGGACTAAACTATCTACCACCGGAGGATTATCACCGGTCATAGCATCAAGTTTTGTGTTGCCTTGATCTTCTGGATGTCCCTTAGTCTGAGTTTCACCCTTCTGATCACCAAAAAGACCTTGATTTCCTTCTGCCTAAGAAGACTTAAATGCATCGTTGTATAGAGGATCATTTAAAATTATTTTTCATCATATATATTCTATCTTCTTTCTTACCTCTTCCACCTTGCCTATCATTAACCTATTTACCCTTTTTCTTTTCTGAACTGTTTCTTGTTGGCTTCCTCAATAGGTTTTTTGACTTTATCATGGGTGATATAGGTGCAAACATTTTTTAGCTCTCTTTTGTTCATCTCCTTATCTGTTATGTTGGTAGTTATTATTATTGCATCAACGAGGTTGTATAGGTCCTTAGGGATGCTCTTTTCCAGCTCAATCAATGCTTTGCTAAAATTATGTCAAGTTGACTTCTGACCTGTCTTCCTATATTGGTCCTTCTAATAGGAGCAAGATCAAATTTGGCTTTCTTGCTTTGTAGGGCTCCACCAGACTGCGGCTTCCTCACCAATCTAAAAAATTCACCTTTCTTCTTTGCCTTCCTTGCTTCCTCCATAGATTCTATTTCAGAGGCCACCAGAGACACAACAACATAATTCCACTTGGACTTCTCCTTTTGCTTCAATACTCCCTTTTTTGATGGGCTCAGTCCTGAAGATGGTGCCATTGGAGCAAGGGCATACTTGTACTCTTTTAGTTTAACCTTGGAGGGAACTGGGTTGACCTTAGGCCTTTTGGTTTCATCTTTGGCCTCTTTTTGTGCATGTTTTTCTCTTTCCTGCTTCACCTCCTCCTGGGTGAATCCCATCTGCACTACCACTTCCTCAGCCATCTTTGTAATTTTCATTTTTCTAGCAGGTGCATTGAATTGTTTATGCAATTCAAGATCTTTCTCCTTCAATTTTCCACATCTTCCTTCTTTGGGGTCAACCGACTGGCTCAATAGGTGTTGAGCATATGCCTCAAGCGTGATAGTGTCAAATTCATGCCCTATGAGTATAATCCACACTATCCTAGGCTCCATGGCTTCCATTTGACATTGATCTTTATCAACCATGAAGAAAATAGTTTTCTCATACCTCTCTACAACCTCCTTAGGGATTCTTTCTCTATTTTTCATTGCATCTTGGAAAGATTTAAAATAACCCCAGAGAGAAGATATTCCCATTGTGGCATCTCATATTCCCCACAACCCCTATTTGATTTGCATTGCCATCAGTCTATCATAGGTCCATTGGACCATTCCTTTCACATCAGGTATCTCATTAAAAAAATATAGGGCCAAGAAAATAATAAGAATTCTATATTTAAAAGTGTGCTTCTTATCTTGCTTAATTTTCTTTAAATTGCTCATCAACTCTTTAAGAAGGACTGTACATAGATCATACCTCATGTCATTCTTCAACATCTGATATGAAGAGTATATGGAAGTTATGAAGATGGAGTTGTGTCTGTTAGAGTGGTAAACTTTGTATTTGACCACCATTGATGCAAACCAGTAGTGACTATCACTATGTTATTCGATACTTTTCTCAAGCCAGGTACTTCATCAGTTTCACTAAGGCAATTCACAGCTCGAATTGCCTTCTTATTGATCTTGTGAGGCCTATCAAGCCATATTAACTCATCATGGATTGGAATGAGAATATACCAGATCCACTCTGCTTCATCAAACGATAAAAAATGGATGAACTACAAAGAACACTTGTCCTGAAGAACCTTATAATCTAGTTTGAGGTTTTCCAACCTGTCTGCCAAGTGTTTGTTATATAGGTTCAACATATTAGTGTTACCAAGCTCCTCAAGATCACAATGGATGTATGCCCTAATATCCTCATTGTGAAGGATGTCGTAGAGTACTGGAGAAAATGCACCTTTTGGATCATCTTCAGCAGACTTGAAAGGGTGTTTCTTGAAAACTTGAAAGGGTGTTTTTTGAAAACTGGTCTAGCTCTATCTTTAATTTTGGCAACCAATGGGGTACCAATACCAGAAGTTGAATCCATTTTGTACTTAGGGTTTATGGAAACAGATATTTTGGAACACATAAATACCTTGATTTGCAACTGGGCACCAAAATTCACTTTAGAGTCATTGAAATCACTGTTGAGATTGCCGAATTGCTTTTCTCTCCTTCTCTGCACTATTCACTTGATCACATTGTGACAAATGAAGCCTTCAAATGCCTTTTTATCCTTCAGAGACCTAATTTTCCATTGCAATAAATAACGCAACTAGTTACCTTGATTTTCATAGAGTCGCTTACTAGACCATCAATTCATCTCTGAAACTTCTTGATAACATCTGCGTATATGATTTAAGCCTTCTGCAACCTTCTAGAATTGATTGCAGATCACCAAAGAGGGGGTTCTTAGAATGTATATGAAAAATTCCCCCTAAGGCATAAAGCCCTAGTTACTGGATGAAGATCTTGCACCGGATTCGGGTGCATATCCATTGGATTCATCTTTTCTGACCCACATCTTCTCATGTTTGTCTTTGAACTCTTCTACCTTTACCTTTCCCTTCTCATCTGATTTATTCTTGTCTACCAGAGCATTATTCTTGCTTTTGTAGTACTTTGCAATGTGACCAGTTTTATTCCATGCTCGACAAACAACATTCTACATAGGTCTAAAGTTAATCTGATTTGGTCTCATCCTACATTGGTTAGAGATATGTCCAAACATCCCACAAGCATAGCACCTCTTGTTTTGGAAGTTATTCATTATTGCTCTACACAAATTTAACTTGTGACCAAAATTATTGCATATGAAACACTGATCGATAAAGGTAGGACCATTACTCATATTGTTCATTCCATTGTTCATCCTTCTGCATTGATTCACCATATGACCGAATTTATTGCATGTAAAGCATCTATCATTGAATTTATGAGCTTTAGGTTGTCTTACTAGAGGATTCTTCCTCTTCTTCTGATTAGGTTTTACATTGCTATGTCTAGATCTGGAGGATTCACCTTTCTCAAATCCTAGCCCTCGCATGTCCTTTCCATGTCTCTAACTTTCCAGCATCTCATCAAGCCTTTTTGAGCTAGCTTTGAATTTTTCTTTGTAGTCATTAGCAGTAGCAAGTTAATCCCTTCAAGTTCCTAACCATTATTCCTTGATTGTGTCAACTCAAGCTTTAACTGATCATTTGTTATTTGTGAGGAACCGATTATTACTGATAGGGGGGTGAATCAGTACTAACAATAAACTTTAAAACTTTAACAACCACCAAAAAATTCCTTCAAAACAACTCATAAACAATACTAGTAATAACTGAAATCATACTTACTAATCAGATTTATCAAATTGTTCCTCTAAGTGTTCATCAACATGCATGCAATAGAAAGATATCAACTCAACACATAAGAAATCAAGCAAAACATGAACACCAATATTTTAACGTAGAAACCCAAATGGAAAAAACCATGGTGGGTATTGGTACCCACAAGATTTTTTCACTCTTTCCGAATACACCCTGTTAGGAGCCTAGCCCAATTAGGAGCTTACAAATATGCCCAATTAGGAGAAGACCCTATTAGGAGTCCCTTGATTAAGGGATTTACCTCAGCCCTATTAGGATATTTACTCTATTAGGAGTAACCTTGTGAAAATATTTAGAACTTAAACTAATGAGTCACCTGGTGAAGGGATTTATACAATCAGGTTTGTCAGGACCTACCTAGTTAAGGGATTTTGAGTGTGCTGCAATTATTAGGAAACAATAGATGTATAATATGAAAATAGCACCTTTTTCTTGCTTGTACATATCCTTTCATGCTCCAATTTGCTTCTCTCTTGTAGATACACACACTGGTTCGGCCACACACTATTCCTTTGATCACCGACACAGTAAATCATCATAGAATTACCCTAAATAGACTTTACAACTTAGTCAATTATAAAACCCTAAGATTTATATCATATATCATCATATACCTTTACAAGTCATTATAGATCATCATATGGATCATTACAATCAATTACAACCATTGAATGATCACCACACATCGATCTAATACACTTGCAAACACTTAGCTCATTCTACTAAGCACTTCGCTCATTCCCAAGAAATTTTCTTTTTGATCATGCCCAAAAAACATCTTATCACTTCACATGGATTTAGCCATGTCATCACCATCTTACAAACATAATGTAATACATCGCCGAACTCAAAATCATTACCAATTATAAGATTAGAATAATGGTTCTTAAACCCTACTAAAACCCTACAGAAAATACATCAGTAAATCACAAACATGACTTCCGGTAGCCAAAACATGATGCAATTTTGTTCATAGCCTCATTACAATGTTACAAATACATATTCCAAACCGCAACACCAAATTCCTCATCAAACTCAAGATCCAATTACTTAAGCATAACACAATTTCACATTTACTAGTTAAACTCCTATTTGCTAGTTAACTGTCAAATCCATTCCATAGCTTTTTGGTCAATCATAGATGACTTAGATAACATGATAAAACAATGTAACCATAGTTTCCATCAATGACAAAACAAACTAATCATCAATTCATCAAACAACATCTCAATTATATCTGTTAGACACAATGCACCACTGAGAGGGGGAGGGGGTGAATCAGTGGTTCTCAACTCACTTTTCCCTTGACTAATCCTCTGAGAGCATAGATCTAACTTGATGAAGACTTACGTGTTAGTGGGGAGACCAACACAAATTCAATCACACAAGGGGTATCAAATAACACTAGCATATACAAGGAAAGCCCAAGATGGGAAAAACCTCCGTCAACAATGTTGTTGGAGTCTACTGCTCCAATCTAGCCTCACAATAAAAACACAATTACAAAGTTTAGGGAACCAACCCAGGGAGTACCAACCCCTAACTTTAGGGCACCAACCTAAGGAACACCAACCCATGACTTCAGGGCACCAACCTCTGACTTTAGGGCACCAACCCAAGGAGATACAACTCAGTGTTCACAATATAGACAACAAATATATAAATAGTTATCTTGTTACAAGTTAATCTTGCAACCTTATCATATGTCTTACTCTGCCAGTGAGATACCTTCTCTGCAACACTGACTCACTCTTCTATTGCTCTCTTTTATTTCTTAACTACCAGTGAACTCTACTGGTACACTTATCCTCTTCTTCTACTCCACTAGATCTCCACCTTACTCTTTGCTCTTCACCGGTATAACACTTTGCCAGTTCTTTGTCTACCTTCTCTATAGCCTCCTTTACTTCTTCTCTGTCAGTATGAACACTACCAGTTGAACACTTCAACCAAGTTCTACCTCACTCTCACTCACTTCTTAGATGCTCGTTAAGAACTATGCTGGTTTGATATTACATGCACAAGTATCACCCCTCGTAGTAACATAGTATTCTTCTATTACAGCAACACCTCACAATGTCTTTTGCTTTCATATTTATAAACCGGTTTCCTGCCAAAAAGCAATTCAAAAGTCAGGTGGTTAGGGTTTCTTCACCATCCTCGAGGAAAACCAAATCCAATCAGATCTTGTCCGTTCTGATCTTTCAGACTGCCAGCTTGTATAGCTCCGCTATTTACATGCCTCCTAGATCATGCCTTCCATTTCTAGTGCTCTTCTTTTTATCCTATCAGCTGGTCTCTTGGTCAAACACCAAGATTTGGTTCTACTATTTCCTTCATCTATCTTGATCTCCTCAATTACTCTTAGTTGTCTCATGATTGTTCTTTAGACCTTGAGCCACAAACCCTTGTAACAATTTGCAACATGTCCCATTATTTGTGGGACATGCGCGTTTGCCATTTCATCCTCTTGTGGCATCAAAGTCAGTATCCACCTCATCATACTATTATGTCAGTTCATGCCTAGTCACTGAACATCCAAATAACTAGTTTCATCTACCGATAAACAAACCCTACTGGCATATGACACCTTGCTAGTTGTCCTTCTTTTCATGACCTTTCTTAATCTATCGGTGTAACCCTCAAACCGGTCTTTAGACATGACTGGCCTAAGCATGCACATTCCCATCAAGTGGGAATTCTTTTGTATATGCACCTTGTCCATATTATCGGTTGGCTTACATATCAGTTACTACTCTTGATGACACCATGTCATCAACCTTCAAAAGACTCCATCTTCAATTAGGTCAATCTACTTCTGATTGCATCTTCTTAGCCTTACCTTTTCCCTGATCAATTATATTCATTCCTCTACCAGTTTGTCAAGGTGACAAACACTTCACACTTCCCCTGTACTGGCATCTCAACATGCCTTCTCTGTCGATCTAGTGCATAACCCTAATCTCATGTACTTAAGGCATTCCCTTAATTCATTGATAGATTTAGTGTGAGCCTTCAAGTACTTGCCTTTACCTCTTCACTCTTATGCGCACAGTGCATAATAGGAGATAAGTTCCACTTATCGGTGGAGTGGCACCTTATCTTCTGCATCCTGCAATGTACTCATGTGGCTTCCCTCTTTGTGCAACATCTCTTGAAACAAGTACATGTGATCTGATGTGAGTAGATTAACTATGAGTCATAGCTTCTCATGATGATTGCATCTTCATCTGGTGAGAGTTTTGTTGTCCATCAACCTCACAGCATACCAGTGACCTATTCATTCTTCTCTTTCAGTGTTGGTGTGATTTAGGTAACATTCTGTCTCTTCATCACAACCACCATCCAAGCAACCTGCTCATTGTCAACACTCCATTTTCCAGTTGACATACTTTCCTTGTTAGGGATACACTATACCAGTATCTGTAACCTTACCATTCCATCCACAGAAGATAGGCACTAACTTGTGTACTAGTGTCACCAATGATCACTCTTCCTTATCATACCAGTGTTCTGCAGCACAAGGTGATATCAAAGATATCACATCATGTACTCCTCCATAGCAGTGTTGTACACCCATCTCTTCTACCAGTAGTCATCCTATACTGGTTGACATCAATGACAACACAATGCCAACAATCTCCCCCTTTGGCATTAATGTCAACACATGTAGTATCTAGCATACTACATAGTCTTTCTCCCCCTTACTATGATCCATGGATTCACACATATGTAGTATGCAGTATACTATAGAATCCTTCTCCCCCTTTGACAACAATGACAAAGGGTATTGTCAGAATATTATTTCTCTTTGTATGTACCGGTCACTGACATAATACTTTCTCCCCCTTTGTCTTCATTGGATGAAACTCCTCCTTTGATACCACTTGGTATCTTGTCACCAATTGTTACATCTTCTCAAGTCACAACACTTGATGTGGGTAACTTAACCAAGCTCTGACACCAATTGAACATGCAAGTCCGATGCAATTTGAACTCAATTGCAGAAAGACTGATATGAATTGTTGATGCGTCAATGAATACTACTCATCTCCTGGTCAACCTGCAACACCTCTACAATTTCCATCTCCTGCAGTTTGGGCAGATAGTATCCTTGTGAGTTCAAGCATGCCTTCTCTTTATCAATATCATTTGAACTCCCCCTAAGTCATACATCTCAGGTTCTTATCTCCAATCGGGCACAATACCGGGCCTCCAATTTCCTCCATATATTGGTTTAGCTATACATATGTGATCATCTTATGATCCTTCAACTCCATTGTATCTACCACTGCCTATGACATGATCCTAGATCTACATAATGCCAGACAATGTTATCATTATGCCAAGAATTAAACTGGTTAGCCCAAAAACATGCAAGCCTGTAGGATCAACAACCGGGCCAACCATGTCATTCAGGTTTTTTCCAATAGCACCTGAGACATAGTCACCTCATTCCATGCTTCTGGGACTGATGCAATGAACTTCCAACTTCATTGTCTTACATAGCCTACAAGTACCTGTTAGCATACATGTCGATAACATCCTACACATACCAGTTAACATTTGGTACTAATTGTTAACCCCCACTTATTGACACATGTAGTAGTGATCCATCACTGATCTATAGATGTGTAGACAAGGCAGATTATACACACACTTATCTTCTCCTCATTTCTCTTTACACTGGAAATAACATGTTTTTCCATGTTGCCATATTTGCAGAGGGGGTGAATGATAAATTCAATGTGCCACTCCCCCTGGGGTCCTGCATCTCCTTTAGGCCTTAGGAGATATCACTTGTGCCTTGGATGCATAGTGTTGGTCCATGGTCTTCTTCCTCCATGCCTGCTTGGTCTCATCCTTCTTCCCATTTTCAAGTTTGAGAGCAGGTTTTTCCTTCTTCTACTAATGGGTCTTTTCATTTCTTGATTCTCCATCATAGCCAGAAGTAGTGCTATAGTAGCACACAACATCCATCTCAACTTCATGATTGGGGAAACTCTTGACATACCAGTTTGACCATCTTCTCCTGGTCATATTTCTTTGACTAGCAACCAAAACCGATGGACCTCTTACTCCTGCAGGGACATTCCTCCTTTGGTTCCATGTAGGTCTCTGACTTCCAAATTCTCTATATCCACTTATATGCAAAGCAAGGTTGCCATGTCTACCACCATGTGACTATAGATTCCTCTTCCTGCATACAAACTTTATATGGCCAAAAACATTGCAGTTATGACAAACAACATTTGCATAACCAGGAGAGGGGACATGCATGTATCTACTCTTGGATTCATTTTGATCATATGCTTAATTTCTAAGAGATCCTACATTATCCTTTCTATATCTCTTTCTACATTCCCTTTCCATATGGCTATAAGCATTACATGAAAAGCAGTAACTAGTAAATGATGGCATATGATATAAAAATTTGTTTTTCCATGCATGAGGAGATCTTACTGGTTTTGCATCTCCATTTCTTCTTCTTTGAGAATGGATCCTTGATTGTCCATTCTATGTAGCTCTCACCTCTGATCTCTTTTTCTCCCATACTTGTTTCCCCTATGGGTGGTAGCATTTCTTTGTCCTCTACTGGTAGAAGGTCTTCTTTGTTGCTTCCTTATCTTTCTTCTTCTGATGAAGTCATCTTCTCCCATTTTCCCTTTTCCTTTGGGATTAGCAGTGTTCCTTCTTCTTGTAGCATCGGTCTTCTTTCCTTTTTGCAAGTCCTCGCTGTTTGTATCTAAATAGTCATTCTTCCAGGGAGAATTTCTTACAGTGAAGGTTTTGCCTTTGTTTTCTCCATTTAAGGAGACAAACAAAATGTCATTGTGGGGAACATTCTTGCTAGTGGAGCATTCATCGACACCACTACCTAACCCTTTAGTTTCCTTGGCATGATTTTTCTTCTTCAACGTTTGGTCCAAGGCATCATTGTTGTCATCAAACCCGATTCTTGTCTTGAGCTCATCCTTACACTTCTCAAGGTTAATTCAGAGAATCTCCATTTCTCCAACTAGCTGCAGATATTCTTCATTATTTACTTCTAGCCTAGATGCTAGATCTTCACACCGACACTCCTTGGTGTTCTCTTCCTAAGACTTTAACTCTGAGATGCATTTCTCAGATTCTTCAAGGCATTTTATTAGTTGGTTTTTCTCTACTATTGAAGAATTCTTGAATAGCTTGTACTCTCTTCTGACTCTACTGAGTTCTTCAAGTGTATTTACAAGCTCTCCTTCAAGATCAACCTCTTCTTCTTCTTCTTATTTACCTTCACTATCACTCCCAAACACATCTTGTCGGTAGGAGTGTTCTGCATGATCATTTTCAAAAGTGTGATTTTCATCTTCTGATCCTTGAGCCATGATGAGGTGAGTTCCTTCTTCATCACTGCTATTGCTGCTAGCAGATCTATCTTGATCATCCAGATAAATATGAGATGTATTTCTCATATCTCTTTCAATTTTTGGTTCTATAGTTGAGGGTTCATTTCCATAGAGCTTCTTCAATCTTTCCCATAAGATCCTTGATGTTTTACACCTGTCCACCTATGAAGAGGCATCACTGGTGAGTCCACTTAATATAGCCTTCATAGCCTCTTCATTGCAATGGTTTCTTCTTTCTTCTAGAAATCTGGTAGGAAGACTAATCTTTCTAGGGAGACCATCAACTACTGACATCCATACATCAAACCCTCAAGAGGATAAGAAAAATTTCATTGTGCAACTCCAAATAGAAAAGTTTGAACCAATAAATATAGGAGCAAAGATTGACACTAAACAAACCATTGTGTCCTTAAGCTAGAATGTACCCAAGCTAGAGAAATCTCTTCTTACTGGGAACCTATGCTCTAATACCAATTGTTAGACACAATGCACCACTGAGAGGGGGAGGGGGTGAATCAATGGTTCTAAGCTCACTTTTCCCTTGACTAATCCTGTGAGAGCATAGATCTAACTCGATGTAGACTTACCTGTTAGTGGAGAGACCAACACAAATGCAATCACACAAGGGGCATCACATAACACTAACATATACTAGGTGTTAGGTCCCAGAGACAACTGAGAGGGGGGGGTGAATCAGCTGTCAAATAAATTCAAACCAAAAACAACTTAACCAACTTAATGCTTAATATCAATAAACCAATTTAATATGTCGGTAGACAGTTTTAACAGTTAATTGCTATACTAGTAAGAATTAGTGCATGAAACATAAAGACAAAGTCATCCACAACACATAACACTAATATTTGTACGTGGAAACCCTGTAAGGGGAAAAACCACAGTGGGAAACCTTACCCACAATCAGATGATACTACTGTAGATAGTAAGTGTACATAAATGGGGTCTGCACATGCAGAAAGGCTAAGCACCTAGAGCTCACTGCTCAATCACAAAAAGGGAGTCACACTGACTACAGTTGGATGGTTAAATCCAATAAGAATGTACTGCACAAAATAGCATCTTCATATGCTGGATTTAGTACCAGTGTAGTTCTGATTGTCTTCACAAAAACCCTCCTTCAATCTTCAAATGATGTCTGCATGTATAGCTCTTCTTATTTTTGCATATACCTTCACACAATCCTTTTTCGCATTCCACACTTGATCTTACAAATAAGATCTTACATTTATACCATAACCTAAGACCAATTTTAGTAGGTCAGCTCTACAAGATATTACAATAAAATTTTTTTACAAACAATACAATATCCGATGCAATAACCAATTCAACATTTCAGCTTAATGTATTTACAACAATAATTAATCATCTCCATAGCGTGCCGTGTTGATTTGGAAAAGATAAACCTGCCAGTGTAACCCTGGACCTATTTGTCGGTAACAACAAATATGCAAATATGAATATACCAATAAACAATTCTCCAAGACAAGATGTCCAAATGATGTCTTCAACATTACCAAGTATTTTCCATATCATTCCATGTGTCGGTGATCATTATATCTTGCCGGTGTACCAGATACCGGTGACTGTGCATGAGTCACTTGCTTGCTAGTGAATGTTGCTGATTCTCCAAAGTGCCAGAGTTGATAAGTGTTTAGTAGGTGTTGACATCAATTACAAAACCATACCAAAATACCAACAATCTCCCCCTTTGGCATTGATGGCAACACAAGATGGAAAAACCATCAAAAGTGCCAAAACAGAAATGCCAAATACCAAAAACCAATAATCTCCAAAAGGAGATCATAACCAGAAATCAAAATACATATAGAGATGTTAGGCCCAATATGGAAAGCTAATGTACTGAGAGGGGAGGGGTGAATCAGTACTACAAATCTTTTCTTCAAGAATAACTTTACTGTTAAGCATAAACTGAATATTGCTGAAACATAATATAATACTAAAACAAACAAATAACAATCATACATGATTCACTCCATAACACATATATTTTGGTTACATAGAAACTCCTTGTTAGAGAGAAAAATTGTGGTGGGGATGGCACCCACAACTTCACTACTGCAATAGTAAAGATCGCTCGATTAGAGCTACATGTTTAGCTATTTCTGATAGCTTACCCTTTTAGGAGTATCAAGATCTTTAGATCTACCTTCTAAAGGATTTTACAACACTTATAGTAAATGTTGCACCTAGTTAAAGGCTTTACAATTTATAGACTTTGTTAGAGTCTTTTACCTTGTTAAAGGGTTCTCTTACAACTCAAAATATTACAATCAAAATCTTACAAAATATCTGCAACTTCACATCTGAAATGTTATAGCAGATTCTATGTGCTCAAAATGAAATTACCTTGCTTATAGCATACCTTGGTAACCCATAAAATAACTCGGTAAACCTTTCTGTTTACTCTATTCCTTGACTGTTCTCTGAAATCCTTCTTGGTGATCTCTGTGTATCTGTAACAGTCATAACACTCAGTGCTTTCCCATGATTTTGTTTTTCACATATGTCTTGCTTTCACACTCATGTCTTGCTTCTCAGTCATACACACATACATACTTGATCCTTAATTCATGTTGTATAAATAGATCTCTTAAGACGATGATCTTGTTCATGCTTTGATCTTACAAACATGATTCATTAAATGAATAACCATACAAATTATTTCATTTGATAGATGTCCTCAAAATCATACAAAATCTTAAGTGCAATTTCCAATGTGATAACGGTTCCTTATTCCTTCATCTTTGTAACATGTTTCCAATATGTGTCTAGGTTCAATGAATCTGGTAACACGTTCCACTCGATGTGTATCAACTCAATATACCATCTTTGCTGCTCGGTAGTCATAGAATGTTACTCGGTAGACAACTTGGTGTATACTAAACTCTATGACTTGTAATGAAAGTTACCGACTGCTCTGTGCTTACCGACTAAATATTTTGGTAGTAATAACTGACTAGAGTATATAGAATGACTTTGGACATAAAACTAATGACAACTTAGTAAATAGTAACAATATCCCCTTTTGACATTAGTTTTGAAATGTTTGACAAAGCTTCTTTCAAATTCATAACTCAAAAAATCTATATACTTACAAAATTTGACTGAACTGACAGTATATACAATAATCAATAAAATAGTATACTCAAATTTACTCCCATTATCAATATACTGTACATAACTCTAATTATGCATGCACTGTGATCAATATTCTATATTACCTGCTTGGTTCACTACTCGGTGAACACTGCTCCCCCTGTCAGAATTATCTGTATACTTGAATATGCTGAACTACTCGATATACTCCTCTTGTATACACTATACTCCCCCTTTTTGACAAACATCAAAACTAGTTAGCATTCGGTGGAGGCAACTGGTCAAAAATGGATTTATACTTTGTTCTTGCATCAGTGAGAGTGGTAGAGAGTGCATCCTTGACACTATCCATGAGTGAATTCTGAGCTGTAATATCAGCTAACAGTGAAATCAGTCCATCTAAAGTGCTTCCCTCTTGCTGAGTAGATAGGGAGGTAGCCTTGTTGATCTGTTCTTGGATGGAGGACAAGTGTGGAGTGAATAAAGTTTGAAGAGTCATAATGTCCATCCTTATTTTGTGCTCTTCATTCCTAAGTTCCAGTTGTTGAGCCATGAGCATTTGTAACTTGGTATAGAAATTTTGAATAGAATGTGGCTTAGTGGTCAATTTGTTGGAGAGATTGGTGATCTATTGCTCAATCAATTCCATTTTATTCTTGATATCTTTAATGAATAGAGAGAATGTATAGAGTTTCTGAAATAAATAAAGAATGTGCTTGAGTTGAGGGGACAACACAGCAATAAATTTGACTAGTTGTACTTTACTAATAGCAATGGCTTTCTGTACCTCTTCAATCATTTTTCCAATGAGCTCTTTGTCCTTTAATTTGCTCAAGTATTCAGATGCGTCCACTCCAGATGTCTCAATCTGAATAAGGAGTTCATCCAGTTGAATATGGATGGCTGCATCTTTTGTCACTGTAGCTTCAAGTAGCATATCTGTTAATAGTGCTTTGACCTTCTGAAGTACTTTGTTTTTCTTTTGTATAGCCATTTGTCTCTCTTGGTCTGCTTTGGCTTTGCATAGTTCACCGAATTCAATAAGTACTTGCCCTTTTAATTTGGATATGTCTACATTCGGCAATACAATTGGTTTTGACAAATCTAACTTGAAACTATGCTTTTTCATTTTCTTTTCTTTAGAGGAGGAGGCTTTCACCGGTTGAACTAATACAATGACTTGGGAGGCTTGTATACCCTTGGTAGGTTTCTCGGTAGAGGCAACACTTTTGTCAATTTCTTTAGCCTCAGAGGTAGCCTTCAGTGAATCCTTGCTTGGGATCTCAGTTGTAACATTTTTAGTACTTGAAGGGGCTTGAGAAGCCTATTCCTCGATGGCTTGAGAAGCAGCTTCTCCTTTGGTAGACTGTTGACCCTCTTTTTCTTGTTTAGTATCCTTAGGTGTCTCGGTTGAAACATGTTGACTTACCAGAGGATAGGACTTGACTTGTTCCAAAACTGACTTACTTGATACCAGTTTGGCATAAGCATTCCCTTCTATCATTTCTTATTCCTGTTCCTCGGTATCCATGACATCCTCATCAGGTTGTATGGTTTCTGTAGGATCTTGCTTGGTGATGTCCACTATTTCAACTTCACCTAGCTCATTAGTACTCTTGATTCAAAATATTTCTTGCCATTTTTCTTTTGTCTCATTCTCTACATCAAGATAAAGACCATTCATCAGTTTCAAGGCTCTTTCCTTGACTAAGAAGTTTGTGTGGTAGTTTTTCAGATGTTCACTTATCTCATCTACCAACATGTCTGGAAAGAGATGTACCAGATTTCTTTCTCTCATCTTCTTTTTTGAGTCCATGGCATATTTCCACCTGTTATCAATATGTAAATACAATGCTTTTGGAAGAGAATTATTTACTTCCAATGGGACCAGTCAAAATTTTAGAAGAGTGCAGATGACAGTTTCTTCAATTTGTCTCTTTTCTGCATCAGATCTGGAGTCATATTTTACATATCTGAATGCTCCAAATCCACCATATTGCTTCAGATTGGCACAAAAATTATCAACACTATGTACATCTTCCTTTTTACTCTTGACAATCTGAAATTTATTTTTGTCTTCCGATTCAGTGTCACTAGACTCTTTGTTCAAGATGAGTCTCTGAGTAGACTTTTTGTAAGTTTTTGTTACCTTTGGAACTGCAACACTTTTCTGTTTCTTGCTTGGTGACACTGCAGATGATCTAGTGTTTGGGCATTTCACTGGAGGAGTCGGTGATACCTGTGATATATCCTATTTCTTCCTTTTCAAAATTTTCCCTTTTGGCAACTCGGTGCTTAATGTAATAGCTGCTTCTTGGACTTCAGATTCCTCCTCGATGATGACTTGAACACTCTTGATAGGAGTGGAGGAAGATCCTTCTCCAAATTTCTTCGTTAATGCTTTAATCATTTTTGCTGCTTTCCTTGTAGCCTTTGGTACTACAATGCTCATTTTGACTTTTTCCTTAACTTCTTCATATGTACCGTATCTGATCTTAGTAGCATGCCTTGGCAGTGCAAGAAAAGCATCTATCTATTGCTGTGTAATGTCAAAATCAATCTCATAACTCATAGGTGGCAAAGATTGAATTCTTGCTTCTACGGCATTGACATAGCAGTAGTCGGTGTCTACTTCAAAACATATACTATCCTTGTACTTCTCAACTAACTGGGGTGGAATTTTGTGCCTGTTATGCATCTTTTCCTGAAACTTGATAAAATAATCATCCATAATCTCAAAGAAGTTAACACCTAGCTGTTTGATGAAGTCATTGATTTGATGGGTGATTGGTCGATGTAGCTCCCAACCTACATTAATGACTGATGGAAATAATTTCTCAAAATAGAAAAACATGCATACCAAGAGTGATCCAAACTTCAATGTGTTTGTCGAGTTGTTCTTCTTCAGCTTCCTTATGATGTTGATATTTTCAAACAGATTTTTCAACAACACTTCACATAGATCAATCTTCATGCCTTTCTTCACAATTTTATAGGCTAAATCAATAGCTACACAGGGTACACTATTTTCCCTTACCGATTGAAAGAAATAATAACCTATGACTCTAATTGCAAACTTTAGCTCTACATCTGTGACATTGTTCAGTTTCAGACCTCTGCAATCAGATTCAACTCTGGTTAAAGTGATCAATTCTTTCTATGAAATCATTTTCTGAGCTTGGGCATGGTCAAAAATAGGGTAACCAGTGATCAGGTGGATGATTTCCTTGGTGATCTTGAATGGTTTCTCCTCTAACCACATAAAGTCATCATGAACTCTGCTCAAAACAAAATTAACCCATTGGGGTTTGAAGACTTGTGGGTAGGTTAGGGCTTTGGTCAATCCCTTGATTTTAATGTGTTCAAACTTGCTATCCAGTTTCCCATCGGTACACAATTGATCATACGTGTCCTTGATCTCAGTGTGACCTAGTTCCTCAACATGACACTTAGTGAAGAATCTAACATCCTCAACTAATAAAACCCTATCCGGAATGAGTGAAAATGTAGTTTTATCATCCGGTTCAGATGCTACATTTGGAGGTAGAGAGTATTTCAGTGTACTAGATTCTCAATGTTCCCAACAACAATGGGTTTATGAATCTTAGGAGCCATTTCAAACTTTGGATAATGACTAACGAATGAGCCTTAGGGTTTGAAAAATTTTAACCAGCAGACACTTTCCTCTTAGTAAATATAACACAACTGATATGATCGGTTAACTTGCTTTGACAATGCATTGTGATTGATATAAATACCTTAAATTTTTCTTGGGTAGAGATTTGATCACCTTTGAATCACTTAGCTTTGCTTTCTGAAAACTTGGTAAGTGTAAAATGACCATGCAAAAGCTTTTAAGTACACATTATACCTTATCGGGCTCCATGTAGTTAGGTTAGAAAACATTAAATGCACTCGGTTCCACTAAACCAATTTACCTTTCTTTTTGTGCTTTTACCGAGTAGCCAGACTTCCTATATTTACCAACTTGACTAGTGCTCCAAAAGACTTGATAAAATTTCAAACTTGCTAATGCATCTTAGCTATGCAGATTTTGAATTAAGTACATGATAAAATAGGAACTATTAAGATTTTAACCTTGAGAGAATGCAGCCCCTTCATACCTTTATCAATTAATTTGGAATAGATGCACCTAACTTGGTAGGTAAGGTGTTTTCTCCATTTGACACAATTTCCTTCTTTCTCCAAATCATCTGGAATTTGCTTTTAATTTCTTCAATATCTCTTCTAGGTTGATCTCTACAATCTCTAGCCAAGTGTCCTTCTTTGTGACAATGAAAACATGCCATACCAAGATTTCTCCATGATCTTTGGTTGTTCATTCCAAACCTTATAAAATAGTTGGCACTTATATGTCCATATCTTCCACAGCATTCACACCATATCCTTGTATTGTAATCCCATGGTACTACAGTATACAGTCGGTTAAGAACTATGTGAGTTTGATACCCTCTAGCATTTACTTGGTCTGCACCACATATAGTTCTTCTGCTTAAACCAACACTTCTCGGTATTGTGTCCATATCTATTACAGTTTTTACAAAACCCTTTGAGTTTTTCCTTTTGATAATTGCTAATAGACTTTGTCCTACATTGATTAGATGTGTGACCATATTTATTGCAATTGTTACTGTATGCGGGAAAAGTGGGCGAATAAAACTTAATATGTGAAAATATTATTGAAAACTAGTCCACACACACACACAGGACTTCTTGATGCAAGCTATGGAGTAACGTAGTGTTACTCAGCTTCCCAAGGAGGGTCCCATGGTTCTCTATCTCACAATGTCCCTCAAACCAACATTTTTGCTCTCAGATCACTGAGCAAAATGGTTTAGGGATGGCAAATATGAGAATGAGATATGCTTTTGATTGATTTAGTATGAAATAGATATGAAGCTATGTATGATGCTAAAAATGCAATAAACTAAATGATAAGATGACAGGGTTAGTATGAATACTATCCTAACATACTATATTTAGTCTATGATTGAGCTAAAATGATAAATAAATTACTCTAGCATGCATATTAGTCTAATTTATGATCTAAAAGAGGCTAAATGAGCATATATGAAATGAAAGCTTGAAAGAATTTGAGCATAAGTGTGATGCTTCAAATTTGAAAGATGATTGTTTAGAATGGAGGAATGAGAGCTCTATTTATAGCAAAAACAGGGCAATGGATGGTCAAGATTGAAAGGTTTAATCAAGGGCCAGGTTTGAAAGTTGAGGATCCATGTGCACAATTGGCACCAATGACATGGTGACAAATGTCCACACAGGATTGGGTTGAAAGAAGAGGTTGGAGGCATTAAAGGCCTGAGAGGTTATCTAAAGGCTAAGGGTCAAGTCTAAGTTAGGATTACCCACTGGATTAAGAGTTAATCCAAGGATAAACCTTTGTGCAAATGATTAAGAGATAATCATGGTCAAAGCATTAAAGGCCTGATGAGACCCTTGGGTTGGATAGAGGTTGAGTCAAAACAAATGTTTTAACCATGTGGGAAGGTTTGAATTAACCATTAATGGTTATTGGAGACTTTGGGGATTAAGTGGTTGAAGATTGGAAGCCTTTCATGGTTTTCAAAGACTTTAAGGGTTTTGGTGGTTGAAGGTTGAAAACCTTCAATGGTTATCCAAGACTTTGGGTCATTTGAGAAGTGACCTCCCTTTGCTTAGGGATGTGACAAAGTTTAGAGGAGGGTTAGGTTAATTAGAATCGATTAGAAGATTCTAGAAGGGATTAGGAAGGGGTTTGGGATTTTGCAAGTGGATGGGGGATAATAGGATTTAATTGAATTAAATGATTTAATTCAATTTGGTTATAATTTGGGGAAATTAAATGAATTAGATTTATTCAATTTAGGATAACTATTTAATTAAATTTGAATTTAATTAAAAGTGGCTAGGGGGATTTAATTGAATAAAATGATTTATTCATTAAATGGATATAGTGAATTTTATTTAAATAAATAGAATAATTTATTTAATAAAATAGAAGAATGTGGATAATTTAATTAAATTGGATTTAATTAAATAGAGAAATGAACATAAAATATTCATTTAGGAATATGGTCATTTTTATACGTCTACAGTTACAATAACCATTAGACCTAGTGACATTCAGTTGCTTGCCTTTTTTGATTTGGCACCTGTTGGCAGTATGTCCTTGTTTTCCACAGTAGTTGCAAATAGACTTCTTTCCTTTGATGTTCTTCTTGTTTCCAGCTTGTTTTGATGATTCTCCTCTCTCGGTAGTGTGGATTCCCTTCTTGATAGAGTCTTTTTCTTTGTAACCGAGTCCTGCATCTTTGTTGGGTCTTCTTGTATTCAATTGCTCATCCAACATCTTTGATGCTTCATAACTCTTCTTCAGTGTTTCTTTGGATTTCTTCTCTACTTCAAGTTCATCAGTCAATCTTAATAGTTCAAGTTTCAATGCTTGATTCTCACCATCTTTCAGATTTGCTTAATGATGAGCATAACCCAATTTATCTGACAGATTACTTTGTATTCCAGTCATCCTAGTGATTTCATCATTCTTTTCAGACACTAATGCTTCAAGCTGTTGTTTTTCTCTTTCTAGATCTCTTAATTTATCCTCGGCTATCCTCAATGCATCAAGATTTTCAGTCATCTGTGTGTTGAAATGTTCATGTTCTCTTTTCATTACTTTTAGCTGATCAGTCAGTGCTTTGTTCTTTTCTTTCAATGCTCCAATCAGCTCTTCAGTCTCTTCAGATATACTGTTCTTAGATGATGTCTCAATTTGTTCCACCAGCTCTTGAGAGTCCTGCAAATCATTAGACAATCTTCTTCTAACTTTCAGTGATGTTTGCATTTGTTTCTGTATGTCAGCAATCACTTGATTAGCATGATCCAATTCATTTTGAAGATTCACAATTCTCCAAGATTGTTTGTAGCCTTCCATTGATAAGATCTTTCTCTTTAGGCAATTAAACCCTTTTCCAAGATTCAAGCTCTGATACCAATTGTTAGGCCCAATATGGAAAGCTAATGTACTGAGAGGGGAGGGGTGAATCAGTACTTCAAATCTTTTCTTCAACAATAACTTTACTGTTAAGCATAAACTGAATATTGCTTAAACATAATATAATGCTAAAACAAACAAATAACAATCATACGTGATTCACTCCATAACACATATATTTTGGTTACGCAAAAACTCCTTGTTAGAGAGAAAAACTATGGTGGGGATGGAACCCACAACTTCACTACTGCAATAATAAAGGTTGCTCGGTTAGAGCTACATGTTTAGCTATTTTTGATAGCTTACCCTGTTAGGAGTATCAAGATCTTTAGATCTACCTTGCTAAAGGATTTTACAACACTTATACTAAATGTTGCACCTAGTTAAAGGCTTTACAATTTATAGACTTTGTTAGAGTCTTTTACCCTGTTAAAGGTTTCTCTTACAACTCAAAATATTACAATCAAAATCTTACAAAATATCTGCAACTTCACATTTGAATGTTATAGCAGATTCTATGTGCTCAAAATGAAATTACCTTGCTTATAGCATACCTCGGTAACTGATAAAATAACTTGGTAAACCTTTCTGTTTACTCTGTTCCTTGACTATTCTCTGAAATCCTTCTCAGTGACCTCTATGTATCTGTAATAGTCATAACACTCAGTGCTTTCCCATGATTTTGTTTTTCACATATGTCTTGCTTTCACACTCATGTCTTGCTTCTCAGTCATACACACATACATACTTGATTCTTAATTCATGCTGTATAAATAGATCTCTTAAGACGGTGATCTTGTTCATGCTTCAATCTTACAAACATGATTCTTTAAATGAATAACCATACAAATTATTTCATTGGATAGATGTCCTCAAAATCATACAAAAACTTAAGTGCAATTTCCAATGTGATAACGGTTCCTTGTTCCTCGATCTTTGTAACACATTTCCCATATGTGTCTAGGTTCAATGAATCTGGTAACATGTTCCACTTGGTGTGTATCAACTTGATATACCATCTTTGCTGCTTGGTAGTCATAGAATGTTACTCGGTAGACAGCTCGGTGTATACTAAACTTTTGTAACCAACTACTCTGTGCTTAACGACTAAATATTTTGGTAGTAATAACTGACTAGAGTATATAGAATGACTTTGGACATAAAACAAATGACAACTTAGTAAATAGTAACAACAGAGAGTAATAATCTCTCCCAAACAACAATCTCTCCCCCTGGGAGCAACATGTGTTTTCCTTGTGTTTTTCCATACCAATCTCTCCCCCTTTGACATCAAATGCCAAAGTTACAACAAAACCAAGTTCATATACAAAATACCAACTACTCCCCCTGAGAAGTAGCTTCCCATCAAAGCCAGAAAAAAGATTTCTTTGTTAATTCTGCCGGTTGATGACAATCATCAACTTCCTAAGTCTCTACCGGTGGGGGTATGACCCCAAGCTGATCTCTAAGATATTCAAAAGTCTCCTTAGGTAGAGGTTTAGTAAAGATATCTGCAATCTGCTCTTTAGTATTCACATAAACTAGTTTTATTTCCTTTGCTTCAACATTTTCCCTTAGAAAATTAAGTTTGATAGAAACATGTTTGGTTTTAGAATGTAATACCAGATTCTTAGATATATCAATTGTTGTAGTGTTATCACAATAGATAGTAATAGGTTCCTTTTATTTTACCTTTATGTCTTTCAACATTTGCTTAAGCCATAGTACCTGTGTACAGTTTGTTGCTGCTGCAACATATTCAGATTTTGTTGTTGATAAAGATGTACAACTTTGTTTCTTACTTAACCAAGAAACTAGTATGTTTCCAAGAAAGAATGCTCCGCCAATGGTGCTTTTTCTATCATCCACATCTCCTACCCAATTTGCATTTGTGTATGCACCTAATTCAAAGTTTTCATCTCTAGGATACCATAATCCAAGATTTATAGTGCCTTGTAAGTATCAGAAAATCCTTTTTACTACTGATTCATGATATTCTCTAGGATTACTTTGAAATCTTGAAACAATACATACTGCATTCATAATATCAAGTCTAGTTTGTGTCAAATACAGTAAACCTCCTATCATAGATTTGTATCTAGTTGGATTAACAGGTGTAGATTCATCTCTTAGTGATAATTTGTCATTTGTTGTCATAGTTGTGCTTACCGGTTTAGAGTTCTCCATCCCACATTTCTTTAGTAACTCTTTTAAGTACTTGGATTGACTCAAGAATATACCTTTATCAGTTTGTGAAATCTGCAATCCTAAAAAGAATTTTATTTCTCCAATCATAGACATTTCAAATTCTTGCTGCATATTAATAGAAAATTCTTTACATAATCCATCTTCTCCTCAAAATATTATATCATCAACGAATACTTCTATAATCAAGATGTCATCATTAGTTATTTTATAATATAAATTGTTGTCTACATTTCCTTTAGTAAAACCAATCTTCAAAAGATACTTATCCAATCTTGCATACCAAGCTCTTGGAGCTTGTTTCAATCCATACAAAGCTTTTCTTAACCTGCAAACCATATTATTGTCAGTTGTCAAAGAAAATCCATCAGGTTGTTCAATGTAGACTTCCTCTTCAAGATCTCCATTCAAAAATGCACATTTAATATCCATTTGATATACTTTGTAGTTCTTATGTGCTGTAAAAGACAAAAATAATCTGACTGCCTCAATTCTAGCTACCGATGCAAAGGTTTCATTGTAATCAACTCCTTCCTTCTGAGAATATCCCTTACACACTAGTCTTGCTTTATTTATGACAACCGTACCATCTTCATTAAGTTTGTTTTTGAATACCCATTTGGTTCCAATTACATTTTTATCTTTAGGCTGGGGAACTAATGTCCAAGTGTTATTTTTCTCAATTTGTTCTAATTCTTCTTCCATAGCTTTAATCCAAAATTTATCTTCACATGCCTCATTAACAGATGATGGTTCAATTTTCTAAATAAGACATACCTCTTCATTTTCCAATCTTCCTCTTGTCATAACTCCTTTAAACTTGTTTCCAATTATCTAATTTTTAGAATGATTCAATCTTACATATCGAGGTGTCTTTGTTTGTTGTTGTTCCCCAGTTACTATGGAATCCTCATATGATACCGAGGTAACTGGATCTTCATTCTGTACTGGTGGATTTAGAGTAGGTTCATTTGTCAATATTTTTGTTGCCGGTTCAGAGTCTATATACTTTGAAGTTCCTTTGAATGGTTCATCAATCTTTACATTTGTACTTTCAACAATTTTCTACAATCTTTTGTTAAAACATCTATATGCCTTGCTCTTAGATGAATAACCAAGAAATATTCCTTCATCACTTCTAGGATCAAATTTTCCAATATACTCATCTCTTCTGATATAACATTTACTTCCAAAAATTTTGAAATATTTAAGAGTAGGAGTATTACCAAACCATAGTTCATGAGGGGTCTTACCGGTTTCACCTTTGATGTGAACTTTGTTGAATGTATAGACCGTTGTACTGACTGCTTCTCTCTAATATACATGTGGTAGGTTTGCTTTTGATAATATACTTCTTGTTGCATCCAAGATAGTTTTGTTTTTCCTTTCAACAACTACATTCTGCTGTGGTGTCCGAGGTGCTATTAGCTGTCTTCTGATTCCATTCACTTCATAGAATGTATTAAACTCCTTAGATGTAAATTCTCCTCCTTGATCTGATCTTAGACATTTGATTTTCTTACCGGTTTCATTTTCAACCATTGCTTTGAATAGTTTGAACTTTCCCAGTGCTTCTGATATTTCTCTAAGAAAAGAAACCCAACACATTCTAGAGTAGTCATCAATGATTAGCATGAAATATCTATCACGTTGTAAGCTTTTAGTTCTAGCTGGACCACATAAATCAGTGTGAATTAAATCAAGAGCATTATTGGATTTTTTTGGAATACTTTTGAAACTCGCTCTAACTTGTTTTCCAAATTGACATTCCTTACATACTGTATTCTGAGGTTTGACAATTTTAGGTAAATCTCTAACTACCTTAGTAGTACTGATTTTCACCATGCAATCAAAGTTTACATGAAAGAGTCTTTTATGCCATAGCCAACTTTCATCTATATGTGCAATTAAGCATGTCTTTTCACTATTATTCAAATTAAATATATTACCTCTAGTATGATTACCGGTTGCAATTTCCAAACCAGTTCTATTCATGATTTTGCATTTTCCATTTTTAAATTGTAACTAAATTCCTTTCTCAACTAATTGACCAACACTCAAAAGATTATGCTTTAATTCTTCAACATAGTAAACATTGTCAGTGTTATGCTTACCATCAAGAGATATTGTATCCTTACCTTTGATTAAACAAGCTTTGTCATCTCCAAATCACACTAAGCCTCCATTGTATTCTTGAAATTTTAAGAACTTACGTTTGTCTCCTGTCATATGATGTGAGCATCCTGAATCAATGATCCATTCATCCTTTACTTCAACTTTAGCTGCCAAGGCTTGTTCTACCGGTTGAGCAGTAGGTGTCGGTTGATCTTCTGTTATAGCAACAAAAACCCATCCATTGTCTATCAGATCCTCATCAGAATCATTAGTCACACCTTCATCAGCAATGTAACAAGATTTGTCTTTATTCTTCTTAAATCTGTATCTCTGATATTCAAGGTTAGGCTTGTATGTTCTTCTAGCTTCTTCTCTTAGTCTAGCATGTCTGTCAGGGCATCTCGAAGCCATATGACCAATCTTATTGCAGTTAAAACATTTAAAGGGTGCTTTAGCTTCATACTTACTTCCAACTAGACCTTTAGGCATTTTCCTTGCAAATAGTGCTTCAAGTTCTTCACTCTCTTTCCTTCTTTCTTGAAGTTCTCTTGCATAAAAGGCTTTCCAATCAGATTTGTCAAATGATGGAGCAGATGATGTTGATGCTTTAAAGGCCAAATCTGTCTTTATAGTACCAACATGACCAAATTCTTCAATTTCAAAAGCTGAAAGTTTCCCAATCAATGTATCCCTAGTTACTGATGTATTAGGCATTGTTCTTAACTCATTTATAGCAGTGACTTTCATTTTATATGCCGGAGGCAATCCTCTTAAAACTTTTGAAACAATTTCATCCTCACTTAAGGTTCCTCCACAACATTTAATACCCAAAACAATCTCATTTACTCTTTCCATAAAAGCAGAAATCCTTTCATCTTCTTCCATTTTCAGATGTTCATACCTGACCTAGAAGCTTTCAAGTTTTGCAATTTTGACTGTGGAATCTCCTTCATTCAGTGTTTCCAGATGATCCCAAATAGCTTTAGCAGTAGACCTATTTGATAGTCCCATGATTTGTTGATCTGATAATGCGCTCAAAAGTGCTTCTCTTGCTTTGCAATCATTTTCCTCATCTTTAGTCAAGTTGGGTGGAGTGGGCTGACTCTGAGTAGGAGCAGTATAACCATTCTTTGTAACATCCCAAATGTCCTTTCCAATGCAATTTAGATGTGTCTCCATTCTAATCTTCCATATGCCATAGTTGGTTCCATCAAGTTTGGGATTGTCCTTCCTGAAATAGTTAGTAGACATTGGATCTCCTCAAGCTGTAAAACTTCTGCAAAAGAGGACTAAGCTCTGATACCAATTGTTAAGTCCTGGAGACAACTAAGAGGGGGGGTGAATCAGTTATCAAATAAATTCAAACCAAAAACAACTTAACCAACTTAATGCTTAATACCGGTAAACCAATTTAATATGTCAGTAGACATTTTTAACAGTTAATTGCTATACTGGTAAGGATTAGTGCATGAAACATAAAGACAAAGTCATCCACAACACATAACACCAATATTTGTATGTGGAAACCCTGTAAGGGGAAAAACTATGGTGGGAAACCTTTCCCACAATTAGATGATACTACTGTAGATAGTAAGTGTACATAAATGGGGTCTACACATGCAGAAAGGGCAAGCGCCTAGAGCTCACTACTCAATCACAAAAAGGGAGTCACACTGACTATAGTTGGATGGTTAAATCCAATAAGAATGTACTGCACAAAATAGCATCTTCATATGCTAGATTCAGTACTGGTGTAGTTTTGATTGTCTTCACAAAAACCCTCCTTCAATCTTCAAATGATGTCTACGTGTATAGCTCTGCTTATTTTTGCATATACCTTCACACAATCCTTTTTCGCATTCCACACTTGATCTTGCAAATAAGATCTTACATTTATACCATAACCTAAGACCAATTTTAGTAGGTCAGCTCTACAAGATATTACAATAAAAACATTTTACAAACAATACAATATCCGATGCAATAATTGATTCAACATGTCGGCTTAATGCATTTACAACAATAATTAATCATCTCCATAGTGTGTTGTGCTGATCTGGAAAAGATAAACCTGCTAGTGTAACCCTGGACCTATTTGTCGGTAACAGAAAATATGCAAATATGAATATACCAATAAATAATTCTCCAAGACAAGATGTCCAAATGATTTCTTCGACATTACCAAGTGTTTTCCATATCATTCCACGTGTCGGTGATCATTATATCTTGCCAGTGTACCAGATACCAGTGACTATGCATGAGTCACTTGCTTGCTAGTGAATGTTGCTAATTCTCCAAAGTGTCAGAGTTGATAAGTGTTTAGTAGGTGTTGGCATCAATGACAAAACCATACCAAAATACCAACACTAGGAAAGCCCAAGATGGGAAAAACCTCGGTGAACAATTCTTCTGGAGTCTACTGCTCCAATCCAACCTCACAATGAAAACATACTTACAAAGTTTAGGGAACCAACCCAAGGAGTGCCAACTCCTAACTTTAGGGCACCAACCCAAGGAGCTACAACCCCTGCACTAAAATACAACTAAGTGTTCACAATATAGACATCAAATAAGTATTTATCTTGTTACAAGTGAATCTTGTAACCTTATCATATTTCTTACTCTGTCGATGAGATACCTTTTCTTCTACACCGACTCACTCTTTTGATGCTCTCTTTTTCTTCTTAACAGTCATTGAACTCTATTGGTACACTTATCCTCTTCTTCTATTGTGTTGGATCTGCACCTTACTCTTTTCTCTTCATTGGTATAACACCTTGCCAGTTCTTTGTCTACCTTCTTTTCAGCCTCCTTCACTTTTTCTCTATTGATATGAATACTATGGGTTCTTCACTCCTACTGGATGAAAACTTCAACCAGGTTCTCCCTCACTCTCACTCACTTCTCAGATGCTTGTTAATTACTATGCTAGTTTTCTCTTACATGTAGAAGTATCACCCTTCGCAGTAACACAATATTCTTCTATTATAGCATCACCTCACAATGTCTTTTGCTTTCATATTTATAAATTTGTTTCCCAGCAAAAAGCAATTCAAAATTTAAACGGTTAGGGTTTCTTCACCATCCTTGAGGAAAACCAAATCCAATCAGATCTTGTTTGATCTAATCTTTCAGACTGCTAGCTTGTACATCTCTACCATTTACGTGCCTCCTAGATCATGCCTTCGATTTCTATCGCTATGCTTTTTATCCTATCAACTGGTCTCTTGGTCAAACACCAAGATTTGGTTCTACTATTTCCTTCATCCTTCTCGATCTCCTCAATCACTCTTAGTTGTCTCATGATTGTCGTTTAGACCTCGAGGCACAAACCCCTACAATAATCTGCAACATGTCCCATGATTTGTGGGACCTTCTATTAATGTCAACCAACTCTACACCTACCCCATCGATGTACATTCCATCTTTATCTAATGCAGGTTCACCACCTCATTCACATTTGTCATTTCATCCTCTCTTGGAATCACTGTCGGTATCCACCTCATCACACTATTCTATCAGTTCATGCCTAGTCACTAAACATCTGAATAACTAGTTTCATCTACCGATAAACAAACCCTATTGGCATATGACACCTTTCTAGTTATCCTTCTTATCATGACCTTTTGTAATCTGTTAGTATAACCCTCAAATCGGTCTTCAGACATGACTGACTTAAGCATGCACATTCCCATCAAGTGGGAAGTCTTTTGTATCTTCACCTTGTCCATATTATTGGTGGGCTTACATACTGGTTACTACTCTTGATGACACCATGTCATCAACCTTCACAAGACTCCATCTTCAATTAGGTCAATCTACTTCTGACTACATCTACTTAGACTTAACTTTTCCCTGATCAATTATGTTCAGTTGTCAATATTTTGAGTATTGGAAGTTTTTCCTTTCAACCCTTAAAAATTTCAGGTTTTTAGAGTTTTATTCATTTCTGAGGGTTGTGGTTTCTAGGGGTTTAGGGTTTTGCATTTTCTTTTTTTCTAGTCTGCGAGCCTTTCTTTTCTTTTTCCTCATGACCTTTTTCCACTTAAGTTGAAGGGTCAGTGCATCATTAGAAGGGAAGGCCCCTTTTCGGTCTAAGCCTGGGTGGTTTCTAATGCTTTAATTTCTCCCTTATTCCTAAGTTTTCTCGCCTTTAATTTCCTGATCAAAGTTCTTAAAGATTGAGCAAGTCTCAGTGCATTGATGGTTGTCGCTAATCCGCTATGCAGAATGTAAGGCCCTCCCCAACCAAGCTTTGATTAAATTAGTTGACCATGTTTGACCCTATTAATAAATGTTATATAATTCAATAGAATGGGCTATGTTAGACAGATAGATTGGTGAGAAAAGTAATTGAACCAAGTTATAGAGTTATTTCACCTTGTGGTATACATTTTGATGTGCTATGAATTTAAAATCCTAAAAGATCCACTGATCGGATAATCTTGAACTAATGTATGTCAGCTATATCTAGATTTGCAGAACTTTATTATGTTGTTGGAAATATGATGCGTATCTTATGAATGAATGAAATTATGAGGATTATGATAATGGCTTATGTGGATAAATTGGGATATATGAGATATTGATTTGCTAATATCAATTGTATGCAGAGTGTTTGATGTGTATTCTTATTCATGTGTTTAATATTTTATGAATATATTTGGAAGTACTAATGTGTAATTGAGATGCGCAGGAAAATTATCCATGTGACCATGGAAACATTATGGAGAACCAAACCTAGACCTATGTATGTTCGTAAAACCAGGGTTTGTCTATTTGGAGAGACAACACCCCGTTCATATTGTATTTTATTAATGAAAGTGATTGTTGCATAAATGTTAGAATGAATTTATTTATTTGTGTAAATCCAACAAAAGACAAATTTTCAAGTGTAATTTTTGTAAAAGTATTTTTATTGTGTCGCTTCACACATGTGATCAATTTATGTTTTGTTTTTTTTAATTGTCTCTTGGACGGAGTTGTTTAACCATATATTTTTCAATTAATTTAATGTGATTCCATAATTGCCTTGGGAATAGAATCTTTGGGGTGGTCAACTTAAGTTTGACCCGAAAATTAACTTCAGAGGGGTTTAAAAGGGGTTAAATGGACACCTAGGGGTAGTTTAAGAGTGTTTCCTAAAGCCCGTAAGGTATACCTAAGGGTTAGGAGTAATTTTAGGCATGTTTCAACTCCCATGTGACCTTTTTGACACCCTAAAAAGTGAGTTTTCTAAGTTGTGCCAAAATTGAATTTAGAAGGCATCATCTAGATTAGTTAACTTTCTATTTTGTTGAGAAATCCCTTTTGATCTTCTTCTTCTTTTTCCTTTTTCAATTTTTAGAAACCTGTGAGAACTCTCACTGAGGTCTTCTTAGGCAAGAATGAGAGAGTTTGCAGGTAATCACCCACTCTCCATTTTTGGAGACAAGAATTTTAAAGAAAGACATATTTGGTTGTAGAAAATTTGGCTAAGTGTAGAGAGGCAAGGGTTTGTGGAATTGGGCTGCTCGTCTTCAACCAATCTAGCATACCTTTGGGCAGTTGAAGTTGGCCATAGTTTCTCCTTGTATTGTTTAATATTGCATGTTGTGTTGAAAGGATTTGCTTGTGTAAAAAGGCTAGTTTCTTGCATGTTTTCTTTGGAAAATTATTGTGTTCTATGTTTTACTTTTTGTATGCATTTTATGTGCTTTGGGAGTAATCAAGGCCTCCTACTATTGGGAGAGAGGATGGTCTTGTGGGTGGTAGAAGTGACAGCCCTCGAGCGAGAGGCTCTCGTTATGAGAGTGATCACAAGGGATTTTATGTGACCCTTGCTGCATGGCTTGTTTATGCATTTGGGGGTCATAAGGAGGGAAATAAGGCATGCATGCCTTGGGGGGGCATAAGGATGTGGGGTTGTTATACTTATGATGTATTTGATTTTCCATGAGGTGGCTATAAATTTTACCATACTTGCAGTCTCCTCAGGGTACTTGGTCCACTACCACCCTTGAAAAGACATCACAATGTGTGGTGCAGTGTAGCCTGGGTTGGGAATGTGTATGTGATTTTTTTTCCCATGATTGTTTGAGTTGCATGTGTGTTACCTGTCTAGGGCTTGGTTCTCCAAGCTCGGGGGTGGCTACTAGTTAGCCTTGGCTGGGAGGTGAGCACTCCATGGTCATAGCTTTGATTTAAAATGCAGGTTGTCGGAAGAAAAGAATAGGACGAGTGGAAGTTTGCAGGAGTTATTTGTCGCAGGAAATTATTTGTAAATGTAATTAATAATTAAAAAGTCCTCATTTATTAGAAATGAGAGACCCATTGTAAAGAGACAATAGTGTCTTTGAAATACGTTTTAAAAAGTTGTAATATTTTAGTATGCTATTTATTGCAGAAAAGAAATGAGTATTCCTAAATTAGTTTTTTCCAAAGTTCAACAAAAATTTTTATATCTGATGTGTTTATGATAAATTGAATATTAAGAAATTTATTTCATTCTTATGCATTTAAAATAAAATAAAACAGGAAAGGAATAAATTAGATTTGCATGCATATTGTAGGCTGAAATTAAAACATATAGTTCTATTTTCTGTAAATGCAATATAGTACAATAGATTTGTGGAAATTGTCTTTTCATTTATTATAGAAAAATAATATCTAAGATAGATAGTTTATCTAGTCTATAGAAAGATATATTTTTACAGTTGTTGTATAAAATTAATTTAATCCAGTTAGTTACTTTATACAGAAGATAAATCTAAGGTTAACTTAGTACATCTATGTTTTAGCAATAAAGTATTTTTCGGTTATTTTTTTAAAATAAAAAAATATACATGCATTTAATTCAGGATTTCGTTAGCAATCTGTTTTACTAGTTTTTTGTTTTTTTTAAATATAGAAATGAAATGCACAATAATGTTATTTCTCCTTATGCATCAAATGTATATAAATTTATACTCATATTTAAAATACAATGCAAAATACATACATATGTATATATATATATATATATATATATATATATAAATATATATATACCAAGTATATAGATACAAATATATCTATTTACATATGTATATATATATATAATATACATATAAATATAAATATATATATATATATTAAAAATATAAATAAAAATAAAAAATAAAAAATAAAAATAAAAATAAATAAAAAATGGTGGGGTGGGTTTTGGCCAGACTCACTGTGTTTAACACAATGGGACGGTGCGGCTCTCGCCACTGTGGGTGACCATAGTGATCGGCGCCACTACGGCCTCCCATAGTGGACGGCCCTAAGGCTGACACTGTGGGCGACCACAGTGGTCTCCGCCACTGTGGTAACCCACAGTGAGCAGTGCCCACGGGGTCACCACCGCCACTTCCCCAAAACCTCCGCCACTTTTCCATGGCCACCGCTCCCCATGAACACATTCGACCCCTGCATAACACCAAAAAAAAAAAAAGGAAGATAAAACCCTAGCCCGGTTAGGGCTAGGGTAGTGTGGGAAATAAGGATTAAAAAAATAAAGAAGGCATTTTTATATGAATAGAGAATTTAGGGCTTCCATGAGTTTATTGGATAATGGAGAATTATATATATATATATATATATATAGAGAGAGAGAGAGAGAGAGAGAGAGATGATATAATCAAAATGGATAATTTGTAATAATAGTTGTTAAGAGAAAATATATATAATTTAATTATATATATATATATATTAAAGGAAGTTTTATAATTTAATATATATAGTAATGTTTATCTTCATTTAGACATTTAATATTAATGTTGTTTAAAGGCAAATATTATATTAAACATTTTATTTAAGTGTTTGTAAATAGTATACATGCTTATATAATCAAGTGGACAAAATATTGGTTTTAATAAACCTAAGGGTATCTTAAAGAAATGATGTAAAGAAAAAAGATTTAAATATTATTCTTGGATATAGGTTATGGGATTAATCCTTATAGGACGCTTTTTGTTTTGGACTTAATTGACCTTAAAATCGATTTAGTTTAATCATATTTTAATTAATGTTGAAATAAAACATAGACTTTTATAAACTAAGTGTTAGGGCTAGTTTAATTAATTCATAGAGACAATTTATGGCATTCCTTTGGGAATTAATTTTATCTACGTCAATTAATTGATTTAATTTAGTTATTGATTAAAATCGATGAAGTAATAAAACTATTCATTTAGTAATCTGCACTTGATTAAATTATTTTTGTCTACTTGTGTTAGTGGCTACAGTTAACTCTAAACATAGTTAAGACAAAATATGTTAGAGCATTTCATATTTTCTAATTTAATGTTTTAAATTGTGATTTTAGAAAAAAAATTATCTCGTTCTTGCCCTAAATTTTGGACATGACATTTTGGTATCAGAGCCCTAGGTTCATACACTGGTGAACATGGGCTACATTCATAACTTAGTTGAACTAAACTATGGCTTGGAAGTATAACACCTAGGTGAAAACTTGCGAAATAGCAAAGTGAAACATAAGTGAAAATTCTTGTGAATCAATAAATCAACATATATCAATTCAAGGGGTTCCAAAGGGTCACTAAAAGCCCTGAAATTGGAACTTATTAGTCATAATATTTATGGCTTAAATAAAACCCCCAAAGGCTGCAAAATTTTCAATTTTTATTTATTTATATGAAGTATTCTCGGTATTTAATAAACAAAATTTAGATCATTAGTACTTATAAGGTTACCATTCAATTAGAACCCAAATGCAATAATTGCCCTAATCAAATCAAGTATGAGGAGTTAATTCTTCAATAAAATACCTCTGATGGTAACCAAAAGAATGCCATCCATCGAGATATGTTCTTAACATGGCAAGTCAAGAAAGATAGTTAGACCTTAGATGAAGGCACCATAAACAAGATAAATAAGATCGAGACGGTTCAAGTTAAGCTTTTAAGCTATGTGAAATTATGAGGGTTAAAAAGATCAAGGCTGTCATAGAAGACATAAATGAAGAAGAGTTAAAGGGAACTCTTGCGAATCTCAGAAAGAAGCAATAACCTATCCTAATGACTAGGTACCTTAAGAATGTGGTCATGTTAGATTTCTTATTAAGAGCATTTGTTAGACAATGTTTGTAGAAATATTAGAGTTGGATAACCCTGAAGATAAGAACTAAAATGATGAACAGAAATCCCCTTGATCAAAAAATCCTAGTAATACTATAGGTGAGTTAATAAGGAGAAAGGAGGCATGAAATTCTTGGGTAAAAACACGTTTTTACAATAAACCCTAAAGTTCATCCGTGGTTATATAATTGGGGAAACAAGCAAGTAAAACTTGAACTAGTTCCTTTATGGGAAGATAATCTTGGAATAAGTAAATAATGGAAGAGAGAGTAGAGTTGATTTGGGGATCGTACAAAAATCTCAAGTTATTAGGATCTTATAACCTAGGAATGAGTAACTAATATTCATTCAGAAACTAAGGAGGAAAGTGCAACCCAATCATGGTTAGTTGCTAGGTACAAGATAGTATGTATCACAATTTAACTACTAGGCACAATCGAAGAAGCTTTGCAAATTTTGGCACTCAAGTGTGAAAGTATGCGAAAACATCAAGTATGGATGAAGCAACAGGCAGATGGAAATGGCTTATGGAAAGATAGTATAACAACAATATAATACCAAAGTTTTAATGTGAATTAGTTGGCAGTATAAAAGATTTTATGAGAACATTGATAAGGAGCTGAATTTTGTAGTTAGCCAAGGGAGAACTTGGAAAATTATGGATCTTAAGACATTGGTAATTATTGGACACTTTTAAGTTATACTGTAATTAGGTAACAAAATATTACGATGATAAGGTGTTTTTGTGGATTGAAGGAAATCGTAAGTTGTGACATGTCGAAAATGGGCTAGAAGTAAATATAAATAAGTAATATGGAATGAGATAATTTCCCTTTTTCTAAATTTTTAGATTAAAAGGATGGGTGTTGGTCACTTTTTGAGTGCACACCCCCTTGACTTCATAGTTGCATAAGTGAAGTAGGAGAGAATAAGTCCACCCTCTGAGTTGTTTGAAATATGTCTTGAAATGTGTGGGAAGAAATTGTTGTCAACTGTTATCAATCTTACTTGACAATAATTCCACCCCAAATGGCTCTTAACCTTAAGTGTTAGTAATTTGGCAACAAGCTCCTACCTAATGAAGGCAAGTGAATGTTAGAAGTAAAAGTATAAGGAGATAGCATAAGGTGCTAAGAAAACAAATTATGTCTCTAGTAAAATTTTATGATTACATTATACAATCCTAAGTGGTTTTAAGTAAACAAGTGTCAATTTTGTACTGAACTAACAACTGTGTGTGTAGGACATGAAAGTGTTGATACTTGAGCTACCATGTAACATTGAATCAAGGTTTAGCATATTAAGATAATTAATAGAGTCCATATTATATTAAGTTATTAAGGAAGGATGTATTAACAGGATGGAGGAAACTAGATATTTATTAGATAATTGATATTGAACCAAGTTGCTATATAAATGTCTATTTAGTAGAAGATGATCTAATTAAGTACTATTAAACGCAACTGTAATGAAAGGGACTTTTGAGTGAAATTATTATTGCCCTTATAAAAAAATTTTGATCCACTTGATAATAGGAGTTATCGTATTTGTTATGTTAGTAATTTTCTTAATTCCATCGCCTAGGAGTTTTATCAAGACCTAAGGTTCCGTTGGATCAGCTTGTTAAGCTTTAACCTCTAATTAAGCATAGATTGTGGATGAAGAATGGTAGAGTTAGTGCAATCACCTATTAGGATATAATTAATGATGTTAATAACCCCAAATAGATAGTAGATTATATCGGAAAGTGTTGCTTGAAATAGTAAGCACGTGAAGGTTAAAATGGAACACAATTTATAAAAAAATGAATGCGATCTCCTGTGTATAAGAATCTATTTCATAAATAAATAAAGGATTATAAAGAATTTAAGAACCTTAAGTGTCTAACAATCACTTCCTAACACACTCAGGACATGTGATCTTGGGTGATGTGTTGCAGTTACTCCCTAGGGTATGACCAGTATGGTCATCTTGTTTCGAGTTTTGATTCGTCAGTATTTTCAACTTTCTTTGAAAAGTATATTGTGACCTAGGAGCTAGTACTTTCTTTTATTTATTATTTTTTTTTTATGATGAGGGGACCACTAAATTTATGTTTCTTTTTATTGGAGCTATGGCACTTACCATGTTGCTAATTTTAATATCTTTCAATTGTCGGCATTTTTCTTCTTCGATTGGACTTGGTGAAAGTAACTTTTATTTTGATCTTTTAAGTGTCAAGTGGTCATTTTGATGGTTGATGTAACTAGCCCTAGTGATGTGATTTGTGTAATATCTATCATGTTCATTGAACCACTGATAGTGTGTCAAGGGAGGATATCGCAAGGAGTGAAAATTAGGCACAAAGAATTAATAAAGAATATATTTTTTCAAATTAAGATAAAGGAAGGAATATCCTCCTAAGTAAAATTAATTGTGAGTAATCTGAAAGAGAAAAATATGTAACAATAGGGTGAACTGGACCTAATGAATTACGAAAGTAATAATTGTCGACTAGTAAATTTAGCATGTGTATGGAGATGATTGCATGGATGATATCTAAAATAGTTTTAATAATTTCCATCACTCCCTTGGAATGGGATTGTTATGTACCTTAATGTTTGGGAATTGTGAACAATTTACCCTATGAAACTTAAACCTTGGAGCCTAGAAATAAAAACATTTTAATCCCTAGTGGTAGAAAACTACCCTATATAAGGGCAGAATTGAAGAACCTAAATTTGATTATGCCTTGTCACCTAAGAAAGTTGGAAGAAATTATGCACCTAGGACAATTTAGCAAATAGTTTATTAACACCCTAATGAGGTGCCTTGATGTAGAATAAGTAGAGTCATTTTGGTTAAGTGTGACGTCAATTTTCTTAAGTAACATCCATGGATGGGAATACAGTAGGATAAACATGTTTTACACGAACCCTTAATAAGTATGACTCCTAGAAATTAATAAGTAAACTACCATGTGTAACCTTGATTGTGGGAGTTGATGTGTGTTATTGATATGATTTGGATGGCGCATTAATGTAAGTTGTTGAAAAGTAGAACCTTGTAAGCACCTACCTAAGATCGAAGGGAAATGTAATAATAATACTAAGAATTTAACCTTGTGAAGAAGTTAATTACAATAATAAGTTGATTTTGTTCTTTCACCTTTCTAGTAGGCAAGTTAAGATTTTGAGTAACTTATTGACATTGTGGGAAATGTTATGTCCCTACTTCATAACTCTACTCATGCGGCTTCCAGGAGTAAGTTGAACTCTAGGGGAGGAGGATGTAAGGCCCTCCCCAACCAAGCTTTGATTAACTTAGTTGAACATGTTTGACCCTATTAATAAATGTTATATAATTCAATAGAATGGGCTATGTTAGATAGATAGATTGGTGGGAAAAGTAATTGAACCGAGTTATAGAGTTATTTTACCTTGTGGTATACATTTTGATGTGTTATGAATTTGAAATCCTAAAAGATCCACTGATCGGATAATCTTGAACTAATGTATGTCAACTATATCTGGATTTGTAGAACTTTATTATGGTGTTGGAAATATGATGTGTATCTTATGAATGAATGAAATTATGAGGATTATGATAATGGCTTATATGGATAAATTGGGATATATGAGATATTGATTTGTTAATGTCAATTGTATGTAGAGTGTTTGATGTGTATTCTTATTCATGTGTTTAATATTTTATGAGGATATTTGGAAGTACTAATGTGTAATTGAGATGCGTAGGAAAATTGTCCATGTGACCATGGAAACATTATGGAGAACCAAACCTAGACCTATCTATGTTCGTAAAACCAGGGTTTGTCTATTTGGAGAGACAACACCCTATTCGTATCATATTTTATTCGTGAAAGTGATTGTTGCATGAATGTTAGAATGAATTTATTTATTTGTGTAAATCCAACAAGAAACAAATTTTCAAGTGTAATTTTTGTAAAAGTATTTTTATTGTGTCGCTTCACACATGTGATCAATTTATGTTTTTTTTTTTTTTAATTGTCTCTTGGAGGGAGTTGTTTAACAATAGATTTTTCAATTAATTTAATGTGATTCCATAATAGCCTTGGGAAGAGAATCTTTAGGGTGGTCAACTTAAGTTTGACCCGAAAATTAACTTCAGAGGGGTTTAAAAGGGGTTAAATGGACACCTAGGGGTAGTTTAAGAGTGTTTCCTAAAGCCCATAAGGTATACCCAAGGGTTAGGAGTAATTTTAGGCATGTTTCAACTCCCATGTGACCTTTTTGACACCCTAAAAAGTGAGTTTTCTAAATTGTGTGAAAATTGAATTTAGAAGGCATCATCTAGATTAGTTAACTTTCTATTTTGTTGAGAAATCCCTTTTGATCTTCTTCTTCTTTTTCCTTTTTCAATTTTTAGAAACCTGTGAAAACTCTCACTGAGGTCTTCTTAGGCAAGAATGAGAGAGTTTTCGGTTAATCACCCACTCTCCATTTTTGGAGAAAAGAATTTGAAAGAAAGATAGATTTGGTTTTAGAAAATTTGGCTAAGTGTAGAGAGGCAAGGGTTTGTGGAATTGGGCTGCTCATCTTCAACCAATCTAGCATACCTTTGGGCAGTTGAAGGTTGGTCATATTTTCTCCTTGTATTGTTTAATATTGCATGTTGTGTTGAAAGAATTTGCTTGTGTAAATAGGCTAGTTTCTTGCATGTTTTCTTTGGAAAATTATTGTGTTCTATGTTTTACTTTTTGTATGCATTTTATGTGCTTTGGGAGTAATCAAGGCCTCCTACTATTGGGAGAGAGGATGGTCTTGTGGGTGGTAGAAGTGACAGCCCTCGAGCGAGAGGCTCTCGTTATGAGAGTGATCACAAGGGATTTTATGTGACCCTTGCTGCATGGCTTGTTTATGCATTTGGGGGTCATAAGGAGGGAAATAAGGCATGCATGCCTTGGGGGGGCATAAGGATGTGGGGTTGTTATACTTATGATGTATTTGATTTTCCATGAGGTGGCTATACATTTTACCATACTTGCAGTCTCCTCAGGGTACTTGGTCCACTACCACCCTTGAAAAGACATCACAATGTGTGGTGCAGTGTAGCCTGGGTTGGGAATGTGTATGTGATTGTTTTTCCCATGATTGTTTGAGTTGCATGTGTGTTACCTATCTAGGGCTTGGTTCTCCAAGCTCGGGGGTGGCTACTAGTTAGCCTTGGCTGGGAGGTGAGCACTCCATGGTCATAGCTTTGGGGGTGTCTACTAGGATGAGTGGAAGTTTGCAAGAGTTATTTGTCGTAGGAAATTATTTATAAATGTAATTAATAATTAAAAAGTCCTCATTTATTAGAAATGAGAGACCCATTTTAAAGAGACAATAGTGTCTTTGAAATACGTTTTAAAAAGTTGTAATATTTTAGTATGCTATTTATTGCAGAAAAGAAATGAGTATTCCTAAATTAGTTTTTTCCAAAGTTCAACAAAAAAATTTATATCTGATGTGTTTATGATAAATTGAATAGCAAGAAATTTATTTCATTCTTATGCATTTAAAATAAAATAAAATAGGAAAGGAATAAATTATATTTGCATGTATATTGTAGGCTGAAATTAAAACAGATAGTTCTATTTTCTGTAAATGCAATATAGTACAATACAGTTCTGGAAATCGTCTTTTCATTTATTACAGAAAAATAATATCTAAGATAGATAGTTTATCTAGTCTATAGAAACATATATTTTTACAGTTGCTGTATAAAATTAATTTAATCCAGTCAGTTACTTTATGCAGAAGATAAATCTAAGGTTAACTTAGTACATCTATGTTTTAGCAATAAAGTATTTTTCGGTTATTTAAAAAATATATATATATAGAAATTAAATGCACAACAATGTTATTTCTCCTTATGCATCAAATGTATATAAATTTATACTCATATTTAAAATACAATGCAAAATACATACATACATACATACATACATATATATATATATATATATAAATATAAAATATACATATAAATATAAATATATATATATATTAAAAATATAAATATATAAAAAAATGAAAAAAAATTAAAAAAATAAAAATGGGGTGGTAGGTTTCGGCCAAACCCACTGTGTTAAACACAGTCGGACGGCATGGCTCCCGCCACTATGGATGACCACAGTGGTCGCCACCACTATGGTAACCCGCAGTGGTCGCCACCACTATGGTAACCCACAGTGAGCGGTGCCCACAGGGTCACCACCACCGCTTCCCCAAAACCTCTGCCACTTTGCCATGGCCGCCACTCCCCGTGAACACATTCGACCCCTACATAACACCAAAAAAAAAAAAAAGGAAGATAAAACCCTAGCCCGGTTAGGGCTAGGGTAGTGTGGGAAATAAGGATTAAAAGAATAAAGAAGGCATTTTTATATGAATAGAGAATTTAGGGCTTCCATGGGTTTATTGGATAATGGAAAATTATATATATATATATATATATATATATATATAGACATAGAGAAGGTTAAGATGATATAATCAAAATGGGTAAGTTGTAATAATAGTTGTTAAGGGAAAATATATATAATTTAATTAAATATATATTTTAAAGAAGTTTTATAATTTAATATATATAGTAATGTTTATCTTCATTTAGACATTTAATATTAATGTTGTTTAAAGGCAAATATTAGATTAAACATTTTATTTAAGTGTTTGTAAATAGTATATATGCTTATATAATCAAGTGAACAAAATATTGGTTTTAATAAACCTAAGGGTATCTTAAAGAAATGATGTAAAAAAAAAGATTTAAATATTATTCTTGGATATAGGTTATGGGATTAATCCTTATAGGACTATTTTCGTTTTGGACTTAATTGACCTTAAAATCGATTTAGTTTAATCATATTTTAATTAATGTTGAAATAAAACATAAACTTTTATAAACTAAGCGTTAGGGCTAGTTTACTTAATTCATAGAGACAATTTATACATTCCTTTGGGAATTAATTTTATCTATGTCAATTAATTGATTTAATTTAGTTATTGATTAAAATCGATGAAGTAATAAAACTATTCATTTAGTAATCCACACTTAATTAAATTATTTTTGTCTACTTGTGTTAGTGGTTACAGTTAACTCTAAACATAGTTAAGACAAAATATGTTAGAGCATTTCATATTTTCTAATTTAATGTTTTAAGTTGCGATTTTTAAAAAAAATATCTCATTCTTGCCCTAAATTTTGGGCATGACACGGAAGTGCCCAATTTTTAGCCTTTGTGGACCAGTGACTAGACAGTGGGACCCTCTCTTAGGTAGCACTTTCAGTGTGTTAACATGCAGTTAAGTTTTGTGTGCATCGACGGTTGTCGCTGATCCACTATGTGGAGTTGCTCAAAAGTTAGCCTTCGCGGATCAGCGACAAGCTGCAAGAGTTCAAGCCACTAACAACAAGCGAAAAAAAAGGCACATAGTGTATGGTTGGTGGTTAAGTGTTTGTCGTTCTTAAAAGTTGAGCAAGTTGGATCGAATCTCATGGTTGTCGCTAATTCGTTGTATAAAGTTGCACGACTCTTAGTCTTCGTGGATTAGCGACTAAGTGGTGGGGCCCGTGAAAAGAAAGTGTTTTCAGTCTGTGAATAGGTTCACATGTTCCAAAGACATCAAGGGTGGTTGCTAATCCGCAAAGGGAAGTTGCTTGAAATTTATGCTTCGTGGATTAGTGACAAGCTGTTAGCAGCAATGGTTCAAGCCAGTAGTTAATACAAATGGTTATGGTGAAAAACAAAGTGGTAGCGGTTAAACTCTTAAAGGCTCTTAAAGATTGGTCTCTTTTGTATCATCTGATGGTTGTCACTAATCAGCTATGAGAAGTTGTAGGACCTTTAGTCTTCATAGACCAGCGACTGAATGGTGGGACCTGCTCTAAAGTGCACGGCTCATGTAAGTAAAGGGCATGCTAGTTTTTTTTCATCTCACGGATGTCGCTAATCCACTATGTGGAGAAGCTCGACTGTTATTCATCACGGATCAGTGACTAATGAAAGAATACTGAGAAAAGTTTTCCTCTGATCCATTGGAGTCAAATTTTGAATCATTTATGAAGATTAATTGCTGAAGTGTATCTCTTAATTGGTCCTAATAAATGCTCAATTGCCATTATAGTCCTTCCATGATATACGGTTTTTGAATTACAAAAAGAATTCAAGGAAATGTTGCAGAGGAAACACGTGCGCGGGTCAATTTTTCTCAAGCAATGAGTAAGTTTTCTTGCAACTGTGCTTTATAATTACAGAATATTTGATTATTGAGTGCATGAATTTCCAGAAGGGTTGTTTGAATTGTTATTGAAGTATGGATAATTATGAGATGGCACCATGAAGGGAATTCAGAGGGAAGGTAGATTATCAGGAGAGAGCCATTTGTGACAATTTGTTAGAGCAATTGTTTCAATCTACTAATAGTGCATTAAAAATGAAGGAGCTTGTGCCTAAGTCTCCCCGCCTAAGAATTGGTGAAGGTTTGTATGATAAGGGGTATTGGCTGAAAGATGCCTAGATAGGAATGGCGGGTTTAGGACTTTTCAAAGTGGGTTTTAGTCAACAAATTTCTCCTGCTCCAATGAATTATATATGGGAATTTGATGTCGAGAAGCTTGTAGTGCCTGGAGTTTTCATGGATGTTGATCTATTGACCCAGATTACAAAAAGCTATGACCCCATCACTAAAACTGTTATAAATATAAGCGGAGGAGTTTTAATTGAAATCAATGATGATGCATTTAGGAAAGTTTTTCGGCTAAGTGAGGCCTCAAATTATTTAGAGCCTATTGATTTTGATATGCTTATGAAGTTCTATGATGCACAGAAGGATCATCTTAGGAATGGGCCATTGAAGGAATTCTTTGCAAAAATAGGAGGATTTACACTAGTAGGCCCAAGTACAATGGAGCCTTTCCCTTTGGATTTCTTTACTTTGAGGGCTAAAGGAATGTTCTGGTCTTTGTGTCAAATTTTTGGGAAAGATGCAGAGACCACCATGTCGACCCACTACATGTTTATGATAGCATAGATTTTAAATCCATCTCTGGCAGTGACCTTTGATTTTACACCATACCTCACTGATGCCATTCATGAGGGTCTGATTGGGATAAAAAATGCTAAGGTAGGTAGACCTTTTGGGTGGTATTCCCTCCTTATGCATATGTTTTTATTTTAAGGTGCTGAATATTTTGCAAAAGAGATGGATTTGTTAAAGGAGAAAGATGGAGAGGATATGCCAATTCAGCTATGGAGCACAATTTTGTCTTCGGATAGAGAGGATGCAAGTTATTTGAAGTTTGATAAATGTTTTGCATCCAGGCTTAGAATCCTTCTATGCTGGGAGAACCCTAGGATCCCTAAGGCCCTTTTAGAATTCATTAGACCTAAGGAGTTCACTGAAGATATCAAGATTGTGCACAATTGGGGTGACATATTTATGTACCCAGTCTCTACTGTTTCTAGAGTTTATGGTTTTAGGGGAACTCCTTATCTCCTCCCCTACCAGGTCCCTTTGAAGATAGGCATTGCTGAAGTCTTAAGACAAATCGGAGGCCTGCAAGAAATAGAGTTGAAAAATAAAGGAAGGGGGACAATTTTCCCAACAATTACCATAGCACATCAATTTATAATCACTAAGGGTGGTTGGGTACATTTTGACAAATTTCTCCAGCCATATAGGTTATCCACTATAGTTGTGAGGTTTGTTGATCTAGAGAAATTTTTCAATGGTATGTTTAGGAAGAAGGTCAGATGTGCAGGTAAGGCCCATCAATTTCACTTTCCTGAAGACTTGATAAGGAATGAGTTTAGTCTAGAGGAATAAGAAGAAAAGAAGGAAAAATGGATAGCATTCAGGAAAACTCTAGATTTTATTCAATATTTTGATATCCATTATGATCCCTTGGCTAGTTTTACCCCTTTCGAGGAAAAGATTAAGTTTTTGGTGGTTTATTTTGGGGATCTAATGCAAACCTTAAAAGAGAAAAAGGAGGCTGTAATGAGAGCTGATCCTAAGAAAGCTAAACTTGTTTTAGCTAAGCCTGCTTATGCCAAAGGGGTTCCCCCAGGTGAGTATGTAATGCACAAAAGAGTAGGGTATAATGTATTAATGTCAAAAAGGGATGAGCCCTCCACTTAAAAGTGAAAAAGGCCGCTAGAAGATGTCAATGAAACCCAAGACTCTCCAAAAAGGAAAGGGGTAAGGAAAAAGGTCCAGACAAATGAGCCCTTATATTCTCCTTCCCATTCCCCAATTCACATGGGAGATGAGCATGAGGTAGCTAAGAAATTGTTGCAATTGGGAAGTCTTGGAGAGATTTCCTACACATATGAAGAGATTCAAGAAGGAATGCCAAAAGAACTAGCAAGTGCCAGAATGGACTTGATAGTTGAGGAGTTTACAGGTAAGGAATTGGACCTTGTCATCAAACAGGCCAGTGATGAGTTCTTGGTAGATAGCAATTTTGTTAAAACAGGATCATTTTTGCAATTTGTTTGGAGAAAGAATTTATAACAATTCAAAGAAACGTGTGAGAAAAGAAAGATGGAGTGTCCCCACAAAGATACATCTATGATTGAGGCAGATGTGAAAAGGAAAATGTTAGTAGAATTTGAGGCCATCACCCCTGAGCAGGGGAGGAAGATGATTGTAGAAGATGGAGATTTGATTCTTCCCAAGTGGGATATAGTTGATGCTCTGATTCTTGATGCAATCTAGAAAAGAGACAATGCCTCTAGAAGGAGTAACTTATAGAAATGATCATGCAGCACTGGTTATGTGGTCATTAAGGATACCAGAAAACAAAAGGAGGGATGATACCTTAGAATCTATCTATTTAGGAGGCATGATTGTTAAGAGAGTGAAGGATACAGGATTGGTGGAAGCTACTAGTACAACCATGGAATCTACAAAATTCAATATGGTAGTAGCAGAGAAAGAAGCCAAGGAAAAGGCTGATCTCCAGGTGAAGTTGGAGGTAATCCTAAAAGCCTACAATGAAGCCAAACTTGAGGTGGATAGAAAAGAATACAATTGCAAAGTTAAAGATCCAGATAGGAGGGCAGCAACAAAAAGGTGAATCTTCTAATTTGATGATTGCCTCTTCTCCAGCCAGACCTCCACCTATTAGCCCAATCATTGAATTCCCTCTCTCTCCTGTAACCCCTAGTTTTCAATCTACTGAAAAGAGTTTTGAGCATGTTGACTGCTTTAAAGGAGGACAAGGCTATTCTAGAGCCAACTTTGAATAAATGGATGGCTAGGGAGGTGGATTTGGAACTTATGTGCTCATCCCATGAAGAGGCAGATGTTGATGTGACTATTAAATCCACTTATGAGTTGGTAAAAGGTATGTCTAGGCTAGCAGAGGGGAGAGTTGGTCTAGAAAGAAAAGCAAACTTGTATAGAAATGATAAGAAGTTTGAACTATTTCCTGGGGGTTTTATTGGCACTAACAAGTTGAAAGATGAAGAGTTGTGGCTTGGTGAGCTAGTCCATAAATTATCACAATGGATAAATGACATCATAAATACAAATGATACATCTCTGCTCATTCAAACAATTAAGGAGATTGAAAAAATAAAGTCACATTTTGGGTTTTTGGAAGCAGAAGTTAAGCAGTTAAGGAACACATGGAAGAGATTAAAGAAGTTGAAGAAGAAAGTTGTTAGCTTCTCTTGTCTTAGTGATGACATGTTCAAAGAATGGAAAGATAAATATGTGATGCAAGAAGCGAAGGCTCAAGAATAGCCAATTGATGCTGCAACATTATAACAAACCTGAGGGAAGTTGGAAGTGGTTAGCTCTTGTAACTGTTTGTTTTAGGCTAATTGGATTTTTGAGGAATTAAAGACACCTGACACTCGACGTATGAATACTGAGAGGTCTTTTGGCCTTTATTCAGCTGGTTAACTAATTGGTTTTCCTCTTATTTCCTTTAGTAAGAATTGTAACCCTCTTTTGAGAGGGAATTATGGTTATAACAAAATTTTCTAGGAAAGTCCAAATCTTGTTGCATCCATATCTCTATAAATGGATACTAGGACTATTTAGGAAATCATCACAATAATTTTGTAAGAAAAATCTGGCAAAATGTATTTAGGGTTTGTCTGGTTTTTGGAAAATCATTCTTGAGTTATGTACAATTTGATGGAAAGTATTAATATACAGACCGAAGCATTTTAAGTCTTAATTCTTGTTGTCTTCATGTCTTTATGACTAGTTACAATTTTTATTAAATCATTTAGGATTGTTTAATTGAATGATTTGCAAGGCAATTTACGAGAATGTGTTTAGGTTGATCCCTCAAGGAGGGAAATTATATATACTTAAACCGTTTTCATTGGTAATTAGTGATTCTTACTTGAATTCAATGACTAGGTTTAGCACATGGTGAGAGTTTATGTATGTTGGGCATATGTAGATTTGGTTAAATAAATGTAATGGCATGTATGTGAATTTCTTATGTCAGTTCTTGCCCAATTCTGAGTGACTCTGAAGCCCGAATAAGGCACTAGTATAGCTTGTTAAGGTTCATGATTCTCTTGATGATCAATGAAAATGAATACAAGTCTTTCTTTTACGTCCAGTTATGTTTAAAGGTGTAGGGCTTGCAGGAGCTAGCATTGGTCTTCTGTAACTTTTCAATTGTATAAAGTGATCCAAGAGGTATACCCACCTAAGCTTAAGTTTAAGCTTGAAGTGAAGAAGGTTTTTGTATAAATCTTGTTAAATGTTGTTTTTTTTTTTCTGTTTCATGTTATTTCTCTCCATAAGCGATAGAGGTTTGAAAATTATAGTAGAGAAAACAAAGCAATCATAAATTGAGAACAGCATGTTCATTCCTCTACCGGTTTGTCAAGGTGACAAACACTTCACACTTCCTCTGTACTGGCATCTCAACATGCCTTCTCTGTCAATCCTGTGCATAACCTTGATCTCATGTACTTAAGGCATTCCCTCAATTCACCAGTAGATCTGGTGTGAGCCTTCAAGTACTTGCCTTTACCTCTTCACTCTTATGCACATAGTGCATAATAGGAGATAAGCTCCACTTACCTGTGGAGTGGCACCTTATCTTCTGCATCCTGCAATGTACTCATGTGGCTTCCATCTTTGTGAAACATCTCTTCAAATAGGCAAATGTGATTTGATGTGAGCACATTCACTGTGAGTCATAGCTTCTCATGATGACTACATCTTCATCCGGTGAGAGTTCTATTGTCCGTCAACCTCACAGCATACCAATGACCTATTCATTCTTCTCTTCTGGTGTTGGTGTGATTTAGGTAACATTCTGCCTCTTCATCACAAACACCATCCAAGAAACCTACTCATTATCAACAATCCATTTTCTAGTTGACATACTTTTCTTATTGGGGATACACTATACCGGTATCTATAATCTTACCATTCCATCCACACAAGACAAACACTAACTTGTGTACTAGTGTCACTAGTGATCACTCTTCCTTACCATACCGGTGTTTTACAACACAAGGTGATATCAAAGATATCACATCATGTACTCCTCCATAGCAGTGTTGCACAACCATCTCTTCTACCGGTAGTCATCCCATATCGGTTGACATCAATGACAACACAATGCCAGCAATATCATCACCAACAATCCCTATATTGGTTCATCAATATCATCAACAATTATGCCAATATGCCAACATCATTCTCATAGGTAATCCTAAAGCATTCATCAACTCTTTCCTTCAATAATTGTTTAATATTCTCTTCATTTTTCTTTCGATCATCAATCTCCTTAGTCAGTCTCATCATAATGGATTGCATCTCATTCTTTAATGCAGCATTATCTCTCTCAAGCTTGTCAACTTCATCAGCTTTACCTTGATTTTCCATGATTTGATATTCTTTCTCCTTTATCTTGTCCATTAATTCTTTCCTCTTGTCTCTTGAAGTGCTCACTTGATCCTTCAAGTCATTAATGAAATCATCAGCATCATTCAAGTTTTTCTTTAAAGAACTGATCTCATTTCTTGCTGCATCAAGATCTCAAGTGCCACACTAAGCTGCCTCTAAAAATTAGAATCCATTGATTCAATCTCCTAGACCTTCCTCAAGTGGTTAAGCTTCCTCAAAGGAAATAAGCTTTGGTACCAATTGTTGGAATCAAGGATCACTAAGAGGGGGGGTCAATCAGTGATCTACCGGTTGGAAAATTTTCAAACTTAACTTTAAACCACCGAAAGCATACAAATGAAACTAAAATGCAAGAACATAAAACAATAAACCACAAGATCATAACACCGTATTTTTACATGGAAACCCAAATTGGAAAAACCACGATGAGATTTGAACCCACAATATTATTCCACTATGGCTAGTAGCAAAACAATATTACAACATGGGAATGCACAGGCATTCAAGAACACTGCCTAGAGCTCACTGCTCAAATACAATAAGGGCTACAACCCCAAAAGGCTCACTACCTTAATAATTTAGTACAATGATGAATTATAGAAAAATTAACTCTAAGATAACATCTACAATGCTTGGATGAGTTCCAGTTAAGTGCCAAATATGCCAATTGAATCAACTCTATTGTTCTACTTTGTTCTGCCCTGCCCTCTATCTTAGTCAACTACCAAATCAAGAATACACATGTGAAACTACACCAAAATGGATTCTTGATCACCACTCAATCGCATACAATCATATCATTCACCAAAAAGATCATCTACATTAGTCTTATATATCCGCAATCACAAAATAGATCATTTACCATGTCAGCCTGCTACTGTAACGTGTAGTCACATGCTGGCTTGACTAAATCACCAAATATAAATGTCGATCACCAAAATAATAATAAAATAATGTCTCCATATTGTCTCAATCAATCCATATGCAATTATATACATCGCAATCACCGGAAAGCTTTCGGACCAAACCTGCTCTATTTATCCTAAAATATTAGTTAACTAGCTACCGATTGATGTCCTCTTTCAAAAATCAAGATCCATGATTACCGGATGGGAATTTCATAAAGATTTGCCATAAATGACAACCCTAAAGCAATAATCAGCCATCGGAGGCCACGAGATGAGTGTCAATTGCCAGCATGCCAAAGATGGACTAGCTTCTCAATTTATTCGGACCATTGTTTTAGGTCTTGGTCGAAGATTGTTGCAATATATGTATGGATTTGGATTTCCTTTAACTATTAATTTGGTTCCATTGTGTGGTAACTTGATGTATTGGTGGTAAGTTGAAGTTACTTCTCTCATTGCATGTATTAATGGTCATCCCAAAATTATATAGTATGTGAGATCAAGATCAAGGACTTGGAAAACCACATCCTTTGTTACCAGCTCAACTAATTGTTCTCCCCCTTTGACAATAGTGCCAAAGGTGTAGATACCTCTGTTGTCTTCATCTCTTATTATCTTATCATAGTTGTTCCCCCTAAGGAGTATCCCACTTCACATCAATCCAAAACTAAAAGATATTCAATTAATTCACCAGATTGATGCATCACCAACATCTTAGTTGATCTTGTGTATAGATACAACCCCTAATCTACCTCTAAGATATTCAAAGGTTGTTGATGCAGGGGTATCTACACATCAACCACCAAGTGATCTTGAGGAGAAAACATAGGTGAAGGAGTTTAGTAGGATTTATGTCTTATTTGCATATTTGATGTTTTTCTTTATTGTAATAATCATACCCTACCTTGTAAGCCAATACCTTAGGTAGGTGTGTTATAAACCACCTTGGGTATATGGAATTTGGGGTTATTCATGCCTTGAAGGAATTTTTAGTGCATTTGAAGAGTTTTAAGTGTCTTAGGGGTCAATTAGTGTCTTGGTGTGTTTAGGAGGACAAAATGTCAAAAATTGTCAAAAGTTGTCAAGCAACTATGACAACTTTTAACCCAAATTTGTAACTTCCTCCAAACCACCATGTTGGTTTCGAAAATCAGTTGGTAACTATTTTAAGAGTCATAAAAGGTCTAAATACAACCTTTGGCAGGGTTGTTGAATGTGGAAGGTAAAAGTTAGTATTCAAAAACTTAATAAAATTGTGATTTTTCCTGCAATTTGCTGCTATTTTCCATTTTCCATATAGTACGGATTTCTTGGAAGCATAAAAATAGTAGGATGTTTTAGATAATTTAATCACCTTTCAAATGAGTCTAATCTGAGGTCTTGATTCATTCTGGAGGTGGAGATATCTGCATTTTACTGGAAGTAACCCAGATTTGATAGTTTTGCCTAGGTTTTGAAGGAAAAATGAAGTTTTCTTGCTGATACCTCATTGGTTTTGACTGGACTTTGGGGTGAAGCAAGGTAAGACCATTTAAATTAATATTTTCATGGCCTTTTTCAGGAAAGAAGTAGGTAAAGGTGAGGGTTTGCTGTGTTAGGGTGGACATCTCTATGTGGCCACCTAGTCTCATTGTGCAACCGGTTCCATGAATGAAGTTAGAAGTGTAACCAGGGTCTAAAACTTGGTGATTTATGTTATTTCTATTCCCTCTACATGTTCCAAGTATTAATTTGTCAGGGCAGCACTTTTATAGCACACTTCCTTTGTTAGGGTGGCCTAATTAGGGCTATTTGGCCTAGGAGTGAAATTGGGTTTATAACCCTTAGACATTGGATCTGCCCAAACCCTTTTGAAATCCTTTAGAAATCACTTAAATTAAACAAAATCAACTCTTATTTGTAGAGGTCATTTGGGAAATTAGGAAGAAATCTTAATTTTTCAGTCTGGCTGGGCTACTAGGCATGACAGTCCCATTTATAGCAGCAGCACTAAACTTTGTTAGTGACTCAATTCCAATGATTGGATAGTGGTTTGTTTGCTTAGGGGATGGTAGAACAAAGCCCTAGAAGTCATATTTACCTTGGGAAGAGTCTCAACCCTTGTTGGGTGGTGTGGCCCTAAAGAGTCTTGGATGATCATTGGAGAAGGGTGTGGGGTTTGAGCATTGTCAAAGATGATAAAGAGAAGAAATGGTATGTAACCAAAGAAACCTAGTCTAAACCACCCATTATAGTCTTGGTATGATTTCTAGAGTCCTTTTTTGTATCCCAAGTGGAAAGGATTATCTCAGTGGTCACAAGTGCTCTGCATCAGATTGGTATCAGAGCTTAGGAGTATCCTAAGAGTGAAGACAAATTGTGAAGATGGTAGAAGGAGATGAAGAAATTCTAGGAAGGATGACCAATTTGGAATTTGCCAAGGTTGTGAGAGAACAATTGGCAGAAAATAGAGCCATGAAAAGGGAGATAGAAAGGTTGAAGGGCATAATGGATAGGAGGGAAGTGGAAGACTCTGGAGATGGAGATGATGGGGATGAGGATGAGACCCCAAGGCAGGAAGAAGAAGAGGTTCTTATAGACCAGAGACCCCTCTTGAATTCTCTTAGATCCATGGAGAGGAGAACCATGGATGGGAAACTAGACCTACCTATTTTCAGTGGCAAGATGGATCCAAACTTGGTCATGGATTGGATAGAGGCTTTAACTAGCTTCTTTGAATGTGAGGAGATCCCTGAGAACCAAAGGGTAAAGATAGCAAAGTCCAAGTTGAAAGGAGTAGCATTGACTTGGTGGAACTTTATCTAGACAGAGAAGGTGAGGAATGGTAAGAACATGATCAATTCATGGAATAAGATGATTGCTTTGGTTAAGGAAACCTATGTACCTGAGGACTATGGAGTGCAACTTCATAGAAGAAAACAAAATCTTAAACAAAAAGACATGGATGTAAGCACATATACTGAAGAATTCTTGAAGTTGTGCATAAAGGCCAAGACCGTAGAGACTGAGGAAGAGAAGTTGGCAAGATACATCAATGGTCTGAAATTTTCCATACAAGATGAGTTGAATCTTCACACCCCTGGAAGTGTACACAAATGCTATCAAATGGCATTGAAGGTGGAAGAAAAATTCAAGAAGAAACAAGATCAGAATAGTAGGGGCAGAGGTAGATTCCAAAAAGGAAGAGGTTCCTTTAGAGGAAGAGGAAACAATGGTGGTCCACAAGGAGACACAAATCAAGAGGACAACAAAGGTGAAGGCAGCAGTAGAGGAAATTTCAGAGGTAGAAGACCAAACTTCAGAGGTAGATCACAAGGGAGAGGCCCCATAAGATGTTACAATTGCAACCAAGAAGCTCACATTGCTAGTAGGTGTCCTGAGAAGGCAAACCACAACACCGTGGGAGAAAGGAGGAGCAATCTGATCCAAGAATCTAATTGCCAAAGTGTGAATAGCAGCAACACTTTTCAAAGTGTGAATGCACCTGATTCTTATGGATATCTGGAAAGAGGTGAAGCCTTGATGATGAGGAGAGCACTCCTAAAGGTTCCTATCACAAAAGAACCCCCACAAAGGAAGGCAATATTCAAGACAACTTGCAAATCAGGAGGTAAAGTCTGCAAGGTTATAATAGACTCAGGTTCAACAGAAAACTTTGTGTCCATGGAGATGGTGGAGAAGCTTAAGCTTAAGAGGATACCACATCCTTATCCATACAAGGTGTCATGGCTCACTCATGGGCAGCAAGCTCTTGTAGAAGAACAATCTTGGGTTGAATTTCAGATTGGCACCTACAAGGACAAACTTCTTTTTGATATAGCTAAGATGGATGCTTGCCATTTATTGTTTGGTAGGCCTTGGCAATATGACTTGAAGGCACATCATGATGGTTTTAGGAACACCTATTCTATCACCAAAGATGGGAAGGTCATAGAATTGCTACCTTTGATGGAGAATGAGGAAGAACATAAAGAGAAAGAGGCTAAGGTGATGCTGATGGAAAGTAAGGAGTTCATGAAGGAGGTAAAAGAGGAAGGAGGAGTATGTTTTGCATTGATACCTATTCCTAAGAAGGAGGTTGCAGATGTAGGAGCAGCAAATCAACAAGGAAGACCTAGGATGGTTCCTTATGAAGTACAAGAGCTTCTTGACAAGTATAAGGGTGTGATTTCAGAGGGTATGCCTAAGACCCTCCCTCCTATTAGAGAAATCAGTCATTGCATTGACTTTATACTAGGAGCAACATTGCCCAACAAGGCTGCATACAAACTAACCCCTCAACAAAATGAAGAGATGGCCAGGCAGATTGCTGATTTACTTGATGCAGGTCTGATTGGAAAAAGTCTCAATCCTTGTGTTGTACCAATAGTACTTGCACCCAAAAAGGAAGGTACTTGGAGGCTTTGGAGGGACTCAAGAGCCATCAACAAGATAACTATAAGGTATAGATTCCCTATGCCTAGAATTGAAGACCTACTTGATTGTCTAGGAGGGGCAAAATATTTTTCTAAAATAGATCTTAAAAGTGGATATCATCAAATTAGGATAACGCCAGGAGATGAATGGAAAATAGCCTTCAAGACTAATGAGGGTTTATATGAATGGAAAGTGATGCCATTTGGCTTATCCAATGCTCCTAGCACTTTTATGAGGCTAATGAATGAAGTGTTGAGTGATTTTATCAGCAAGTTTGTGATTGTCTACCTAGATGATATTCTGATTTTTAGCAGCACCAAGGAAGAGCACATGCGGCACCTAGAATTGGTTTTGAGGAGGTTACATAATGAGAAACTAATGATCATTTTGGACAAGTGTTTGTTCATGCAGGAGGAGATCATTTACCTTGGTTTTGTCATCTCACAAGGTGAACTCAAAATGGATCAGGATAAGGTAAAAGCTATACTCACTTGGCCTACTCCTAGAGGTTTGAATGATGTTAGGAGTTTTCATGGTCTTGCAACATTTTATAGAAAGTTTATAAAAGGTTTCAGTCAGATTTGTGCACCTATGCTTGAAACCATAAAAGGGGGGCAAAAATGTAAATTTGTGCGGACCCAAGCAGTAGATGACTCTTTTGAACTTCTTAAGAAGAAGGTAGCAGCACAACCAGTCCTAGCCCTCCCTGATTTTAACAAGGTTTTTCAGATTGAGTGTGATGCTAGCCATGTAGCTATAGGGGCTATATTGAGCCAAGAAGGGAGACCTATTGCTTTCTATAGTGAAAAACTAAATGATGCTAAGAAGAGGTATTCCTCATATGACCTAGAGATGTATGCATTGGTCCAGTCCATAAAGAAATGGAGACACTACTTGTTGCCCAAAGAATTTGTGGTTTTCACTGATAACAAGGCCTTAAGTTTCATCAATAGTCAAGAAAAATTGAATCACCGGCATATGAAGTGGGTAGAGACCCTACAAGCCTTTACATTTTCCTTGAAGCATAAGAAAGGAGTCACCAATAAGGTTGCTAATGCCTTAAGCCATAGGGTATTGACATTGTCTCATATTTAGTTGGAAAGTGTTGGAATTGATGCTTTAAAGACCATGTATGAACATGATGCAGATTTTGGTGAGATCTATGCCTCTTGTACTCATTTGGATGATAGATATAATGTGGAATTTTCTGAGTTTTTGCTGCAAGAAGGATTGTTGTTCAAAGGAGGTCAACTATGCATCCCTAGATGCTCAATGAGGTTGAATATTATCAAGGAGAAACACAATGGGGCAATGGCAGGTCATTTTGGGTTAGATAAGACCCTAGAACTTGTGAGGAGACACTACGTTTGGCCAAGGATGCAGATTGAAATCAGAAAATATGTGGAATCTTGTGTAGTATGTCAAAAGGCTAAAGGGAGGTCTACTAATGCAGGCTTGTATCAACCACTCCCTATTCCATCTAGACCATGGGAGAGTGTAAGCATGGATTTTTTCATGGGGTTACCTAGAACTCAAAGAGGATTTGACAGTGTTTTTGTTGTTGTGGACAGATCTAGCAAGATGGCACACTTCCTCCCTTGCAAGTCAACAAATGATGCTTCCTATATTGCAGCACTCTTCTTCAAAGAGGTGGTAAGAATCCATGGATTACCTCTCAACATTGTTTCAGATAGAGATGTGAAGTTTGTAGGTCATTTTTGGCGTACTCTATGGAGAAAGCTAGGTACAAACTTATCTTTTTCATCTGCATACCATCCCCAAACAGATGGACAAACTGAAGTTGTCAATAGGACCCTTGGAAATCTTCTTAGGTGTTTGACAAGAGAGCATAGAGAGAAGTGGGTTATTATCCTACCACAGGCTGAGTTCTCATACAATGATACCATCAATAGGAGTACTGGTAAGTCCCCTTTTCAGATTGTGTATGGTTTGAATCCAAGAGGTGTTTTGGAACTTAGAAATCTGCCTTGTAATAGTCCAATCAGTGCTGATGGAGAAGCTTTTTCTGAAGCAATCAAGGAAGTTCATGAACAAGTTAGGTTGAGTCTTCAAAAATCTAGTGAACAATATAAAAAACATGCAGATCAGAAAAGAAGAGATTTGAGTTTTGATGTTGGAGATCTTGTATGGGTCTATCTTAGGAAGGAGAGTTTGCCAAACGGGAAACACACAAAATTGATGCAAAAGAAGATTGGCCCTTGTTCCATTTTGAAGAAATGTGGATCTAATGCTTATGAAGTCCAATTACCCAATGGGTTGGGGTTGTCATCCATCTTTAATATTTGTGATCTAACAGCATATAAAGGTCCTGATGATGCAGCTATAGGTGATGAAGATCTAGAGCAGCAAACTGATGCAAACTTTCCCAAGCATGAACCACTTACTCTTGAGAAGGTGTTGGATACTAGAGTGGTTAAGAAGACAAGGAACAAAGAATACAAACAATATTTGGTCAAGTGGAGAGGCAAACCTGATATTGAGGTTGTATGGATGGATGAACAACAGATTCAAACTCATGGCACCACCTTGCAACAGCTCATCTCAAGTGGACTTGAGATTTCTTATCCCCGGGAGTATGATGCAGGGGCATCTACACATCAACCACCAAGTGATCTTGAGGAGAAAACATAGGTGAAGGAGTTTAGTAAGATTTATGTCTTATTTGCATATTTGATGTTTTTCTTTATTGTAATAATCATACCCGACCTTGTAAGCCAATACCTTAGGTAGGTGTGTTATAAACCACCTTGGGTATATGGAATTTGGGGTTATTCATGCCTTGAAGGAATTTTTAGTGCATTTGAAGAGTTTTAAGTGTCTTAGGGGTCAATTAGTGTCTTGGTGTGTTTAGGAGGACAAAATGTCAAAAATTGTCAAAAGTTGTCAAGCAACTATGACAACTTTTAACCCAAATTTGTAACTTCCTCCAAACCACCATGTTGGTTTCAAAAATCAGTTGGTAACTATTTTAAGAGTCATAAAAGGTTGAAATAAAACATTTGGTAGGGTTGTTGAATGTGGAAGGTAAAAGTTGGTATTCAAAAACTTAATAAAACTGTGATTTTTCCTGCAATTTGCTGCTATTTTCCATTTTCTGTATAGTATGGATTTTTTGGAAGCATAAAAAAAGTGGGATGTTTAATATAATTTAATCACCTTTCAAATGAGTCTAATCTGAGGTCTTGATTCATTCTGGAGGTGGAGATATCTGCATTTTACTGGAAGTAACCCAGATTTGATAGTTTTGCCTAGGTTTTGAAGGAAAAATGAAGTTTTCTTGCTGATACCTCATTGGTTTTGACTGGACTTTGGGGTGAAGCAAGGTAAGACCATTTAAATTAATATTTTCATGGCCTTTTGCAGGAAAGAAGTAGGTAAAGGTGAGGGTTTGCTGTGTTAGGGTGGACATCTCTATGTGGCCACCTAGTCTCATTGTGCAACCGGTTCCATGAATGAAGTTAGAAGTGTAACCAGGATCTGAAACTTGGTGATTTATGTTATTTCTATTCCCTCTACATGTTTCAAGTATTAATTTGTTTGGGCAGCACTTTTATAGAACACTTCCTTTGTTAGGGTGGCCTAATTAGGGCTATTTGGCCTAGGAGTGAAATTGGGTTTATAACCCTTAGACATTGGATCTGCCCAAACCCTTTTGGAATCATTTGGAACTCACTTAAATTAAACAAAATAAACTCTTATCTATAGAGGTCATTTGGGAAATTAGGAAGAAATCTTAATTTTTCAGTCTGGCTGGGCTACTAGGCATGACAGTCCCATTTATAGCAGCAGCACTAAACTTTGTTAGTGACTCAATTCCAATGATTGGATAGTGGTTTGTTTGCTTAGGGGATGGTATAAAAAATCCCTAGAATTCATATTTACCTTGGGAAGAGTCTCAACCCTTGTTGGGTGGTGTGGCCCTAAAGAGTCTTGGATGATCATTGGAGAAGGGTGTGGGGTTTGAGCATTGTCAAAGATGATTAAGAGAAGAAATGGAATGTAACCAAATAAACCTATTCTAAACCACCCCTTATAGTCTTGGTATGATTTCTGGAGTCCTTGTTTGTATCCCAAGTGGAAGGGATTATCTTAGTGGTCACAAGGGCTCTGGATCAGTTGTCTTAGACAAAGGTTTAGTGAATATATTTGCTAACTGCTCTCTGTTAGACACATACTCCATTTTTACTTTCTTCTCCTGTACTCTTTCCCTTAGAAAGTGATACTTCAACTCAATGTTCTTTGTTCTTGCATGTAACACAGGATTTTTTGAAATATTAATAGCACTAATGTTATCACAATGAATAGTCACCGCTTCAGACAATTCTTCCTTAAAACCTTCCAAAATATGTCTCATCCATATAGCCTGAGTATAATTCATTGAATCTACCACATATTATGCTTCAGTAGTAGATTGTGAAATACAATATTGTTTCTTTCTTATCCAGGACACCAATCTTTCTCCTAAAAAAGAAAGCTCCACCGGTTGTGCTTTTCCGGTCATCAACATTCTAGCCCAGTCTGCTTTTGTGAAAACTTTTATAGAAAAATTATCATTATAAGGATAGCACAAACCATAATCAATTGTTCCTTTCAAATACTTGAATATCCTTTTTACCGCTACCATGTGTTTCTCCTTAAGATCTTTCAGAAATCTTGCAACCAATCCAGCAACATGTGCAATTTTTGGTCTACTGTGAACAACATAATTCAACTTTCCAATCATATACCTGTATTATTTCTCATCCAGGTATGGTGAATCATCTTGTTTTGACAATTTACAACCTGTCACCATCGAAGTATCATCCGGTTTACAATCTTCTATGCCAAAATTCTTCAAGACCTATTTCACATACTTAGCCTGATAGATAAATATTCCATTCTCTAGTTGTTGAATCTGTAAACCAATAAATAATTTTATCTCACCAATAAGAGACATCTCAAATTCTTTCTTCATTTCATCTGCAAAACAAATACACATGTCATCATTCCACCAAATATTATATCATCAACAAAAACTTCAGCAAGTAACATTTTGTCTCCATCAGTCTTCAAATATATGTTACTGTCTTCACTAGTTCTCTGGAATCCTATCTTGATTAGATGTGCATTCAATATTTCAAACCATGCTTTGGGAGCTTTCTTCAATCCATATAGTGCCTTGTCTAGTTTGCAAACCATATTTTCATCTTCACTCAATGCAAAACCATCTAGTTGTTCTATATATACTTCTTCTTCCAAGATACCATTTAGAAAAGTTGATTTAACATCCATCTGATATACCTTAAATCCTTTAAAAGTAGCAAAGGCAAGCAAAATTCTAACACCTTCAAGTATTGCCACCAGTGCAAAGGTTTCACCATAGTCTTCACCTTCTTGTTGTGCATACCCTTTGCAAACCAACCTTGCCTTTTTTCTAACAACTTCACCATCCTCATTAAGTTTGTTTCTGAATGCCCATTTTATCTCAATAACATTTTTGTCTTCTAGTCTAGGAACAAGAGACGATGTATTGTTCTTCTCAATCTAGTCAAGTTCTTCATTCATTGTATTGAACCAGTCTTCATATTTCAAAGCTTCTCTAACAGTCTTCGGCTAATTAGTTGAAATCAGACAAGAATTCTCTCTGATTTTTCTTCTTGTCTGCACACTAGCATTCTTATCACCTATAATCTGGTCTCCTGAATGATTTAGCCTTACATACCTCGGGTTACTATTTCTGGTGCAATTATTTCTGCTTCATGTTCATCATCTTCTTCATCACTTACTAGTTGAGCTCCTATTTCTGCATTATTCTGCTCATCTTCCTTCTGCACTTCTGGTTCAATATACACAAGTTTTTCTTTATCATTAGCAGGCTCATATCTGTTGGACTCATCAAGTTTGTCTAAAAATTCATCAATTTTAATATTAACAATCTCAATAATTTTATTTGCCCTTTTATTATAACATTTGAATGCTTTACTCTTGGTAGAATATCCAAGAAATATCCCTTCATCACTCTTAGCATCAAACTTTCTAGTAAAATCATCTCCCTTCATAAAATATCTACTACCAAAAACTTTAAAGTAGCTGATAGTAGGAATCTTACCATGCCAAAGTTCATAAGGTGTTTTATCATTACCTTTCTTGACAAGAACCCGGTTCAAAGTATAAACAACAGTGCTAACTATTCTATGCTCAAATTCATCATTGCTAAATAGGAAATAAGGAAAATCATGAATCCCTTAACTATATAAACAATTTGAACACAAACCAATGAAATAGATGCAAAACAGACTAAAATTAAACAATGTAAAACTCCCTATAATGCATCATGGCTTCCATTGTTCTTCTCCTCTCTGTGGTATGGTGCCTCTCAGATATCGCACTGGCAACCTGCAAATGACACAAAGATTCAAAGTTCGTGATTGTTGAAAATGGAGATTGAATGCTCAATTTATAGATTTTTGGAGAGGATTGATTGAAAGGTAGAACATATTGATCAAGAGGTGGAACTTAGGTGAGCTGACATGTTGATTGATAGTTGAATTGTTGATTTGGAGGTGAATCATAATAGATTGAATAGATTAAATGAGTTAACTGATTGAGAAAAAATTAATTGAAGGAAGAAAAATAATGATTTGAGGAAATTAAGAAGATGGCAAAGAAAAAATTATTTAGAAAAAGCTAACTAGAAGATGGAAATAGAGATTGGAGAGATAATGATTTAATTAATTAATTGATTGAATTAATTAATTTATCACGTGTTTGTACTTTAACTTAGATTTTCAATTTAATCTTTGCATGAGATTTATTCAAATAATTGAATTTATTTTAAATTCAATTTAGTATTTGACTATATTTAGAACTTGACTTTGATTTTCAGTTTGATTTATGAAATCATGCACATGTGATTGAATTTAGAAGAAATTGGAAAATTAATGAAATTAGAAGAAATATGAAATTAAATGAAATTAGAATTTGGGGATTTGGAAATGGAATTAGAAGAATTAATTAGCTAATTAAATAATTTAAAGAAACTATTTAATTATTTTAGAAATGGAATTTAATTAAAATTAAAGGATTGAATCATAATTAATTAAATAATTAATATTTAGAAAAGGGCTAATGATTAATTGATTAGAGATAGAAATTGAAAATAGAATTTATTTAAATAATAAAGACTATTTAAATTGGGGAATTAATCAGAATTAATTAAATAATAAATATTTAATTAATATTATAAAATGGTTTAAATGATTAAATAATGATAGAATAAGAAATAGAATAATTAGTAAGATGATGAAATATGAAATTAGAAGAATAAGATTAATTAACCTAATTAAAGAATTAAAGAATTATTTAACTAATTAGATGAATAATTAGTACGTGATCAATGAGATATTTTTAGGTGTCTACATTTGCCCCTCTTCGAGACAAAGTCGGAATGACGTTGTTTTGAAGAAAACAAAAAATTATGCCCCAGTATGCCTTGGTACCACTGTATAGTGTAAATATGCCCCCTCAAAAAAGGTGGTCAAAAAATTCAAAAATTGAGACCATATTTTTTATATCAGTATAATGAGCAATCATGTGAAGTTTCATGCAATTTCAAGATCATTTGAGTAGCCTACAAGTTGTTTGAAGTTGGCGGGGACCGTGGGCATTGGGGTGTCAAACAAAACCCTAATTTTGAGCTATAAATTGAGATTTTAGGTTTTCATTTTCTCATTTGCATTATAGTAAGTTCTTGGTTTTCTTTGCAAGTTTTGTGCTTTCCTTTAAGTATTTGATCATCATGGCTGGCTATAGAGCTCAATTGCATTTATCTGACCAAGTACATTCTTATCAGAGACCTTCAGAGACTGGCGGCATGGTATTTTTTGAAATTTTTGCTTGATTTTTTGCTTGTTTTTGCTATTTTTCCAAATAAAATTCCAGAGACCTAATTGTCATCCTTCACGCATTCGCATATCATCTTTTACATATTTGCTTTAACTGTTACACATTAGCTTTAAATGTACCGCATTCATGGTAAATGTCACACAACTGCTAGAATCGTTACACATTAGTTTATTCTATGATGCACTCATGGTAAATGTCACGCATAGGTGTAAAACATTACACATTCATTGTATATTGAAGTTTTTTGTCATGCGTGTGATAATTTCTTGGGTTCTCATTATCCAATATCTGATATTTTCAATATTTTCTCTGTGCAGGAGAATAGTGGAGTATTATACTGCCGACAAAGCAGACCCAGTGGACTTGATCTTCGTGCCAATTTACTTGAGGAGGAGATCGCACATATTCGATATCTTGGATTATATTACGTTTTACATTTGCCAGAGATTACAACCAATAGGGCCTTGATTACCACATTGATAGAGTGATGGCATTCTGAGACATGTTCTTTTCATCTTCCTACTGGTGAGGCATCCATTACCTTAGAGGATTTATGGCGTATACTATGTATTCCTATTCACGGTGAGAGAAATGTCTACGATCATTACGATGGCATTGTAAGATTGTGTGCCCTTTTTGAGTGTGAGGTACAGGACTTACAGATCAGTGGACCTTATGATATCCCTTGGGCTTGCTTGGACTATGATGATTTGACTATCATTTTATGTAGTATCGTAGCTAGTTTGTTGATTCCTAATAGATGAGGTCATGGATTTCTAGTTGGATGGGGCAGAGTGCTCCATGATATGATTGTTCATCGTCGAGTATATGTTTGGGGTCCATGTCTCTTAGCCATGGTTTATTATCAGATGCTCAACATTGTTTACCTTGGATATTGATCTATCAATTGTGGCGTGACATTGCTCCAGACTTGGGCATGGGAGTACATATCTATCGATAGACCTATTATTCATGTCAACTTGAAGCCTGGTGAGCCTTATGCTTATAGGTACATAGCTGGTATTAGACACAGAGGTTCGGGTAACACCTTATACTAGCACCATCAGCTTGATATTTTGCTGCATTTCATTTGGAGACCATATTTAGATTGCCTTGGTTGGGCTGATGATGCACAACACTTGCCTTTCTGTAGACAGTAGAGATATCTTATTGGCAAGATAGTTGAGACTTAGAGGATCATTGAGATGTCTCTTCCAGGATGGGTACTCAGATAGTTTGGGGAGGTACAGGTGACACCTATGTTACCACGTATTTTTCTCATGTTTCTCGTGATGTTTCTGATTGGGGTGTATGCATATAACCACATGTTGCTACTGTTGAGTTTGATTCTCTTCAGCCATTACCTTGGGGTTGGATGGCAGGTCTAGTAGATCTAGGGTCTACTCTGGAGTATGATGCATGGTGGGCTAGACATAGGCCTATTCCACTGACTGATCCGACTATTCTGATTACAGTGCAATAGATACGACATCTTAGACAATGACTAAGGATTGATATGGGGGAGAGAGTTGGAGGAGAATAGGAGGGTGGAGGAGCTAGGGGGAGGAGGAGCTGAGGGGGGAGATGAGGGGGGTGGAGGAGCTTAGGGGGGAGATGAGGATGTAGACATTGGTGGAGACAATGATTCTATGAGCAATGGAGATGATGATAATTCTTCAGAGTCATCGAGTAGTGAGGATGGTGATGATGATGATATTCCAGAGCAAGAGGACGTGCCTGTTGTAGAGGGTGGAGTAGGATAGGTGGGTGACAGGGATGATGATGATCCGTAGATTCTCATAGCATGGATTCAGAGTCTAGAGGATGAGGTCGCTAGACAAGATGTCGAGTGATAGGCATACTGCAGAGACTATGGTGCACTAGAGACCAAGAGGGATCATCTCCAGAGGGAGAGAGATGAGGTCGTGAGATGGTCGCAGATGATTCAGGATGCCTATGATCAACACTTTTCTCCAAGTACTGATGCATGGAGTCATTCTGACAGACTTTATTACGCTACACAGGAGGCTTTTTATTATCAACAAATCTACTATGACACTGTACCTGAGGGATAGAGAGCTCCTAGCTTTAGTGCGATTAGAGGTCATTTTGGTTCTAGTAGGACTTCTCCTTGGAGGACCAATAGTGGTGATATTATGGGTCCACCTCGACATCCTAGGGCATGATCTAGTGGGCAGGATCCACCTGCTGATAGAGGCAGTGTTGGTTGAGACATTTTGTTCATGTTATCTGAGCCTTCGGGTTTGTTTATGATTATTTTATTCATACACATTATCATTTTTGAGTTATATATATGATATGTAGTTTTCTGGTGGTGATTTATGTTTTGTTTTCCATGTATGTTGAATGATGCTATGAGTTATGCAATGCATGTCTATATGATTTATGAATGATGTTATGAATGCAATGATTTATTGTTTTCTATATGATACTATATGATTTATGAATGATGTTATGAATTCAATAGTTTAATGAAATTTAAAACTATATGGATGCCTTTTGAATTATATGGTTGCATTTTGAACTATATGGATGCACTTTGAAACTATATGGATGCATTTTTGTTTTTTGTATGATAATGCCAAAATATTCTTTTAGCTCAGATGTACCTTGAAGAAATGTTAGTAAGATGAAAGGAAAGAAGAGATTGATGAAAGAATAATGTTAAAAAAGAATATGATTTATAAAGAAGATGGGAAATCAACAAACTATCAATAAACATATGAGATGAGAATGAAATTGAATGAATCATGAACCTGTGTCATTTATTTTATTGCACAATATATATCCATCACTGAGCCTTATTATTGAAAAATGAATCTTAGCACATCATGGTATAAGGAACCAAGATGTAAAGATATCTCATTGAAGAAACAAACACGTAGCACACAAGGAGTGAACCCCTCCATTCTGGGAAATACACTAGGGGTTGAGGTATGCGTGGCAATCAATAACTGAATGCTCCTATCATAGACACCCACTAGAGCAATTTCCCTAGAGCTTCATCAATTCACACCACAAATAGCAAACAAAGAAAAAGATATTTCCCATCATGGCTCCTCTAGTCACTTGTGGACATCCTTGATTAGCATAGGAACATTATATGTCGCCAAATAATAAAAGATAAAGACTGACCCGGACAAAATTTAGCAGCTATACCGATCTTGTGCCTTCGTTCTCAGTTGCTTGATGTGATAGTTGATAATATTTGATCTCATAAAGTTACGAACCCTGTTTAAGAATGACCTGTCTGATTTTGAGTGTATCCTCTTCTTTTTAAGACAAGATAATGATCACTTGATATCGATATGATACGATTGATAAGACATTTGATCAGCTGATTGCAAATGTTTGACTGGATAGTCGTACCCTTTGTTAACTTCATGTGAAGTGTTTGTTGGATATCTGCTAGGGTATTTGTTTCTCACAACATATTTTATTGCAAGTTTTTTGATTGATTGATTTTTTATTTTTAGTTCTTTTCCAAGAGCTTTTTTCAATGTTTTTGGATTATGTGGATCGATATTTGAATGTTTTTGATTGATTTTTTCAGGACATTTTGTAGATGTTTTTGGTATTTTTGAAGCACGTTATTTGAATGTTTTTGGTATTTTCATGACTCTTTCCGAATGTTTTGGATTTTTTGAAGGATTTTCCAATGTTTTTGGATTTTATGTTTTTCACATATTTGAATGTTTTTGATTGATTTTTTTAGGACTTTTTGCAGATGTTTTTGGTATTTTCAAAGGACATTATATGTTTTTTAGGATTTTTTAGTTATGCCCCCAGTGTGCAGACCTGTATGTGTTACTACTTATCAGATTGCCATTAGTTTTATGTCAAAGTTATACTATATACTCTAGTCGGTTACTATTACCGAAATATTTAGTCGGTATGCACAGTCTAGTCGGTTACAGAAGAAAGCAGTCACAGAACCCAGTATACACCAAGCTATCTACCGAGTATCTTTTCATGTCTACCAAGCAGCAAAGATGACACACTGAGTTGATATACACCAAGTGAAATGTGTTACCAGATTCATTGAACCTGAACATGCATATGAAAATGTGTTACAAGATCAAGTCACATCTAACTGTTATCACATTGGAAATTGCACTAGAAGATTATGTATGATTTCGAGGTCATCTAACCAATGAAATATTTTACATGGTTATAAATCATGTTTGTAAGATTGAAGCAATGAATTGGATCGCCATCTTAAGAGATCTATTTATACAGCATGAGTTAAGGTTGTATGTATGAATGTAAGAAGACTATTACAAAGACACAGAGGTCACCGAGAAGGTTTTCAGAGAACAGTCAAAGAATAGAGTAAACAGAAGGGTTTACCGAGTTACTATATGGGTTACCGAGGTATGCTATAAGAAAGGTAATCTTATTCTGAGCACATAGAATCTACTATAACATATCAGATGTAAAGTTATAGATATTTGTAATGATTTTATTGTAATATTGTGAAGTTGAAAGAGAAACCTTTAATAGGGTAAAAGACTCTAATCAAGTCTATAAATTGTAAAGGCTCTAACTAGGTGCAGCATTTAGATTAAGTGTTGTAAAATCCTTTAGCAAGGTAGATCTAATAGATCTTGTTACTCCTAATAGGGTAAGCTATCAGAAATAGCTAAACATGTAGCTCTAACCGAGCACTCTTTATTATTGCAGTAGTGAAGTTGTGGGTGCCATCCCCACCACAGTTTTTCTCTCTAACCAAGAGTTTCTGCATAACCAAAATATATGTGTTATGGAGTGAATCATATATGATTGTTATCTATTTGTTTTAACTTTATTTTATGTTACTGCACTATTCGGTTTATGCATAACAGTAAAGTTATTATTCAAGAAAAGTTTTGGAGTACTGATTCACCCCTCCCCTCTCAGTACATTAGCTTTCCATATTGGGCCTAACAATTGGTATCAGAGCTTGAATCTTGGAAAAGGGTTTAACTGCCTAAAGAGAAAGATCTTATCAATGGAAGGCTATAAACAATCTCGAAGGATTGTGCATCTGCAAGAAGAGTTGGATCATGCTAATCAAGTGATTGCAGACATGCAAAGGCAAATGCAAAAATCTTTGAAAGTAAGAAGAAGATTATTTGATGATTTGCAAGACTCTCAAGAGTTAGTGGAACAAATTGAGACATCATCTAAGAATAGTATATCTGAAGAAACTAAAGAAATTATTGGAGTATTGAAAGAAAAGAACAAAGCACTGGCTGATCAACTAAAAGCAATGAAAAGAGAACATGAACATTTCAGCACACAGATGACTGAAAATCTAGATGCATTGAGGACAACTAAGGATAAAGCAAGAGATCTAGAAAGAGAGAAACAACAACTTGAAGTCTTAGTATCTGGTAAGAATGATGAAATCTCAAGGTTGACTGGAATTCAACATAACCTATTAGATCAACTAGGTTATGCACATCATGAAGCAATTCTGAAAAATGATGAGAACCAAGCATTGAGACTTGAAGTATCAAGGTTGATCAATGAACTTGAAACAGAGAAGAAATCCAAAGAAACACTAAAGAAGAGTTATGAAGCATCAAAGATGTTGGATGAGCAATTGAATACAAGAAGACCCAATAGAGATGCAGGACTCTATTACAAAGGAAAAGACTCTACCAAGAAAGGAATTCATACTATAGAGAGAGGAGAATCATCAAAGCAAGCTGGAAACAGGAATAACATCAAAAGAAAGAAGCCTATTTGCAACTACTATGGAAATCAAGGTCACACTGCCAACATATGCCAAATCAGAAAAGGTAAGCAACCGAATGTCACTAAGTCCAATGGTTATTATTACAATTGCAATAAATATGGTCACACATCTAATCAGTGTAGGACAAAGTCTCTTAACAATTATCAGAAGGCAAAATTCAAAGGGTTTTGTAGAAACTGCAATAGATATGGACATAGTATCGAGAAGTGTTGGCTTAAGCAAAAGAACTACATATGGTCTGCACACCGAGCAAACACTAGAGGTTACCGAACTTACATAGATCCTTACCGACAATATGCAGTAGCACCATGGGATTATAATACAAGGATATGGTGAATATTGTGGAAGATATGGACATATTAGTGCTAACTGTTTTATAAGGTTTGGAATGAACAACCGAAGATCATGGAGAAATCCTGGTATGGCATGTTTTCATTGTCACAAAGTTGGACACTTGGCTGGAGATTGTAAAGATCAACCGAGAAAAGACATTGAAGAAATAAAAGAAAAATTATAGATGATTTGGAAAAAGAAGTAAACTATGTCAAATAAAGAAAGAACCTTACATACCAAGTTAGGTGCACCTATTCCAAATTAATCGGTAAAGGTATGAAGGGACTGCATTCTCTAAAGGTTAAAATCATAATAGTTCCTATTCTATTATGTACTAAATTCAAAATATACATAGTTAAGATGTATTAGTAAGTTTGAAATTCTATCAAAGTCTTTTGAAGCACTTTACAAGAAACTTGTCAAGTCAGTAAATGAAGGAAGCTTGGTTACTCGGTTAAAATGAAAAAAGAGAGTAAATCGGTTAAAGAGGAACCAAGTGCATTTAATGTTTTTGACCTAACCCACATGGAGCCTGATAAGGTAGTTTGTGTACTTAAAAGCATTTTTGCAGTCATTTACACTTACCAAGTTTTTGAGAGAGCAGAGCAAGCAATTCCAAGGTGATCAAAACCTCATTCAAAGCAAATCCAAGGTATTTACATCAAATCTCAACGTATTGTTAAGCTGGTTTACCGATCTTATCTAGTGGCCATTATTTGCTAAGTATAAAGCGTCTGTCATTTGAAATCCTGAAGCCCTAAGGACTCTTTACTAGTTTTTATCTGAAATCTTAAATGGTACCCAAGATCCAAGATCCCATAGTTGTGAAGAATATAGAGAAGCCCTCACTGAAATACTCTTTGACTCCCAAAGTCACTTCTGAACTGGATGACAAAACTGCCTTTTCACTCATCCAAGATAGAGTGTTGTTAGTCGAAGATGTGAGATTCTTCACCAAATATCATGTTGAAGAACTCGGTCATGTTGAAATCAGAGACACCTATGATGAACTATGTACCGATGGTAAATTAAACAGCAAGTATGAACACATCAAAATCAAAGGATTAACTAAAGCCCTAACCTATCCTCGTGTGTTCAAACCCCAGTGGGTCAAGTTTGTTCTGAGCAGAGTTCATGATGATTTCATGTGGCTAGAAGAGCAACCATTCAAGATAACCAAGGAAATCATTCATCTGATTACTGGTTACCCTATCTATGATCATGCCCGAGCCCAAAAGATGATAACCGGAGTAGAATTTGATTATAGAGGACTGAAACTGAACAATGTCACTGATGCAGAACTTAAGTTTTCTATTAGAGTAATTGGTTAGTGTTTCTTCCAATCGGCAAGGGAAAACTGTGTACCCTGTGCAGCAGTTGACTTAGCTTATAAAATTGTGAAAAAGGGAATGAAAATTGACTTATGTGAGGTGTTATTGAAGAATTTGTTTGAGAATCTGAACACAATCAGGAAGCCAAAGAAGAACAACTCGGCTAATACTCTAAAGTTTGGATCACTACTGGTATGCATATTTTTCTACTTTGAAAAATTATTTCCATCAGATGGTAAAGTAGTTTGCGAGCTACACCGACCAATCACCCATTAGATTAATGACTTCATCAAGAAGTTAGGAGATAATTTCAATGATATCATGGATGATTACTTCAGTAAATTTCAAGAGAAAATGCATAACAGGTACCGAATCCCACCCCAGCTAGTAGAGAAATACAAAAATGATATATGTTTTGAAGTTGACACCAATTACTGTTATGTGAATGTTGTGGAACTAAGGACTCAATCTTTGCCACCTATGGGTTACAAAATTGACTTTGACATCACAAAATAGCAAATTGATGCATTTCTTACATTACCAAGGCATGCTACCGAGCTAAGATATGGAACCTATGAAGAAGTAAAGGAAAAGGTAAAAATGAACATTGTAGTACCCAAAGCTACAAAGAAGGCAACAAAGGTGATTAAGGCATTGTCAGAGAAATTCGGAGAAGACTCTTCCTCTACACCTATCAAAGGCACTCTTGCCATCACCGAAGAGGAATCAGAAGCTCAAGAGGCAGCTATAACACTGAGCACCGAATTGCGTAAGGGTAAAGTGTTAAAAAGAAAGAAACAAGACACTTCAAAGGCCCTACCGACTCCTCCAACAAAGAGACCTAACACAAGAGCATCTGCGGCATCACCGAGTAAGAAACAAAAGAGTGTTACTGCTCCCAAGGTAACAAAGACATACAAGAAATATACACGGAGACTCATTTTGGCAAAAGAGTCTAGTGATACAGAATCAGAGGATGTAAGCAAATTCTAGATTGTTAAGAGCAAGAAGGTAAATATACATAGTGTTGAAAACTTTTGTGCTAATCTGAAAGAATATGGAGGATTTGGTTCATTTAGATATGTCAAGTATGAAACTAGAAATAATGACGAGAAGAGACAAATTGAAGAAGCTATCATCTACACACTTCTAAAATTCCGGTTAGCTCCATTGGAACTAGCAAAGTCACTTCCAAATGAACTTTACTTGCATATTGATAATAGGTGGAAGTATGCAATGGACTCAGAGAAACAAATCAGAGAAAGAAGTCTAGTCCATCTCTCTCCTGATATGTCAATAGCTGAAATAAAGGAACATTTGACAACCTACAATTCAAAGTTTCTTCTCAAACAGAGAACCTTTAAATTGATGAATGGGCTATATATTGATGTAGAAAATGAGACAAAAGCAAAGTGGCAGGAAATCTTCAAAATCAAGGATGTTGGTGAACAAACTACAGTTGAAATCATTGATGTCACCGAGCATGATCCTAATGTCACTGAGCAAGGTCCTGATGTTACCAAACAAGACCCGGCTGACACTATTCAAATAGATGAAGATGTCATGGATATAGAGGAACCGAAGCAGGAAATGATAGAAGGCACTACATATGCAAAACTTGTATCTAGTGAATCCATTTTAGAACAAGTTCAACCTTATCCCCCGATCAATCAACCTGTCTCTACCAAAACTCCTCAGGATACAACATAAGGCACCGAAGGTCACAAGTCTATAGCAAGAGAAGATACTACTCTAGAATAGACCTCACAAGCACCTTCGAGCACTGAAAATGTTGCAGCTGAGACACCCAGTACCGAGACACCAAAAGACACCACAGAGGCTATAGGAATCGACCAAAGTGTTGCCTCTACCGAGCAACCTACTGAGGTACATCAAGCCTCCCAAGCTATTGTCTTGGTCCAACCGGCCAAAGGTAAAGAAAAGAAAGTGAAAAAGCATAGTTTCAAAGTTGATTTGTCTAAACCAATAGTGTTGCCCAATGTGGATATATCAAAATTAAAGGGGCAAGCACTCATTGATTTTGGTGAACTGTACAAAGAAAAGGCCGAACAAGAAAAATAGATGACCATACAAAAGAAGAATAAAGTACTTCAGAAGGTGAAGACACTACTATCAGATATGCTACCTACAGCTACAGTGTCAACCGATGCAGCCATCCATATTCAACTGGATGAACTCCTTAATCAAATAGAAACATCTGGAGTTGATGCATCTGAGTATTTGAGCAAGCTAAAAGACAAGGAGCTCACTTCAAAAATGATAGAAGAGGTACAGAAAGCTCTAGCCATTGGCAAAGTCAAACTTGTCAAATTTATTGCTGAGTTGACTCCTCAACTTAAGCACATTCATTATTTATTTCAGAAACTCTGCACATTTTCTTTATTCATTAAAGACATTAAGAATAAAATAGAGGTAATTGAGAAAGAGATCACCGATCTCTCAAGCAAGTTGACCACAGAGCCAAATTCAATTCAAAATTTTTATACAAGGTTACAACAGCTCATGGCTCAATAATTGGACTTAAGAAATGAAGACCACAAGATCAAGATGGACATAATGACACTTTAGACATTATTCCTTCCGCATCTTTCATCAGTCGAAGAATAGATCAACTGAGCCACATACTTATCTACTACTCAAGAGGGAAGCACTCTAGATGGCTTAATATCACTATTGGCTGATATTCAAGCGCAAAATTATTTAATGGACAGTGTAAAGGATGCACTCGCTATTGCTCTCACCAATGCTTGGAACAAGTACAAATCCATTTTTGACCGGTTACCACCCCCAGATGGAAATTAAGTTTTTGATGTTTGTCAAAAAGCAGGAGTGATACCATATATTTGGGGAGTGATACAGTTTTGATACAGTATTGAGAGAATGATATAGTATTCGGAGTATAGTATACAAGGGGAGTATACTGAGCAGAATAAGAAGAGTATCCAAGAGCAGTATACAGAACAGTCAGCAAAGCACACAGAACAGAACCGAGCATTCAAAATCTAAGTTATGTACAGTATAATGACAAGGGGACTATATCTGAATATACTTTTTCATTCACTATTGTATATACTATCAGTATAGTCATTTTGCAAAGTATATAGATTTTTGAGTTATAACTTTGAAAGTAGTTTTTGTCAAACATCTCAACTAATGTCAAAAGGGGAGATTGTTACTACTTATCAGATTGCCATTAGTTTTATGTCAAAGTTATACTATATACTCTAGTCAGTTACTATTACCAAAATATTCAGTCAGTATGCACAGTCTAGTCGGTTACAAAAGAAAGCAGTCACATAACGCACTATACACCGAGCTGTCTACCGAGTATCTTTTCATGTCTACCAAGCAGAAAAGATGACACACTGAGTTGATATACACCGAGTGAAACGTGTTACCAGATTCATTGAACTTGGACATGCATATGAAAACATGTTACAAGATCAAGGCACATCTAACTGTTATCACATTAGAAATTGCACTAGAAGATTGTGTATGATTTCGAGGTCATCTAACCAATGAAATATTTTACATGGTTATAAATCATGTTTGTAAGATCAAAGCAATGAATTGGATCACCGTCTTAAGAGATCTATTTATACAGCATGAGTTAAGGGTGTATGTATGAATGTAAGAAGACTGTTATAGAGACACAGAGGTCACCAAGAAGGTTTTTAGAGAACAGTCAAAGAACTGAGTAAACAGAAGGGTTTACCGAGTTACTATATGGGTTACCGAGGTATGCTATAAGAAAGGTAATCTTATTTTGAGCACATAGAATCTGCTATAACATTTCAAATGTAAAGTTGCAGATATTTGTAATGATTTTATTGTAATATTGTGAAGTTGAAAGAGAAACCTTTAATAGGGTAAAAAACTCTAATCAAGTCTATAAATTGTAAAGCCTCTAACCAGGTGCAACATTTAGATTAAGTGTTGTAAAATCTTTTAGCAAGGTAGATCTAATAGATCTTGTTACTCCTAACAGGGTAAGCTATCAGAAATAGCTAAACATGTAGCTCTAACCGAACACTCTTTATTATTGCAGTAGTGAAGTTGTGGGTTTCATCCCCACCATAGTTTTTCTCTCTAACCAAGAGTTTCTGCGTAACCAAAATATATGTGTTATGGAGTGAATCATGTATGATTGTTATCTATTTGTTTTAACTTTATTTTATGTTACTGCACTATTTGGTTTATGCATAATAGTAAAGTTATTATTCAAGAAAGGTTTTGGAGTACTGATTCACCCCTCCCCTCTCAATACATTATCTTTCCATATTGGGCCTAACAGTATGACATGATGATCTGCAGAATGCATGTGGAGACAATGAAATTTCAACATGATCTATGTTAAATGCAATATGCATGATGAAGATGTATTTCCTATTCAAACAAGGATGATTGTGTTTGTTTGGCATTTTGTAATACACGAATTGAAATGGAGGTACAAAACATTTAGTAGACAAGAGGTCAATCGATCCTTAAGGTCCCTTGGAACATACAAATTAACACACTTAGTGACTAGGAATTACAAATGGAGACGTAAAAAACTTCTCCATTGGTTCTTGAAATTTTGATCTTCTTTTGCCCATGTGTGTGCAGATGAGTTAATTCCCACTCTTGTGTTTACTAAAGATCCTTAGCATCCTATATGACTAGCGATGTGGATTATCCTAACTTCAAAGGTATCCCGAATAGACCCTCATTGCCAGCAAACTTTTAGAGATCTGACGAGATTATAGACTGTAATTTCTCAAATATTGCTCCATTTTCAGTAGATGTTCATAACCCTGATGGAGTTACTTGCATGTTCCCATAGTCAATCTTTTTGTCACACTTTGTATGCGTAATATTTCAATTATATATCATTGCTCTTTTGCCTTGAGATGAGTATTTGACGTAGCTCTTTTTCTTTTTTATTTTCTTGCCTTGACTTGTAAGTAATGAAACCTACTTGGGTGTGACAATTACAGCGGCACTGAAGTAGAATTTTAGATTTTTCACTAGTCATATGATCAACTAGGTGTCTAGAATGAATTATATATTTTCTTAATATGTTTAAGATATAGAAATTGATAAATTTTGGGTTAACAAGTCTCAAAATAGTGAAATCACTACCCAACCATAAGTAAAGCATCATCACATGGCAATGTTGAAAATGAATAACCTTAGGACCTCAAAGACTTCATGTCTAAATATCTAAGAAAGGAGATGACCCTTGCTTCTCTTAAATGCAAATAGATGACCAACTTAGATAGTTGCCTTGTTTTATTGATACTGCTATATGCAAATGCAGAAACTTTGTGAATGTGATTTTTGAATATGATGGTGCTTGGAAAGAAACTATATGCGATGTATGTGCTTTGAATAAAATGGTATCCAATGTGGAAAGTAAAACCTCAACTAACCCAGCCCTTAGGTATAATACCGTTTAAGGTGCATGTTGTTTATAGGGTCAGAGAGTGGATCTCCCTCCATGGTAGCCAAATTGTATGCTCCATTTCCTACAACCCTTGTTATGATAAAAGGACCTAGCCAATTAGGTTTAAACTTCCCTATCTTTTCTCATTCTGCTAGGTTCCTTTGGTTATCTTTGAAAACTAGATCTCCCACTTCAAAAGTTCTTTGGAAGACTCATTTATTGTAACTCTGTCTTAGCCTATTTTGATAACCTTGCAGATGATTGAAAGCAGTTTTTCTCTTTTCATCGAGCATTTCTAGCTCTTGTAACCTTGCAACTTGATAGTATTCCTCTGATATGACATTTTTTTAAGGAGACTCTTAAGGATGATAGTTCTATTTCAATAGGTAATATTGCTTTTATATCATAGACCAAAGAATATGGTTTTGCTCCTGTAGGGGTGCATACTCTTGTTCTATAAGCCCAAAGAGCGGGATTTAACTGGAGATGTCAGTCTTGTCCTATGTCAGTGACAACTTTCTTAAGGATCTTCAATATTGTCTTGTTTGTTGCCTTTGCTTGTCCATTGCTTTGCGGATAATATGGTGTTGCAAATCTCTATTGTATTTGAAATTTGTCACACAATTCTTTCATTTCTTGATTTTTGAATGGACGTCCATTGTCTATCACTATGCACATTGGAATCCTATATCAACCCATTTATTAAAATACTCAATAGTTGTTAAGATGAATTTGTGCCTGTTGTAAGGAGTAGGATTGATTTTACCAAGTAGATTTAACCCCCATTGTGAAAATGTCCATGGTGATGTAATAGGTTGAAGGTCTTGTGCTGATGCATGAATGAGGTCTCCATGCATTTGACATTGTTTACATTTTTGTACATATTTATAGGCATCATTTTCCATAGTTGGCCAATAATATCCAGTTCTTAGCAATTTCTTTGATAATGGCTGACCACTCTGATGCGCCCCACAAATTCCATCATGGACTTCCTTTAGAGAAAGTTGTGCTTCATTTTCATGAAGACATCAGAGAAGTGTTCCATCAAAGAACTTTCTATACAATGTATCCGCAATAATAGTGTGTCTAGATGCCCAATGAATAAGAGTTTTCTTTTAATTTCTAGACAAATCTGGAGACATGTACTGAGTATGCAAATATGCATATATCTCATTGTACCATGGGGATTCTGGACCCGCAATTGCACATACATATTTTGTTGAGGGAATCTCATATGTCGGTATCATCAATTGTTCTATAATAAACTCAAACTAAGTTTCATTATTAGGCATATTTAGAAGAGACCCTACAATAGCCATGGCATCAGCTGCCTTGTTCTGTATCCTTGGAATCTGTTCAAAAGTGATTTTACTAAAATTTTCTTTGTAATCTTCTACCATTTGTTTATAAGGTAGAGGTTTATCATCTTTTGTGTTGTAGTCATCATTGAACTAGTTTACAATCAGTTGTGAATCACCATAGACCTATAATTATTTTATTCTCCTCTGCACAGCTATACGAAGTCCTATGAGGAGAGCTTCATATTCGGCTATATTGTTCATAAAAGGAAAATTTATCCTAAATGACTTAGAGATAGAATCACCCTGAGGGGTTATGAAAAGAATCCCAATTCCAGATCCATGATTTGTATATGACCCATCAAAGTATAATTTCCATATTATAGATGTTGTCAATGTAAATACTGATTCGTCTAGAAAGTCTATGAGCAATGGGTGACTATCTTGTAAAGGAGCCTCTGCTAACTGATCTGCTATAATTTGTCCTTTGACGGCCTTTTTTTCCACATACTCTATATCAAACTCACTCAAAATCATGACCCACTTAGACAATCTCCCAGTCAATGTTGCTCTACTTAACAGATATTTGAGTGGATCAAAGTGCACTATGAGTTGTACCTTGTGACTCAGCATGTAATGTCTAAGTTTTTGAGATGCAAAGATTACTGCTAAACATGCGCGTTCTATAGCAGTGTAATTAATCTCATATCCAATCAAGGTTCTACTTATATAGTAGATAGCTCTTTATTTTCCTTGTTCATCATGTTGTGCCAACAAAGCTTCCAAAGCTGAGTTTGTCACTGATATATATAGTAATAGAGGTTTTCCTGGAGTAGGTGGAACTAACACTGGAGTGTTTAGAAGATAATCTTTTAGAGCTTGGAAATTTCCTTAGCATTGTTCTATCCATTTAAAAGTAACTCCTTTCCTAAGAAAATGCTAGAATGGATGACATTACTGCCAATTGTGCTATGAATCTCCTTATGGATTGTAGTCTTCCATGTAACCCTCTTAATTTCTTAAGAGTTTATGGAGGTTGCATATCTATGATTGCTTTGACCTTCGCAGGGTCTACTTCAATTCCTCTGTTAGACATGATAAACCCTAATAGTTTACCTGTTGTTACACCAAACACACACTTTTTTGGGTTTATCCTGACATTGTACTACTCTAATCGATCAAATATCTTTACAAGGATTGCAAGGTGACCTTCTCTTGTATGTGATTTAGCCAATAGATCATCCACATAATCTTCCATTATATTGTGTATCATGTCATGAAATAGCATTGTCATGGCCCTTTGGTATGTTGCTCTTGCATTCTTAAGACCAAACATTCCAATAGTATGTCCCCCATGGACAGGTAAATGTTGTTTTATGTTGATCTTCTGATGTAATTCTAATCTGGTTGTATCCCTAGAAACCATCCATTAATGAAAGCATTTCATTCCCAACAGTTAAGTCAACTATCATATCAATGTTGGGTAATGGAAAATCATCCTTAAGACAAGCTTTGTTTAGATCTCAGAAGTCAGTTCAGATTCTTATGCCTCCTATGGGCTTAGTCATAGGTGTGTGAGCTTGAATTTCATCCTCAGAATGTTACCTGTAACAAGTTAGTTTCACAAAATACAATGGAAATGCATACAAGAAATCCAAAATCTACCAATGAAACTATATGAAATACATACTGAAATAAAACATTATTTTACCTTCATGGCTTATGTCTCATTGTGTCCTAACTCCACTATTCCTGGTTGCAGATGGTGTGCTCTCAGAAAATGCACTATTGGCTTCCAAGATGGCATATGAAGAATGGACTGATAACTTGTAGTTAGGTAATAGTATGATATGCAAAGCTACATGATTATGCTAGAATGATAATGCTATATGATTATATTGCTAAAATGATATTTTCTATTTGCTAATTGCTTCAAAAACTCACGGATGCATATGATTGATTGAAAACTATTTTGAACAATCACTCTCTCAACTAAAGCTCTTGATTTTATAGACTTTGAGAGGATAAGATGATGTGGCTCAGATCAATGGTCATGATTAGATCTACAGATTTGAATGGCTATGAGAAAAGGTGAAGGTTGAGAGAAAGGGGGAAGGAGAAGAAAAGTGTCACTCATCTCACCTTGACTGGGTTGATGACTGAGAGAATCTAGGGATGGTTGGAGGAAATTTAGGCATGAGAGGACAAGTGGACTCAAGTCCTTCCTAAGATGTAGGGGGTGTTGGAGAGAATATAGGAAATGGTTATGAAATATGTGTACGTACACAATTTTCATTAAGTTTGGAAGTTGGAGATAAATGATAAATTTATATTTAAGAAATATTAACTTCCTTAGCCACATGTTTGATGAGTTGGCAAAGGGAAGATGAAGTGGAGATGGAGGGTGAGTTGGATAAGGGATTAAATAATTTAGGAATTATTTAATATTTGAGACTATAGAATAGGAGAATAACTATTAAATATTAGATATTTGATTGTTTGGAGGAGATAATTAAATATTAGATATTTAATTAATTAGAGGAATAGGATAATTAAATATTAGATATTTAATTAATTAGAGGAATAAAATAGATGAATTAATTAATAAAATATTAATTAATAGAAAGACATGAAAATGAATTAAATAAATTAATCTTTTCAAATTAACTATTTAATAGAAGAATAATTATTAAATAAATATAAAATATTTATTTAATTGCTCATAGCCAATTTTAGGTGTATACAATAGGTACCAGGTTGGATATCCCTTTTGCATAGTTGATAGGTCGAATGAAACCTATATCCAACAGCTTTTGGAGTTCTATTTTGACTAGTAATGCAATCTATGGATGCATTTTTCTTAATTTTTGTTTGTATGGTTTAACTCCTGGTAGCAAAGGTAAATGATGTAACACCAACTTAGGATCTAAGCTTGACATATCTGCATAGGACCAAGCAAAGTTGATAGGACATTGTTTTAAAAAATGTATGAATTTGTCCTTTTTTTCCTAGTTTAATGATTTTGCCAGGTGGATATTATGTACAACTTCTCCTTCTTCTATATTTACCTCTTCAATTTCTTCCATGAGCAATGCTGAATTTTCTCTTTCGATAGGGAGGTTGCCTAACTCACTCTTGCCATTATGGTTATTTTGATCCGTATCTTTTGTTATAGAGGTGCTTGCCTCTCCAAAGTATGTCATTCTATCCATATCTACAACAAATCCTTCCTTGTGGAAATCCCTCTCTGACACCAAGGAATTCTGCAATGGCTTCATCATTTTTAAACCAATCTAGAGTTGGTTTTCCTTCTCACCCCCAATAAATCAAGTGTGAGTGTACAAGGGGTAATTCATTACTCCCTTCTATCATAACAAATTTTGATAACATGAAGACTTGATTGTTTGAGTGACTTGGTGTATTTTCATCTTTTATAGGTGATCTTTGATACCTTATCAGGTCACTAGTTTGTGGGCTGGAATCATGGAGTGATAGGAATTCATAGACGTGAGAGTCTATCTCATTTTCAATGTATGTTTCAACTTCTGAGGTTTTATCACTTATCTCCTCTTGTTCCCACCTTTGATTTTGTTGTAGATTGGTTGGTCTCCTTTGTATATTAGTTACCCTTCTTAAGCCTGGTATTAGTCATTGTAGTCTCTCTTCGTCCAATTCATTAGGTGAAGCTTGAGTTGTTTTCCATGGAAGAAGTATTGACAATAACCAGGGATTAGGCTCATTTGTTGGTGCCAAGTCTATGTCTGTTACTGCATTTGCTTGTGCGATTGTTTTGAGGAATTGTATTGTTGTGTGACTTAGTGCTAGGTTCTTGCAGGATTTGTCTCATATCTTCACCATCTAATTGCGCACTAGGTGATGTTGGTACTTGGTTTTTTGTTTGAGATGAAGAGGGAAACACTCGCATAGACAACTACCTTTGAGATATGTAGTCTAATGGTATCCTTGGTTTGTTCAGTATATCTAGTGTGTGTTGTCTTGCTTCTGTTGCATGTGGTACATGTTTATATCCTAACCCTTGATTCCCTAGATTGTCATTAGGTACAATGCATTCTAATATTCCTTGTTTCTATAATCCCAAGCCCATTATTCCATCATACCCATGTTTTGGAGCATTTTGAACCCATTGCCATACTGATCTAGAGGCAATTTGGGTATTGTCATGTCATCTTCTTCTCTATATATCCAATGATTGACATCTTCATTCAGAGATTCTTCCTGTAAATCACCCCATCTAATAAAAGAGAATGAGTCTAAGTATTTGATAAGTTCCTTTCCTTTGTCTTGTTTCATTACTGCATTTTGAGGTTTCCCAAAAGATCTAGGATAGAGAGACAACTATTTTCCATTTGAGGCACTTGAAATAGAATACTCTCCACAACCAATATCTTTTATCTATAAAGAAGATGTTGTAGGAATATTCTTCTATGTTTCTATGATTGTCAATGACTCCATTTGTGTAGTGAGAGGTGCTGCTTGATTAATTGGTACCTGATTATCCACACTTCAGTGTTGGAATGGATTTGGATCACCTTTATGGTGATTTCAATGTCATTATACGGGAATTTGACAGATTTATGAAATGTCGGTACGGCTTGCATGGTGTGAATCTATGGGCAGCCCAATAACATGTTGTATCCTAGTTCTTTGTCCAACACTTGAAAAGTAACCTCTGTTGTTATAGGTCCTATTTGCACTGGTAGCATTACTATACCTTTTGAGGGGCATTCTTCATCATCATATGCTTTGATATTTATTCTCTTTGATGGATCAATATGAAGCTCAAAATATCCCAATGCCTTAACCAGCTATAAAGTACAAATGTTGAGATCGACTCCTCCATCTATGAGTACTCTTCTGATTCTTCTCTTATGTATATGGAGAAGTCTATCACTAGGAACATCTTGTTTTGTGAATGCAATTTAGGTGTCTTGTGCCAAATTCCCTACCATGGATTGGAAGGCATTTTCATCTATATCTTTGTCCACTATTGAATCTTGAAGTGCTTTGTCCAGAATGCCTTTATGAGTGGGTGAAATATGCTAGAGTTCAAAAAGTGATATTGCGTCGGGGTTTTCTTGAGTTTCTCAACAACATTATAAGTCCCTACTGCTAGTGGTAGGTTTAGTGGTACTCCTTGTAAAGTTACCTTTGATCTGCGAGTAACTACTGCATAGTCTCTGTCTTTGGGAGTTATTATGATTGTAGCCACTGTATCATCTCTTATGCAGGAACTGTCTGTACCATATGTTGTGTTGTCAAGGTTTATGTTATATCCCTCCTTATAGTCTTCATGTGTAATTTTAACATCCATGATATGTGCTATAAGTTCATCTTCTAACCATCTTGAATGAAATGGTTCATCATGCCCCCAGTCCATGAGATAGAGATTTCTGTCTTCATCATATTTTGGTGCCTCTGACAACATGCAAATTTGGTTATCATCTTTATCAAGTGTTTCTTGTGAATCATCTTTTACTATATCTTCTGAGCTAATGGCATGAATAGTATAGTCATATGAGACTTTTGTGTAGTTAGCTATATTATCTTGCGTTCCTGATGTAGAAGCCTTCCCTTTGTCATGTTTAATAAATGGATCCTTAATGATTGTGTGATTCATGTTTGCTGAAGTTTTATCGATATCAATCATGATGTCACCTTGATCGATCATATCTTGGACCAAGTTTTTCAACTTATAGAAACTCGTCATTTTGTGACCTTTAGTACAATTATAATCACAGAAATCATTATCATTCCACCATGTAGGTTTGAAAGGATCTAGTTCATATACTCTTATTTCTAGCAAAGTGATCATGTTTGTCTGTATTAAATTTTTTAGCACTGATTCAATAGGTTCCCTTAGAGGTGTGTAATTTCTTCTTGGAGGATTTACCCTTTTATATTTTGTGTTCATATTTTGTGCAGCATTCACATTTGTTGAGACAGTGTTATTCTTTGTATGTGGATTTAATGATTGACTTGTGCCTTGTAAAGATAAAACCGATTGAGTTCTATTCACCATACAGGCGTATATAACACCATCGTTGGTCACATTTTTGTTTTTCGACCAAAATTTAGATTTATCATTATTGTTGTTGCCATACTTAATGAGACCTTGTTCCACTAGTCCTTTCTCACACTTGAGGGCTTTTTCAGTGATTTGTTTAAATGTGGTCAAAAATTGAATTTGTATCAGGTAGTTGATATTAGGGATTAAGTTTTCTTTGAACATATCCACTTGCTTTGTTTCTGGAATAATAGTCTTGCACCTCCTATAGAGAGCTCTCCATCATTGTATGAAGGATGTAAATGTTTCATTCTCATATTATTTTATGGTGCACAAGTCCATCAAACTTACTAGGGTTTCAATGCTATGTGAAAAATTTGCAACGAAGTGTTCAGCTAATTCTCCCCATGATGTGATAGTTGGCGGTAAATGTGAAAACCACTCTAAGGCTGGGCCTCCTAGATTTTTAGGAAACAGTCTCATTAGGTAAGTGTCTTTAGTTGCAACCTATATGCATGTCGTATAAAACTCTCTGATGTGGTCTCTAGGATCACCTTTCTCTCAATATCTATCGAATTTAGGTGTTTCAAAATGTGCTGGGAAAGGCGACATGTATAATGTATGATCAAAAGGATAAGGATGGAAGTCCTGCATTGTGTAGCTCTTTTTATCATTACCGGTTTGCATAGTTGTTACTTATTGTTGCAAATTCTATAATTGTTGTGATAGAATATCCATTTGCATCAAAGGTACACTTTGTGCATGTATATTTCCCACAAAAGGGTTCGTGGTAGAATAACTAGGAGGTTGTTGGAAGGTACCATGATTGTAATTTTGTGTGTTGTACGTTCCACTAGGTATTGTGAAATAAGTGATATGGGAACCCATGTTTGGCTGAGTTGTACTCATTGTATTGGCAAGACCTAGATTTGCATTTTGATGACTATATGTTGATCCTATAGAATAAGAAATCAGAGGTTGGGTTGCACTTGTTGTATGAGGAACTTGTGTTTGACTAGGTGTTGAGACACTTTATATTATCGGTATGGTCTGTGTTGGTGTGCTAACATTTATTGTTGAAGATGATGCACTTGACTGAGAGTTCGCATTTGAACTGACATTTGTTTGTATAGATGATGTTGGTGCATTCTAAGGAAAACTTGAGGTCGTTGCTTGCATTTGTGTCATATACGGTATTTGACTACTATCTTGACCTAGAATATTTCCTAGTGGTAAGATTTTTGTGACATCAAAATCTTCAAGTAATTTTGCCCCATTTTGTAATAACAACGAGAGATACTTGTCCCTATCACTATGTATAAGTGTATCTAAGATCATAAGGAAATGTCAGTCTTGTTGAGATGATTCAATCTATTCACGTGTTAAATGTTGTTGTAGTTCATGTATTGTGGGCATTGCCTGAGAATTTGTCTGTTGACTAGTTGATATGTCCATATTCCAAGTTGGGTTTACAGACTGGTCATTGTTTGGGTCCATTGTACCTTTTGCCTTTTGTGACCTTGTGATGGGCATTTAAGACTTCTATATGAGGGTGGTTTTAGAACTTTATGCAAGACAACGAATAATGATAGACTCTAGACCTAAGTATGGGGTATGCAAGACCAGACTAGACTCTCTATTGACGATTTGGATGTGAGACTTGTTGAGTATTTCAAGATTTCTGCAATGCAAGTTTTTCAAGTTCTTCTCTTAGACATTTTGCAACAATTTCTCTATCAATCCTATGGGAAATTTTATACTCAATATTTATCTCATACTCGACTCCTATATACTGGGGTACATTTCTCCTTGATTCCCAAGCTAAGTTAGCTAGACTGTCAATAATTTCTCATTGACCACCATTTGGTACTAGATTAGGTTGCTCGAAAGAGAGCAAACCATCACCTAGGAGACCCATTAAGACACATGCTAATACTTTCTAGGATGATTATGCAAATAATGATGTACTAAGATGGATGTATATGAGGTCTAGACAAGGACTTAAATGAGGACGTAAATAGAGATTATGCAACTTCAAAGGGTGATAATAAGGACGTAAATGAGGACTATGCAAGGACTATGGATGATAATAAGGACATAAATGAGGACTATGCAAGGACTTAGGATGATAATAAGGACATAAATGAGGACTATGCAAGGACTTAGGACGATGTAAATGAGGACTATGTTGGCAAATTCACACTCTAATGAGAAATTGTAGGTGATTGAAGGTATTGTCATTGATGGCAACCTTGCAATCCTATGGCACCAACACTGGCAGACTCTACACCGGCAGATAGTTTACCGACAGCGACAAAGATGATTACCGGCACCCCAGCCAATAGGATTTTGAATATTGTATTTTGTATTTAATTGTAATATCTTTTTGTAAACTGACAAGGAAAATTGTAATAAGACTCATATATAAGTATAAGATCTTGTAGATCATTTATGATGTGGACGCGGTTAGATTATTGTAGAAGTAATATGCGAATATTAAGGCAAATTTTGGAGTAAGGTTTATGGTTATTGTATGAGCTTAAACTGGTATTGAACCTAGCATAGCATATTCTAAACCAAAGCAATACATTATATTGGATTTGCATAATCCATTTTGTAAGTCAGTGAGACTTCCCTTTTGTATTTAAGCAGTGAGCTTTAGGCAGTTGGCCTTCCTACATGTGCAGGCCCCTATTGTAAGTAATATTCATTTATTGGCCAGTGAGTGAATATTGTGGGTCACAAATCCCACCGAGGTTTTTCCCACACTGGGTTTCATTGTTAAAAATATTGTGTTATGGTGTGCTTTCTATGTTGTGCTTATTGTTCTTATTTACTGCATTAATTCTTGTTTACCGGCACACTGTTCTGGAATGCAATTTATTTAATAAGGTCAGAAAATCTTTTAACCGACAAGATACTGATTCACCCCCCCTCTCAGTATCTTTGGGAATCCTAACAAACTATGCAAGGACTTATGACGATGTAAATGAGGACTATGCAAGGACTTAGGATGATGTAAATGAGGACTATGCAAGGGCTTATGATGATGTAAATGAGGACTATGCAAGGACTTATGATGATGTAAATGAGGACTATGAAAAGACTTATGATGATGTAAATGAGGACTATGCAAGGACTACCTATGGTCACAAGTGTGTAAACTTTTGAGTTTTGACATTTCAAAAATGGACTTTGTTTTCACTAATTCCGTGTGTAGGATAATTTTTGTGGTTTTCCAAGTCTGAGAACAATTGTTTGGAGGTAGATATAGCTGACTGAACTGGTTTTCAAACAATCTCATAAAAGTCAGAGATACACAGGATAGGGCCTAAAATAGCCCAAATAACTGATTCAATACTGGTCTGATACAACGATACATAAAAAGACACAGAAGACAATCTTAGGCTAGAAATTGGAAACCATTCAAATGAGGCCCTTACAATAAAATACCAAAAAAAAATGAATAGATACAAATTTTGGCAACACTGGCTCTACTCCATGACACACACTTCTCAGGCATGCTATTATCTCTTACCTCAAAGATCCGAAGATCTTATCACCGAGGGATTTTTGTATCATAATGCAAGGTACATGAAGGGTATCTATGGGGTACAATCCACACTCCCGATATCACTGAATGTAGGGTTTTGGGGTACTAAGCTGGTTCTTATTGCAAACTTTTGAGGGGTCTAGATCCAACGATGGATTCTCATAGCAAGTCACTTAAGACTTTAGTTGAGCTTATCGGTGCAGGGAAGGCCACCACATACATTGAATTCACTCAACACTCTAGCCACTTGACCAGTATGTTTATATAGCGGCTCAAAAAACCCGCTTGAGAGTACACTGGGAGATATGATATCCCCAATGCATCCCAATTTGAAGTACCTTTGTGGGGTGATGAAATCCCCAGTCAAAGATACCCATCTCTACTTGAAATAAAATAAAATTGAGCATCGTTGTCACCTTCTCCCTTTCTCCCAGGACCTTGAAGGTGGGTGGAAAGGTAGTTAATGCAACAGTAGGTCCACCCCAAACACGATAAAAGTTCTTTCCTTTAAGAAAATCAAATGTGATTTAATCTATGTGCAGCCTGATTCACATTCATTTTAAAGCCCAAATTGAGGTGTTGAATACCTATGTGCATGTCAATTTTAAACACCAAACTGAAATGTGAAGGCATGCATGTCAATTTTAACCATTGTTAATTTTAATCCCAAACTAAAGTGTTACACATGCATGTCCATTTTAAAGCATTGTTAATTTTAAGCCCAAACTGAAGTGTTACACATGCATGTCCATTTTAAACCATTGTTAATTTTAAGCCCAAAAAATGAAGTGTGAGAGCATGAGTATTTATGATCTAATGCTAATTCGATCCTCTCTATAAATTCGCCACAAGCTACAAACAGATGATTAGTAACCAAATAAAATCCACAGAAAATAGAGAACTTAATTATGAAAGAAACAAATGCATGATGATACCTGCGCGATTGCATGACCCTACATAGGCAATTGTGTGATTTTGTCAAAGCGATTGTGTGATCCTAACAGAGTGATTGTGTGATCCTAATAGATCAATTGCATGATGATAACAAGGCAATTGCATGATCCATAGGCAGACAATGCAAAAAATAAAAATTGAAGCTAATTTTGATCAGAAACTTGCAAAATAGATTGTGAGGCTCTAGAAAGGTCTCTCATCATCCATTCAATGTTAATCAAATCATATTTCACCCTATATGAGAGAACTAAGCTATTGTATCTGTCTATGGCTAGTTGGTCTTCTAGATCTTGTATCTTCTTTTCCGCTTTGAGAATTTGCTAATGGCATCTGGCTTGTCTTCTTTGCTCCTTTGTCCTCTTGGCACTTGAAATTTTGAATTGTACCTTATGTGCGATAAACTATCATAACAAAAACATGCAATAAAAATAATCTATTTCTAGATTTACCCAATTTCATGTAGAATTACACAGATTAGATAACAGAAAAGAAATAAGAATAAAAATAATAGAACAACAATATTCCTAATGAATATGTAATAATATCAGAGTGGTTCCATGATCCTGTGTAGGTGATTACGTGATTCTGTAAGGGCATTTGTGTGATGGGTTCCGCACGAATGCGTAACCCTATCTACTCGATTGTGTAGCCCTATCTATGTGATTGTGAAGAGGGGAAAATGAAGCAAAGTGGATTCAAGTGGTTAGTGCACAAACAAAAGAATAAAAGAGATTAAAACATGAAACATGCATAAAACCACATAAAAATATGAAAATAATTCTTATACCTTGCTATCTTTACCTCTCCCTTGGATTGAGCTTGATGAAGTGAAGGCGCCCCTTGATGATGCTCAACTTGATTTGGTCCTTGCTTGATTTTGATGTGGAATGCTCTCCTTTGTGCTCAACAAGATGGATTGAAGGATTTGATAGGATTGGATTTGAATGATGGATTAAGGATTTAAATTAGAAGAGAATGAGAGGAGAATATAGCAGCATGATAATGCATAAGAAGTGGATCCTATTTGTGAGGAGAATAGGCTCCAATTTATAGATTGGAGGAGGCCAATGGAGGGCCAAGATTGATTTGATTATGAAGGGTTGATATTGATTTTAGATAGAAGACATGGATCAAGGGTGCCTTGGGAAAATAAATAGGAATATAAAATTCCTTTGGAAAAACGGGGGAGAAATTTGAATTTCAAATTTGAGGAATTAAAAATTCCAAAATAAGGATGCATTGAGGGATTCAAAGAAATTTGAATTTCTTTGAGAGACTCAATGTTGATGCGACATGAGTGGGAATTAAAAATTGGAGAATAATGATAAGCATGATTATGAGAGATTCTAGAAGGATTAATTAGGATAAGTGGGATTAGGAAAAGTGATTTCTAAGAATCACATGACTAGGTTAATTAATTAGAATTAATTAACTGAGTGGGTTTAGAGGAAATAATTATTGAGATGACTTTAGAAGAATAGGGGAATAATTAATTTATTTGATAAATTAATTATTGGACAATAGTGACAGGATTAATTAAATTAGATTTAATTGATTCTGAGAGGAATAAGGATAACACAATTAAAATAATTAATTATGTTGATAGGCTTAAATTAATCAAATATTAATTTAATTAATTTTAGGTGTCTACATTTTGCCCCTCTTTGAAATAGCGTCATGAAATGATGTTATATCAAAGAAGAATTAAACATAGTGGAAGAAAAGGATAAGGACTAGTAGCATGATGCCCCAATCATGAGATGAAGAAAAGGATAATGTCTAGTAGCACAATGCCTCAGTCATAAGATGAGGAAGAATGACGAAGAGGATGGATGACAAGGAAGCAGTGGTATGCCCCCTCAAGAGGACATGCGGGTTCGAAGAACACGGGTGTGCTCTCAAAAAGGGATTAGAAGAATAAGTGATGAAAGGATGAAGATAATGAAAGAGGGAAGTAGGATGAGTTGGAGTGTTGTGAATGAAATGAGATAAAGAAAGGATAAATGGATTTGATTTCTTGTTGAGCAAGTATAGAGAGAAAACCTAGATTTGATATTGCCATCGATAGTCTACACCACTGATTATAAGAACCAAGATGATATGAAGATCCGAGGCATGGACTGGCACTCAGTTAAACAAGAATGTCTTGCACACAATCATGCAAGTGTTGATAAACACTAATGCAGGGTTGTCGATTCGTACAAGGAAGACCTTCAAACACACCATGCCATGAGAATTAATCCCCATTATACACTAGCCAAAACATACCAAGATATAGGATGATCAAGGCAGTCCTGAACAAGTATAGTCCTAGGACACAAGATGAAAACAAAGAGAAAAGATCAAGCATGCAAACAACATGCACATGACCAACTAATATCTCTTGCCAAGAGTAGGATATGGATTTGGATAAACTGGCGGACTAGGGAAGGATGCATCCCAATGGGTAGGGTGATGGATTGATTGATGGATGACAAAAGACAAGTTGGATGTGCAAGATCTATAGATGAGAGGATTGCCAATTGGATTTGATTAGCCTAGTATGGATGGGTGCTTGAATTAGGCACAAGTCAATGCGAGCGAGCTTGGGTAGATGGGGAAAGCTCAGTTTGATGGATTGGATAGGATAAATGATTAGATATGATGATTGAATAGGATTGGATTGGGGATGGGATTAACGATTAAATTGGAAGAGATGGAGAATATGATTGGATAAGATAGGATTGGATTAGAAATTGGATAGGATGGTGTGGATTGGTGGATAGGATTTAATTGAATGGAATGAATGACAATGGAGAACCAAGGATTGGTAAGAGGATAGATGGATGGAAGGAGGGAGTTATTGTTTGGATAGGAGATAGGTGGATGCAGTGGATGGATATGGATGAGATATGGAGGAATAAAGGATGGAGGGTAAGGTGATGGAGACCCAAGGACTATGCTGCAAAGGAGTGCAATGTCCCACACTAGAGGTAGTGGAATAATGAATGGTGGATAAAGATGTATGATTTTTGAAAGATAATGTGTAATGGAGATGGATGGTAGAGGATTAAGGCTTAAATGCTCCAAAGCATGCATGCATATACATTGTTTTACCTCTGATATGATCAAGATGAAAGATAGGAATGGATAATTTATTTTGATAGGATGAGGGATATGAGATGGAGGATATGGATAAGATAGTCAAGATCAAAGATATGAAAGGAGAATGGACTAAGATATGACGTAGATGGATGGGAGGATTGCGCGGATGAAGCTTGCCCCCAAGTGTAGAGTGTAAGGGGATGAGGGGATTACACATGATGCTTGTTTGCCAAGTTTTCATCATGGTACTTACCCAAGGCGCCACAAGAAGTGGTTTTCACCTATTGGATGAAATGATTTTTCTTTACTTTTTTATGATTTTTTTTTTTTGAATTTTTCTTGATTTTTCTTTTTGATTTTTTTTTGAATTTTTGAATTTTTGGAATAGTTTGGATAGATAAGGATGAAAATGAGTGGATATGGAAGATAGTGGATGTGTGAAAGAGGAAGGGAGGACTCAAGCATCTAGTTCCATAGATGGTATCCCTTAGTATTGCTTTGAAGTGGAGGTATGCTCATAGATGTTGGTATCAATAATTGGGGAGATGAAATAGATAGGGGTTGGAAGATAAGGATTTGGAAAGGATTGGACTAATGGAATGGGATTGTGAAAAATGGATGGTGGATAATGGATGGGGTTTTGAAGAATTTGTGGAAGATCAACATTGGCACACACCATGAAGGGTGTTGGAGTATTGGAGGAGAGTGCTTTGAATTGGATGGGGGATAAAGTGCGGATTTTAGGAAATGAGGACCCAAAATAGAAGAAGGAGTTGGGATGGTGGATTTTGGGACATAAGGACCCAAAATAGATTTTGAAGATGGAGGAGTATTAGATGGAGGATTGGGGAACTTATGAATGGATGGAGCTTTTGGATTAGCAACTTTGGATGCCATTTTTGATTTTGGTTTGAGATGCATTTCCTCTTTGGGAATCCACATAGTTTTTGATTTTTTCTTTTGGGGCCTTTGTGGCCTTTTTTATTTTTCTTTCTTTTGGATCACATTTTTGTTTTGAGCATTTCATTTTGAGGGGACATGTTGATCCTTTGATTTTTGTGGGTTTTGAGCTTTATTCATTTTAGATTGGGAATCCAAATTGCTTCCACTAGCAATGGGATAGGTGCATGAGGATGAAGGATTGATGGATTTTATGGATGGGATGGTGGAAAGAGAGTGTTGGGAGGCATCCAAGGATGTGTGCCTTTGTTGATCTTTCTTGGGGATTATTTGAGGTGATGGAGTGGTGGATGGAGGGATGTAAGGACCCAATATGGATGGAAGAGATGGAGGATTGAGCATCGGAACATAGGGGCCCAAAATGGATGGAAGGAATGAAGGGTTTAACTTCAAAACATAGGGTCCCAAAATAGATACGGAAGATGAGGGATGACAAGATTTTGATTTGTATGAGGGAGATTTGGATTTAGGAGGAATAGAGGATATACCAACATCTTGAGCATTATCTTGAGGACCCTTATTATTTTGGAAACAAGATGCGAGTCCATTTTGAGGGGGATGAGATGTGGAAGGAAGATTAGGATCTTTAGATGGATTGGGATCATGAAATGGAGATGAAGGGATACTTTGATCTTGACTAGGGAGGGTATCATGAGTTGGAGAGGGAGGAGTGATTAGATCATGATATGGAAGAGGATCATGTGATGATAGAGGGATTATATGATCATGAGAGGAAGTGGAGGGAATGGGATCATTAGATGGAGTGGAGGGATATGCATCATTAGATGGAGTGGTTTCTATGCTAGCATGCTTCAGAACAAGCTTTTGGCATGCTTGGAGTTGCGGGGATTGTGTGATGGAGGAAGATATGGAAGCTTTGATGTAAGTAGATGGGGAAATGGGAGTATCATGAAGTGTGGGGGATTGGGATTTGCTTTGAGGTGGAGGTGATTGGGGTGGATGGAGGACTTGAGGAGACTTGGCCACTTTGCTTTGACATGAGGATTTTGTCTACTTTGCTAGCATGTCTTGAATAAGATTATGGATGATGGATTTGGAGGATGTGGACAATATGGATTTTGGAGGATTGGGATTAGATGGAAAATTGGGATTAGATGTGGGATTGGGATTGGGATTGGAATTAGAATTGGATGGAGGATTAGGATTGGGATTGGAATTGGATGGAGGATTAGAATAATGGATTGGTGAATTAGGATTAATGATTGGAGGACTATGGAGTAAAGGATTTGGATGGGGAGTAGAGGTGATGAATGCATTGTAGAAGGATTTAGATTGGGATGTAGATGGGAGGGAGATGGAGGTATACATATTGGATTAGAGGAGTATGTGGATGAGAGATAATATGGAGATATGGATGGGGAATAAGATGGAGATATGGATGGGGGATATGATGGATTTTCCTTGTCCAAGGTAGAGGAAGGATAAGAGATATGGTACAGATTGGGATTGGGTGTAATGTGTTGAGATGGGATGGATGAAGGTATGATAGGCGAGTGGGAGATTATGGGATTAACTTGGTAGGCAGGTTCATGAATTTTCGTGAGCATCTTCTCATACCAAGCTTTGAAATTATGAGTAGTCATGTTGAGAGTGAAGGATTAGAAGATGATGTTAAATGAAGATGAGGTTTAGGACTTGGCTTTGAATGATGAGGGATTAGATTTGATTAGATTTTGATTAGGTTTTGATTTGGATTGGAATTGATTTGATTTGATTGGATTGGTCCTTGGATTAGGACTTGATTGGATTGTAATGGTCCTTGGATTAGGACTTGATTTGATTGGATTGGATGATTGATTGAATGGATTGGATTGGTCCTTGGATTCGGACTTGGTTTGATTGGATTGAATTTGATTTGGATTGGAATTGGATGAGTCCTTGGATTAGGACTCGATTGGATTTGGATTTGATTGGATTAGATTAATTGGATTGGATTAAATTAGATTGGATTGAATTAGGTTGGATTTGATTGGATTTGATTGATTGGAATTTTGGAGATTTGATTGGATTAGAGGAAGAATGAATATTAGTTGAGGAAGGATGATATCTTGAATGGATGAACATGGATTGGGGGTTGGAGAATTTATTGGAAAATGGATTAAAGATTTGATGATGACACGATGGAATTTGGAAAGAGGGATGATTGATTGGTTGTGGGGGATGGACTTGGAAAGAGATGTCAAGTAAAGAAAACGCAATGGTCAAAAGAAGTTAGACTCAAAAGACACTCATGCTCCTTCACAACATATCCTATGGCGACAAAAGACAATAGTCAATGGATCCTAATTGGTTTACCAGCTACGCTTACCTAGAGCGGACACTTAGATGCTTGACCCCACTGACTCCCCTCCACGACACTCACTTCTCCAGGGCAGCCAAGTATCAATTCCCATGAAAACTCCTCATGGAAATCTTTGTGTCTCTACTAAGGGCCATAAAAATATGGGCAGCTTCGGAGGTCCGACCTCCTGCACCAATGACTAGAAAGTTTTTAGCCACTATGCACAAGGTATTTAGTAAGGCTTCTCGTTAGGAGCTACCCTTCCCAGTTGCGCAAGCATAATTGAGGCCTATAGCCCAATGAAGCACCAAGAAATTAGTAGTCATGCAAGCATGATTGAGATCTCTAGGATCCTACTAAGCACCCAATGTGAGAGTGAACTCTCATATAGCCCCAACCATTAACCCTTTCGTAGTCAATGGCCTATTTATTATAGTGAGTTGGGAACCCCAGGTCTAGGTGTACTCACTTGGGTCGTTCCCCTCTTACCTTCTCAAAGAGAAAGTTGGGAGGGCAACCCCACTAAGGGTAAGCATGCAATCAAACAATAAAAGGTTTGAGGGTCGGGATTTCTGATTGTCTATGTAGACAAGAGCATACTCTCCTACCTCTACACTTTTCTCAAACACAAAAAGCAAGAGTTCTTTTACCCCTAATTAAAATCTAGGTGCCTAGATTAAGAAAAACACAATGTTTGGTTGAGTCTCTTAGTCAACCTACAAAACAACTTGATTAGTAGTTTGAAAATGAAGTCTTCGACAAGCGTCCTGCAAAAGACCAAAGAATGACAAATATTATTATTTGTTTTTTTTTATTTTTTGAGAATGAGTAGAAAAAGAAGAATAAAAACTTCTACTAATGACAAATGTGGATTTGGAGGAAACTTTGATGGGTAAATGGGGTTTGACCAAGTTTTGCCACTTTCCAAGGGATATGCAAGCATAAAATGGGGATTTTGGAGGAGAGATGAAGGAATGGAAAAATTTGTCCAAGAGGGACAAAGAAGGAAAAGTTGGAGATAGACAATATAGGAAAATTTGGAGGTGATTGGATAAAAGTGGAAGGAGTTATGGCAAACCCTAAAAAATAGAGGAATGTGGGATTTTGGGCTTCAAAAAGTGGATTTTATGATAAGGTCCCCAAGGAAGGAAATGTGCAAAATGGAATTGCGGGGGATCTAGTGGATTTTGGAGGAAAATAGAGTGAAGATAAAGAAGATATGATGAAAAAAAAGAATAAATTTTCAGGTGGCCACGCTGATTTGCAGACAAACATGCTAATGCGTGAGCGGTTGTGCTAACAGACAGATTATTTAAATTAAACAGACAGCAAAAAACAAATGCACACACACTGATTTTCAGGCACTTGCGTTGATACAACTAGAGTTCACGCCCAAAATTTAAAATTCAAATCTTTTATAAAAACGCCCGTGCTAATCACAAAGCAGTCGCGCTGAAGTAGAAATAGAAAATAAATAGAAATAAGAAATGTAGAAAAGGAAGAATGAGGAGGAGATAGAAGAAATTTCTGGGTAGACGCGCTGAAGCTGAGGCGGTCACACTGAAACACAGTGGCACCCAAAAAATTTTGAATTTTCTTGCGGTCGCATTGAAGCCGAGGTGCTCGCGCTGATTAAAAAGGTGCTCATGCTAATTCAGAGGCGCTCGCGCTGATACGTGAACTTGCAAAAAAACCTTCACAAAAAACTCAAATTTTTGTTAGATTCGGGACATGGGTCCCACCAGGCGTGCCAAAATGAAGAGGGGAAAATGAAGCAAGGTGGATTCAAGTGGTTAGTGCACAAACAAAAGACTAAAAGAGATTAAAACATGAAACATGTATAAAACCACATAAAATATGAAAATAATGCTTATACCTTGCTATCTTTAACTCTCCCTCGGATTGAGCTTGATGAAGTGAAGGCGCCCCTTAATGATGCTCCACTTGATTTGCTCCTTGCTTGATTTTGATGTGGAATGCTCTCCTTTGTGCTCAACAACATGTATTGAAGGATTTGATAGGATTGGATTTGAATGATGGATTAGGGATTTGAATTAGAAGAGAATGAGAGGAGAATGGAGTAGCATGACAATGCATGAGAAGTGGATCCTATTTGTAAGGAGAATAGGCTCCAATTTATAGATTGGAGGAGGCCAATGGAGGGCCAAGATTGATTTGATTATGAAGGGTTGAGATTGATTTTAGATAGAAGGCATGGATCAAGGGTGCCTTGGGAAAATAAATAGGAATATAAAATTCCTTTGGAAAAAGGGGGAGAAATTTGAATTTCAAACTTGAGGAATTAAAAATTCCAAAATAAGGATGCATTGAGGGATTCAAAGAAATTTGAATTTCTTTGAGAGACTCAATGGTTATGTGACATGAGTGGGAATTAAAAATTGGAGAATAATGATAAGCATGATTATGAGAGATTCTAAAAGGATTAATTAGGATAAGTGAGATTAGGAAAAGTGATTTCTAGGAATCACATGACTAGGTTAATTAATTAGAATTAATTAACTGAGTGGGTTTAGAGGAAATAATTATTGAGATGACTTTAGAAGAATAGGGGAATAATTAATTTATTTGATAAATTAATTATTGGACAATAGTGACAGGATTAATTAAATTAGATTTAATTGATTCTGAGAGGAATAAGGATAACACAATTAAACTAATTAATTATGTTGATAGGCTTAAATTAATCAAATATTAATTTAATTAATTTTAGGTGTCTACAAATTGCATGATAATGCAAACGCGATTACATGACGAATATATCTACTTTGAAATCCATGCAAAACCTACAAAAAAAGAAAAAAATATGTTTGATCTGCAAAAATAACACAGAAAATAGAGAAGGTTAATTAGTTGTTGTTCACGTCAGGTTCAACAAACTGTGTTATGCTCAAATTCATCATTGCTAAATAAGAAATAAGGAAAATCATGAATCCCCTAACTATCTAAGCAATTCAAACACAAACCAATGAAATAGATGCAAAATAGACTAAAATTAAACAATGTAAAACTCCCTATTGTGCATCATGGCTTCCATTGTTCTTCTCCTCTTTGTGGTATGGTGGCTCTCAGATTTCACGCTGGCAACCTTTGAATGACACAAAGATTCAAAGTTCGTGATTGTTGAAAATGGAGATTGAATGCTCAATTTACAGATTTTTGGAGAGGATGATTGAAAGGTAGAACAGATTGATCAAGAGGTGGAACTCAAGTGAGCTCACATGTTGATTCATAGTTGAACTGCTGATTTGGAGGTGAAACATAATAGATTGAATAGATTAAATGAGTTAACCTATTGAGAAAAAGCTAACTGAAGGAAGAAAAATAATGATTGGAGGAGATTAAGAAGATGACAAAGAAAAATTTATTTAAAAAAAGCTAACTAGAAGATGGAAATAGAGATTGTAGAGATAATGATTTAATTAATTGATTTAGCATGTGCTTGTACTTTAACTTAGATTTTCAATTTAATCTTTGCATGAGATTTATTCAAATAATTGAATTTATTTTAAATTTAATTGAGTATTTAAATATATTTAGAACTTGACTTTGATTTTCAATTTGATTTTTGAAATCATGCACATGTGATTGAATTTAGAAGAAATTGGAAAATGAATGAAATTAAAGGAAGTTAGAAGAAATATGAAATTAAATGAAATTAAAATTTGGGGATTTGGAAATGGAATTAGAAGAATTAATTAGCTAATTAAATAATTTAAAGAAACTATTTAATTATTTTAGAAATGGAATATAATTAAATAATAAAGATTATTTAAATTAAAGGATTAAATCACAATTAATTAAATAATTAATATTTAGAAAAGGGCTAATGATTAATTGATTAGAGATAGAAATTGAAAATAAAATTTATTTAAATAATAAAGATTATTTAAATTGGGGAATTAATCAGAATTAATTAAATAATAAATATTTAATTAATATTTAGAAAATGGTTAAAATGATTAAATAATGATAGAATAAGAAATAGAATAATTAGTAAGATGATGAGGAAATATGAAATTATTAGAATAAGATTAATTAACTTAATTAAAGAATTAAAGAATTATTTTATTAATTAGATGAATAATTAGTACATGATCAATGAGACATTTTTAGGTGTCTATGCTAACTGGTTCTCTCCAAAATGTTTTTGGAACATCTCCTTGTATCAACATTGTTCTATCAGCTTCCACTATTGTTCTGTTTCTCCTCTCTGCAATGTCATTCTGCTGTGGAGTCCTAGGTGTTGATATATGTCTCTTTATTCCATGTTCTTCACAATAACTAGTAAACTCATCAGAAGCAAATTCTCCACCCCAGTCGGATCTTAAGAACTTTATATTCTTATCGGTTTCCTTTTCAATTAGGGCTTTAAAGATCTTGAATTTGTTGAATGCCTTTGATTTCTCCTTTAAGAAAGTTACCCACATCATCTTTAAAAAATAATCAATAAAAATCATAAAATACTTATCACCATAAAAACTTCGAGTCCTCATAGGACCACATAAATCAGTATGCACTAAATCAAGAATATGCTTTGAAGAAAAATATTTACTCTTAAAAGATGTCGAAGTCATCTTACCCATCTGACAATCTTTTCATAACACATTATCTGGTTTAACAAGTTGGGGCATACCTCTCACCATACATGATTTGCTAACCTTTATCAAATTGTCAAAGTTGACATGATAGAACCTTTTGTGCCACAACCAGCAATCTTTAATTTTAGCCACCAAAGTGTTGGCTTGATGATGATTGTAATGAATAACTTCATCATATGTTGTTATTGATGAAACATATACACACACATATGTTCATATTGTCTATCGGTGTGACTTCAAAGTTGTTTATATTACAACTGGTACATGGTGACAATCGGTATATGCATGGAGACAACCAATGGTTATACATAACTCGACATCAACATGAAGATCCAACAGAGATTATCAAAGGAGCATCAAAGGATAAATGATTTATATGTTTAACTCCTACCGATATTGATTGTTCCAACTAGTATTCATTGATTATGTGATGAGTTATCACGTCATGATGTGTTATCCTTACCGACAATTTTTGGCGGTATTTTTGTGATGCATTATGATTGTTTGACTAGATACACTACACCTAGGTAATTGTGATATGATTTCTAAAGGCCGACATGAAATCTAAATGTCTATATATTGACATTACAATGAATTATTTTGCATGAGTGAAGGAGATATGTTATGTGCGAAGGTAGAAGTATTAAGTTGCGGAGTATGTTGGTAAACAAGTGTTGAGTGCGCAGAAGAGGATCTATACAAGCAAGTTGTGCTACTACTAGATCACACCACCTGTTGTTTTCTAATCATTGCAACAGTCAAATCCCCTGACTGGGTAAGCTCTAACAAGCTTCATTTTACAAATCCTCTAACCAGGTGATCCATTAGTTTGGATTTAGAAATCCTCCACTGAGGTTACTCTTTACAGGGTACTACAATTTATAGGGTATAGATTTTAACTAAGCTTTGGGATCTTTAACAGGATTCACTCCTAGCAAAGAACTTTGTAGACCTTAACTGGTCAGTTATCTATTACTGCAAATAGTTAACTTGTGAGTCCCATCTCACCATGGTTTTTACCTATTTGGGTTTTCCACGTATGAACACTTGTGTTATGGTGGATTTTTTACTTATTGTGGATGTTGTTATATCATTTTGGATTACATGCATATTGTTTAACAAACTTGTTAAGTATTTCTACTAGTCAGTGTTTAAAGTAGTATTGTTTTTGGTGTCACTGATTCACCCCCCCTCTTAGTTCTTTACAAGTCCATCACAAACAACTATTCACATTAGCATTCAGATGAAAAAAGATTACCTCTAGTCTATTTACCAGTAGCAATCAAATCTCTATTGCATCCCATGATCCTACACACTCCTCTTTTAAACTCAAGGTGATATCCTTTATCATTTAGTTGTCCAACACTCAGCAAGTTATGTTTTAAACCTTCAACCAAATAAACATAATTTTCATTACTCTTACCATTCAATGAAATATATCCTTTACCTTTTACCATGCAGGGTGAGTTATTACCAAATTTTACCACACTGCCATCAAATTCTTCAAGGGATATGAATTTGTTCTTATCACTAGTCATGTAATGTGAATAACCACTGTCTATTATCCACTCATCACTAGAGTCAAACTGAGATACCAAAGCCTTTTCATCAATTAGATCTTCCTTCACAAAAATAAAGACAATCTCCTCACTATCATCATCTTTAGATTCCTCATCTGTCACACCTTCATCAACAACAACATAGCATTGTTTCTTGCACTTTCCTTTATATTTTCTAAACTTCTCCTTACTATCACTATTAGGGAAATTTTCAACAATATGTCCAATCTTATTGCAAGAGAAACACTTAGAGGTAGTTTACCTTTATATTTACCAGTGCCTCTTGGAAGTCTCTTGTTACAAGAGCTTCAAACTCCATCAAATGGTATTCATCATCATTATCTCCTCTACTACCACCATGACTAGATCTGTGGTCATAAATGTGACATACATCTTTATCTTTTCTCACAGGTGTACTAGTTAGAGATGCTTTAAAATTTTATTCAGATGTCTTAGAAATATTGTTATCAAAACTATTTAATTCAAATGCAGTCAGTTTATCAATAAGAGAATCAACAGTGGCTTTATCACTACTTACTGACCTTAACTCTTGAATAGCAGAAACTCTCATAGCATAGGCAAGTAAAAGAGTTATTAACATCTTACTTACAACAATGTCATCTTAAATCTTTTCTCCAGCATTTTTAATACCACCAACAACCTCTTTAATCCTTTGTCCATACTGAGCTATATTTTTACCTTCCACCATTCTCATATCATCAAATTTACCTCTAAGACTTTCTTCCTTAGCTTTTTTAACATGCTTGTCACCTCCATAGATTAGTTCTAATTTCTACCAAACCTCAAATTCCGTTTCTAATCCGTGTACATCAATGTATTCAGTATTAGACAATACACTTGCAATAGCTTCTAGTGCTTGATTGTTTTTATGTTGCTCCTTAAGCTAATCTAGAGTTAGAGGACTAGTAAGGGGTACATATTTAGTAGTAACATGTTGTCAAAAGTGAGAACCCATACCTTTGATATAAATATTCATTATGTATTTCCATATTGTGTAGTTTTCCTTAGTAAACTTTGGACCCTCCTTCTTCATCATTTTCCTCTGGATCTTTTCCTCAAGCAGTTAAGCTTCTACACACATAGGACCAATGCTCTGATACCAATTGTTATTTGTGAGGAACCAGTTATTACCGAGATGGGGGATAATTGGTAATAAAAATAAACTTTAAAACTTTAACAACCACCAAAAATTTCTTTCAAAACAACTCATAAACAGTACCGGTAATAACTTAAATCATATTTGCTAATCAGATTTATCAAATTGTTCTTCTAAGTGTTCATCAACATGCATGCAATAGAAATATATCAACCCAACACATAATAAATAAAGTAACACATGAACACCAGGATTTTCATGTGGAAACCCGCACTAGTACATTCGGGGCTAATTTTCGATGGTCGATTGTCAGAATTGAGACTACTTTTCATCGGACTGTCGACAAAAGTAGCCATCGAAAACTCATCGTTGGACTTTTCGATGATGCCTCTGACCGTCAGAAGTACAACCACCCCATAGACTCTGCCGACGATGGGCATGATCACTCTTCTGGTCAAAAAATTCATCGAACATATAGCATCCTCGTCAGATGTTTGTTTAGATTGCGTCGGAATGTCGATAGAAGTCTGAAACTTTGCACCAGTGGGAATATTGTTTATCTGATGGTTTTGTCGTTGGTCCATTAATATGCACCAGTGGGAATGTTGTTTGTCTAGCGGTTTTGTCATCAGTCCATTAATATGCATCGAAGACCGTCTGACAAGGAAGTATCGTCGGACATACAACATCCTCGTCGGATGTTTGTGTAGGTTGAGTCAGAATTTTGATGGATTCCAGAAAATTTGGACCAATGAGAACGTTGTTGGTCCAACGATTCCATCATCGGTGGAAAGTTTAGTCTCCATCATAATTTCGATAAAAAATTATTTAAAAAAAAAAATTGTTATTATCTAGACATAAAGCACACCTCATTGATATGTACAGCGAATGATATTATATCCCAATCAGCTACCAATAGGGGGCATAGGTTTGAAGCTAATATGAGGCACACTGGTTTCAAGCTAATATGATCAGGCGCACCATGGTTGAGATGGTCCAACTCCTAAGAGGACTGTATGAACCACTGAGTACTAGTAAACCTATTAAAAATGGTGCTGATAGGTAATTAGCTAACCCAAATACAAGAGCCTTTAAAGACAATCAGGGAGATGAAATAACTTTATCTACCTTATCTAAGTTGGTTGTTCTTGGGAGCTACTAGAACTTATCTACTATATATACATGAAATGAATTTATCTACTATATATACACATATTTCTTATAAGTATATCCCAAATTTATAATCTCATATAAAGTGTCATCCTATGTCAATACATGACATATACCTATTGAATGACATGTATATATCTCATACTAAGTAGTCACTCATTATTATATATTCAACATATATTCAAAGACGATAATCATGCATTCAAGACTACATGAATATCCTCTTTAATTAAATAAATCACATGTACAAGGTTATTGGGTTGATCGAGTCCAATAGCAAAGTACAATAGGTAAAGATAGTACTAAAAATAATGTTACTAGCATCTTAAAAAAAAACATAAATGCATTATGACCACCCACAAAACACTTGATATAAAATAGTTCCAATCTTTCTTTTGTTTAAGTAACTAGGGTATTTGAATTTAAATTTTGGTAAAAAAAAAAATATTTAAAGGTCATCCCTCCCCCTGTATAGTTCAACATGCCCACATGTTTACTCCTATAAATTTCAACTCATTTAGATATCTTATTTTCTAGTTATGAAATTGATCTTGGGACCTATGGGTTATGGGCCCATAATATACTTAAGTGAAGTTAGCATAAACCATATCAATTATGTTCAATTACATCAATCTCCACTTGGAGTGTTTAATATAAATATAATCAATGATGACAATGCTTATTTCCATATACATTTGAATTGCAACTTACAAGAATAAATGAAAGAGAAAGAACATGTGTTGAGGGAGGTCGAAGTTCTCTCCGAGGTGATCATGAATTGAGTCCATCGGTCCCCAACGGTGGTTTGCAATGCCACCCAACCATGTGGAACCCTTAGGTGCACCCCATCGTGCTTGTGGAGATAGTTCCAAATAGTCAATCAAAGTATATAAGGGGGATGATAGGCTGACACATGCCATACATGATGCATACATGCCACAAGTAATGGAACAATATAGTGCAACATCAATAGAGAAGGATGATACCAATTCATGAATCCACATAGGGTCACTACTTTAAAACTGCACAAGGCATTAGATTCTAGAGTACAGTGGAGGAAGTGTCATCGTATGTGCTCATGGGGACGCACCATATGGAACCAAGCATTCTCTCATATGGATGAGAAGGATGATCATGCAATCCTTGTGCTACATGAGAAGGCATGTCTCTTCCGACAAGTCCCAATGCTCCATGTGTGAGTATTCCTTTCATTGTATGTTCTCATGGGGATGCACCATACGGAACCAAACACTCCCATACAGACGAGAACAATAATCACACAATCCCTATGCTACATGAGTGGGAATGTCTCTTCACAAAAGTCCCAACGCTCCATGTGCGAGCTTGCCTTTCATTGTATGTGCTCATGGGGATGCACCATATGGAACCAAGCATTCTCTCATACGGACAAGAATGACAATCACATAATCCCTATGCTACATGAGCGGGTATGTCTCTTTGCACAAGTCCCAACTTTCCATGTGTAGGCATCCCTTTCATTGTATGTGCTACATGGGGATGGACCATATGGAACCAAGAATTCTCTCATGTGAATGAGAATAATGATCACATAATCCTTGTGTGAGTGGGAATGCCTCTTCGCACAAGTCCCAATGCTCCATGTGTGAGCATGCCTTCCGAAAACACCGTTGGTGTTGTGATAGACCTCAAGGTATGCTCAAGGAACCAATTTTCTCATTATTTGTTTTAACCCAAGTCTATTTTTATGTTATCACTTGATTACAAAACTCCCCAAACACAAATGCCAAGCGTACCACTTTCAGACAAGGGAAACGAGTCAGAGCCACCCCCTAGTCTCACTCTAGGAATAAGCTCATGCCATATCTAAATGCAAGACATCTCAAATACATCAAATTGTCTCAAATGAAAAATGTCATTTTCATACATAAGAAAGACATACTCAATTGGGCACAACACCAAGAGAACAGATCCCAATTGATCTCTTATCAAAATTCACATATATGTTATCATGATTGCATAATAGAATATCATCTCAAAATCATCAAATACCACTTTTCAATAATTCCCAAGTTTGGACCAAAAACCAATCATGAGGCCAATTACCGTTTCTGAATGAATGAATGAAATTTTTAATGACGTCCACGAGACTAAATAGTCTATGGGACCAAGACAAACACCCTTAACTGATGGACCTCAAAAACCCTGAAATTTCAAAGTGCATAAAATGAAAATGCAAGATTAGCCTTTTGATTCTAATCAGCTCAACAATACAATACTCCCTCGATTTGTCATTTCAACATCCCAAATAGAATAGAATAGCATAACCTCATATATACTCGTAATTTCCAAATTTGGTTCATACAAATCATATAATCATCCAAATGGAGAGATTTAAATTGGAAGAATACTTTAGTTCACTCAACAATTCATTTGCAACAAACTAAAATCAATTCAATTGAAAAAAAAAGGAGGAATTTGAGTTCCTGCCTCAAACTTGACCAAATCTTCAAATTGACAATGTAATTGAACATAATTGAGATGAGACATGAATTTCTTAAGTGAAGTTACCCATAAACTATGTATAATTGTTTGAATTCTTTTAGCATAAACCACAATGAATCTACACCTATAGTCCAAAGTAATCTAGCGAGGCATGCTATCTAAAATCCAAAATCATGAGTATTGGATCCAAGAGTATAGCACAGAATTTTGATTATAGCAATCTATTATACATAATATATCAAAGCAATTTGCAACCATATCTATTTAATAACGGTTCAACATATAAACTCTTATCTTTATTTTTTTTGGTATGCATTATCAGCTATAATGAATATATAATACTATAAAGAAGTCTTTATTGTTCATTATATAAATGGGGATATGTATAATATGACATTGTTATATATATTTAGTTGTAATAGATAAGATTTGAAAAATATGTTTTATGTTTATATGTATTTATTCAAATAACTGATCTTTTGTCATTGAAATATAAGGATATATACCACTTTATTACTATTGAAAATTACTCACTGAGAATTAAAACAAAATAAATCTAGGATATGGAACAAAATTTTCTTAAGGTTTGACAATGGATGTATCCCTCAAATCAATCACAAAATTAACTATATAGATCAATATCTTACTTGAAATCACATAGAGAAACCTTATTGATTGACTATGAACATGTTACCTTAGGATGAACTTAGATATGAATTTAGAGTTATCAAAGCAATGTTAACAACATGTATCAGATATTTGGGATAGTAGCATAGGAAAAGTGGAATATAAGATAGTGAGAGTGAAGTGCCTTGGATGGAATGTTGGAAGAGATGTGTGGGACCCCTTCACACCCCATAGAAGCATTTAGAAGCCATAAAAAAGTGCCATAGACCGAATATCAATGACTTTCCTAAGGGTACCAATTGTAACAATCACAAGTTTACCAGTGATACTGCCTACTCAAACAAGTTGTGTTTGGAAACCCCACTAGGTGTGTATATGTAATGGTAATGAAATATCCTAAGAGTAGCCCTTACACTAGTATGCACAAACCTTGGTGTCACAACGGTGTTGGTGTGGCCTTGGGCCAATGGTGGTTGACTGTTGCAATTAGGACAATGATCTCAAACACAATTTACTATGTTTATAGCTCTAATGTCCCAATCTACTTGTATATATTTTCACAAAACAATTAACAACCCAACCATAGTTATTAATAAGATTTCCCCATAAAATGCATCCAAAGCGTATCATCATTGATAGGATAACTAACTTACATTTAGTAAGAGACCTCAATGAGTGGAGTTTCATGCTGAAAGAGTACTTGCAATAAAGATATTGAAATCAACGAGACATTATGCATTCAAAAATCCACAAGGAAGATCTAATATGTATGAATGAAATTGCAAATCAATCTAAGTTACATGTTTGATATCTTACTTATATCATGGCAACATAAAATGTATATATGCACTCAACTTACCTCTTTGCTTGTTTATTTGAGAATGTTGCTAGGAATTAATAGGTGAATGATACATTGATCTACACATGAATCACTTGTACTTTCTCGATACTTTCATCCCTTGGTCAAGGTCGTGTACCCCCTAACACTTGAATATTGTTTACACCCTCATGATTACTTGAAGTACATGCTCAAATCACACTAAACGACAATAGTTAGTACAAAATAGTGACCATAGCCAAGGAAGCCCAAATTTACTCATACTCAACATAATAAGAAATAACTAAATCATTTGGACCATTATTCATAACATAACATTTCACATCATAGAAGGCCAAAATTACAAGGAAGGCCAAAATTACAAGAATCACACTTCTTCAAAGCCACCAAACTATCAACAAGAGTAGAATCTATTAGGCTCATACAATTTTAGGACATATAAAGATTTTAATCAGAAGCAAGATCATGAAGCATAGAATATAGAGTTATTCATGGAATATACATCTCAAAACATCTCATTCATGAAGTAACAAAATGCTAAAGAAAATGACAAGTAATAAAAAAACTTACAAGGATGAGGCATATTCATAACTTTTGCAGTCCCGCCATGGATATCAACACTAGAAGAAACTCATATTGTTAGTGTACATACAAGACAATATGGGATTTCTTTATACCCAACAACTTGTGGTGTTGTTGTTTGTGTTGGCTCTGTTGGACCCTGCAATTAAGATTCAATAAGATTAACTATGAAACATAATGAAATATTGAAAAGTGTGTTATCTTGTTGAGCTTTGCTTAGTTTCGAGAATAGTTTAATATTCTCTACTTAACAGGGCCAAGCACGTGAAGGTGGAAGCTCATTTGGCCCCTCCCCCCCCCTAACATCACTCTAAATTCCCCATTAACATCTTATAACATTCATTCATTCTTTCTTTCTACCATTAATAAAATATAACATTCATTCATTAATATCACATAATGTTCATTAACACATAACATTGATTAACATTAATTAACATGCAACATTTATCAATATTAATTAACACATATCATCCATAACCATTAATTAGCACATAATTACATTCACTAACACATAAAAATCAGTCATTATCAAATAAGGTAGATTACAATCATTTCTTTTTTTCTTTTTTCTTTAAAGCTATGAAAAGACTAATTGGAACATCGATTTCTTCATCATTTCCCCCCTTTGCAGTTGTTCTACCCTCTGCTCTTGATCTCGATGTATGCCTAGTCCTATACTGAGGATGAGAACATTGAAGTGAAGGGGGGTCCTCTGCAATAACAAAGAAATTGGTTAAATTCAAAACATTTTTTTATTATTATTACAAGTATTTCATTAATTTAGAGAACATAACTATTGTGCTCTTTACCTAATGGGGCTACATCATTTTGTCTAGACTCAACCTCATAATGGTAAACACCCTCTAGATCATCTGGAGTTGAAATAATAAAGGTTACATTAATGTTGAACACCAATTACAATTATATTTTTTTAAAGGAATAACAATGGTCCTCTTTACCTGAGTGGGGAACATCACGTTCTTGATGTTGTGTACCCAGATCATGCTCCACTTGGTCACCACCAACTACATGCTCTAAAATATTAACAAAAAAGGTTACATTAATTACTACTCTAATTACAAATTAAGATGTTTAATTGTATTAATAACTACATAAATAAATTTGAATAGCAAATGAATACCTCCACTACTAGGATGCACACTCGGACCTTCATGTGCAGGTGGTGTTTCATGATTAGTAGGTTGCATTCCAATGTCATGCACATTGTTATCATTGCTTGCTTATTTAAAACAAATATAGTCACTTTATGTTGGAACTCAACATCAAATAGATTATTGGTAAAGTATTCAATTTGAAACAATTTCCATTTAGCATATTTACCTATGTGACGAATGCACTCAAATATTGTGTATGCCCACTCAATCCTCGTAGCCGATCAGCCACTGCCATATAGTCTTGTTGGTAGGCAATTCTCTTGTCATCTTCTGTGGGTGCTCTATTGAATTCAGAGCCTTGCATTTTTTCTTGGTATCGTGAATTTTGCTTGCATTTTTTGCTAAAAAAAAATCGTTTGCAATTTATTAATATTTTGATGCAATATTTCGTTTACATGAGATTCTTACAATTCGTGCAGCAAGTTTCATATAACCTCCAGAGCCGAGTTTGTGTTGCCCGTGCTTTTCTTATCTTGCCTTGGTTGCCTTTGACGTGTCACTCAGTTTATAAAAAGTTTCAAATATGTTAGATGATATAAATATAAAGAGTAATTAATTAGTACATAATTACATTCTTAATAGTATCTCGTACCTTCTTCTAGTGTTTGGTGGTGTATTCCCTTTTTTCCTTTCAATTCTCTCCTTGGCATCCAAAATCAGGTCCTTCCACTCCCTCTCTAGAATCATGGGGGGATGCTCGTACTTTAGGTTCCTCTCTAAATGGGTCCTGTATTGGTCCCTCACATACTTTAGATAGGTGACATTTCCAAACCACTCAACCATTTGGTTTGTCAATTCATCTTTTAACCTTTTTTCTTGGTCATTCCACCTTTTAAAGCAAAAACCTACTACATGTCTCACTTTCATTTTCTATTCCTGCATTTCCCTCACTCGACGAAGACAGATCTTGTGAGGCCCTACCCTGACTCATCCTAGCATTTCAGTATCTTTCATGTTGAGACTATTATGGTTGCTTTATTTTTATACATTATGGATTTGGAACTTATATGATTTCATGATTTGGATAACATTGATGTATGTTGATGCTTCATTTATATTCTTTATGATATAGAACTCTATATGAATCTAGAATAGGATAAATTTGAGATGATATATGTCATTATTGGATTTGCAGGACTTTACTATGATGATAGAATAGGATGCATGTTTATGTATGGATCAAAATTATGAGGATTATGATAATTGTTTATGTGGATTTATTTTGATACAAGATATATTGATTTTGTTTAATATCAATTGTATGCAGAGTGTTTGACGTGTATTCTTATTCATGTGTTTAAATGTTATATGAGGTTATTTGGATGTACTAATGTGTAATTGAGATGCGCAAGAAAATTATCCATGTGACCATGGAAATATTATGGAGAACCAAACCTAGACCTATGTACATTCATAAAACCAGGGGTTGTCTATTTGGAGAGACAACACCCCATTTGTATCGTATTTTATTTGTGAAAGTGAATGTGGCATGTGTGTTAAATTGAATTTAATAAATTGTGTAAATCCAACAAGAGACAAAATTTCATGTGTAATTTTGTAAAAGTATTTTTATTGTCACTTGACACGTGTTGATTTATGTCTTGATTTTTGAATTATCTCTTGGAGGGAGTTGTTTTAACCATATCTTTTTCAAATAATTTAATCCTTGGGTAGAAAATCTTTGGGGTGGTCAACTTAGGTTTGACCCGAAAGTTAACTTTAGATGGGTTTAAAAGGGGTTAAATGGACTCATAGGGGTAGTTTAAAGGTGTTTTCTAAAGCCCATAAGGTATACCTAAAGGTTAGGAGTAATTTTAGGCATGTGACAACTCCCATTTGACTGTTTAGTCACCCTAAAAAGTGAGTTTTCTAAGATGTGCGAAAATTGAATTTAGAAGGCTTCATCTAGGTTAGTTAACTTTCCTTTTTGGTGAGAGATCCCTTTTGATCTTTTTTGGACTTTTTCCTTCTGCAATTTTAGAAACCTGTGAGAACTCTCACTGAGGTCTTCTTAGGAAAGAATGTGAGATTTTGTGGGTAATCACCCACTTTCCATTTTTGGAGACAATGCAATTTTGAAAAGAAAAGATTTGGTATAGGAAATTGGCTAAGTGTAGAGAAAGGAGGATTGTGGAATTGGGCTGCTCATCCTCAACTAGATCTAGCATACCTTTGGGCAGTTGAAGGTTGGTTAAGCTTTCCTTTGTATTGTTTTCTTTCATGTTGCCTGTTATTTTGGAAAGGTTGTTTGTTTGGAAAGAAGTTGTTCTCTTGCATTTTAGTTTGTGAAAAGTATTACGCGTTATGTCTTTGTTTTCTTGTATGCATTATGTGTTTTGGGAGTAACCAAGACCTCCTACTCTTGGAAGAGAGGATGTTCTTGTGGGTGGTAGAAGTATGACATCCCTCGAGTGAGAGGCTCTCATTATGAGAGTGATCTCAAGGGATATTTATGTGACCCTTGCTACATGGCTTGTTTATGCATTTGGGGGCCATAAGGAGGGAAATAAAGCATGAATGCCTTGGGGGTCATAAGGATGCGGGGATTATTATACTTATGATATATCTTATTTGTCATGAGGTGGCTATGTGTTTTACCAGACTTGCAGTCTCCTCAGGGTATTTGGTCCACTACCACCCGTGTAAAGACATCACATTGTGTGGTGCAGTGTAGCCTTGGTTGGGAATATGTTTGTGATTGTTTTCCCTTGCTTGTTGTGTTTGCATGTGTGTTACCTGTCTAGGGCTTGGTTCTCCAAGCTCGGGGGTGGCTACTAGTTAGCCTAGGCTGGGAGGTGAGCACTCCATGGTCATAGCCTATGATTTATTTGCAGGTAGTTGGAATAAAAGAATAGGACAAGTGGAAGTTTGTTGGAATTATGTGGTTGCGGAAAAAGATTTAGAAAATGGAATATTTACATTTTAAGTTGCAGCAATGTAAAAGGGAAACTATGTTGTATCTATTTTTGAAAAGAAATGTATCTATTATTTTTAAAGACCTTATTTATTAGAAATGAGAGATCCATTGTAAAGTTGACAATGGTGTCTTTTAAATACGTTTTAAAGAAATGTAATATTTTATTATGCTATTATGCAGAAAAGAAATGAGTATTCTGGGTTTAGTTTCTATAGATCTGAAAATAACATTTGTTGTGTTTTATGGTATTTTGAAAAGCAAGAAATTTATTTTATCCCTTTATGCATTTAAAAAAATATATTAGAAAAGAAATGAAATAGATTAGCATGCATGTAGTAGACTAAAAATAAAACATTTAGATCTATTTATGGAAGTGCAAATATAGTGATTTACTCTGCCTATTACTTATTTGCAGTAAATTAAAATCTAAAGTTAAATGTCTATCTATTTTAAATAATAGCCTATTTATATAGTTGTTGGATAAATATATTTAATTATGTCATTTGTTTATTAGCAGAAAATAAAATCTAGGGTTAAACAGATTATTTAAATTAAATAATATCATATTTATCTAGATTATTGTTTAATTTTTTATTGGATTTTATCAATCATTTATTACAGAAATTAAACCTAAATTAATTAGTTATTTCAATTCTAGCTAAACAGTATAAAAAAAAAAAGAGTACATTGTTTTTAAATCTGGAATTTTTTTTAATGGATCTGTTAAAAGTTTTTGTTTTTTTAAATATACACCATACATTTGCATGAAAAAAAATTAACCTTAGAAATCCAGAGCATCTAAAATATAAAAAAGTATATTTAAAATATATAAACATAAATATATATATATAAATTTAATTTTTAAAAAATTAAAACAAAAAAAAAAAATTTAAAAACATGGGGAGGGCTCGGCCCCCCCCACTCAGTGGGCAGCAGACCCCCCAATGGCAGCCACAACCGCCACTATGGGCCGCAACCCATAGTGGGAGGCTTCGGCCACCACTGTGGGTGGTGCCCCACAACGACGACGTTGTCGGGGCTGCGGGCCGCGTCCCACAGCGGTAGCCTAGGCCGCCTCTATGGGCCGTGACCCGCAGGCTCGACAGTGACCACCCCTGTGGGGAGCCCCCTCCATGGCCACCGCACACCCTCCCACATGCAATAGAAAACTCTGGCTGCCGCCTCCCCACTATCATGCGTTTGGCCTCCCCTGCACAAGAAACAAACTCGAAACCCTAACCCAGTTTGGGTTAGGGTATTCGAAAAGTTTTAAAAAATTAGGAATGAAAGAAATAAAATAAAAGGGGGTTTTATAATAATAAAGAAGATTAGGGTTTTCATGGACATTTTTAATAATGGGAAAATATATATATATATATATATATATATATATATATATATATATATATATATATAGAGAGAGAGAGAGAGAGAGAGAGAGAGAGAGAGAGAGTATGGGTGGATAGGGTAAATTATAATTTAATCATTTAGATATTTATATTACAGATATGTTTGTAATAAACATATGGATATAATTTATTATGACGTTTATTTTCTTTTTAAATTTGTAATTCATTTGGAGATTAATTACCTAGGAACTCATAAAAATTATTATAAGTTATTTTGAGTATAAGGAGATATTTTTAGTCCACCCAAATATAGGTAAATGAGGAGATTAAACTTTATAGGAAAATATTCATTATGTATTTAATTACCCCTCTAGTCGATTTAGTCTAGACACATTTTAATTAAATGTTAAAATATAAATATAGACATTAATGAATCTAAGTGCTAGGACTAATTTAATTAGTTCCTAAAAGTAATTAATGGTTATTGGGGAGCAACATTATCTTTGTGAATTAATTTATTATGACGTTTATTTTCTTTTTAAATTTGTAATTCATTTGGAGATTAATTACCTAGGAACTCATAAAAATTATTATAAGTTATTTTGACTATAAGGGGATATTTTTAGTCCACCCAAATATAGGTAAATGAGGAGATTAAACTTTATAGGAAAATATTCATTATGTATTTAATTACCCCTCTAGTCGATTTAGTCTAGACACATTTTAATTAAATGTTAAAATATAAATATAGACATTAATGAATCTAAGTGCTAGGACTAATTTAATTAGTTTCTAAAAGTAATTAATGGTTTTTGGGGAGCAACATTATCTTTGTGAATTAATTTAGAGATTTTTGGTTAAATTAATTTGTTGATTAAAGAAGGATGAGGTAATAAATAATCTTTTTAGTATTTCGCATTTTATTTTAAATTATTTTCATTTACTTGAGTTAGTGGTTTAAGTTAACTCAAACATAGTTAAGACAAAACTGGATAGTGTGTCTTGTATTAGCAACATTTAATGTTATTAAGTTGTGATATTAAAAAAAAAAATTATCCCGTTCATGCCCAAAAGTTTGGGCATGACAGATCTAACAAATACCTATTTGGGGGTACCTGCACTCCATCAAATGAGAGAGTTAATTGGTAATGAGAGAGAAATTTTGCAAATCAGGGTAATGTTGATGAATAAGTCAGCCCTAAAGTTGATTTTGGGATTAAAATTTGAATGAATCCAACTGGGGCCTCAAGTGTTGATAACTTTATTAGATTTTATACTAGTGTCGAGGTTTGAAAAACTGAGGAAGTTTGTTTTCCAAGTAATTTAAAAAAAATAAACTGTTTCTATAGGGTGTATTGACTAGTTATACCTATCCATCCATGAGACTATGCATGATCCTCATCAAAGGGGTCCAGATTCCTGCACATGTAATTCAATTATCTTATGTCAGCTAAATTACATAGTACACAACATGAACAACATGAACTTTGTAGACAAAAAGAGTATTAAATAATAAAAAGATGTTGTCATCAAAATCATTGTAAATTTTTTAATTCCTTACCTTTACTTTATGTAGAATATGCAGGATCCTCAACTAAATGGTTGATGATGTCTGTAGTCAATGACCTGTTCCCACCAAGGGTGACAACATCACACAAGGACTATACATGAAATCAACACCATCAATTGAGAATCATAAGCATTACTACATTTGTAAGTTGATAAACAATAAATGCATACGTATCATAAGAATCACATGGTGTATCATCATATATGTAATTGAGCATCATAATTAGCATCACATATGTGTTATCATAAACATGTAATCCATCATATATGTATCATAAATCACCATCCTTCACATAGGTAATAAACAATCCAGATTCTATAAATATACACAAAGTTAAGAAAATGTCACATGTATCATCATAAACATGTAATTTATCACATATGCATTTTAAATCAACATCCATCGCATAGATAATAAACAATCCAAATTCCATAAATAAACACAGTTTAAAAAATGTCACATAAATAGCCACTCTCCCTATCTCCATCTCCATATTAAAAGGTGCATCATAAAATGGCTAGGAATCCAACTTAAGGCATTCTATTTGTTAATAAATTTCTCTACCATTGAGCTACTGCCCCCTTTCTTACCATTCCATTGTTGGCTTGAGCGTAGATTATTTTCAGCACCCATTATAAGACACATTATAGGTTCTTGGGGCTCCTAATCTAACCTAGCTTTGATAACATTTTGAGCTACTACTCATGGACTAGTTAGGTTACCAAGATATGACCTTCTATTTGTTGTTAGAATGTGATCTATGACTGAGTATTAGAGGATCTTACTAACTTAGGTATCATGCTTTTATGTATCTCTGACATGACTCCTAGTAACTATATAAGGATCTTACTAGTCCTAGATCTATGCAAACATTTTAGTCATCTTGTGACAGTCAAAGAGGGAAATAGTAATAAGTCTTCATGATGGAAGTCCGTTAAAGGTGGTAGTCAACATAGTGAAAAATCCTAATCATGTTTAGAGAAATAGGCAACCCTAAGAACAAGAAAAAATAGTCATGTGATAATGCATAGGACAACCTTAATGCCCAAATTTAGAGAGCATATACAAGATGAATAATGAGTCTACTAGCAGGGATAAAGACGGGGTAAGTTCAGTGTCAAGTGCATATAAGCATGAATTTCATGAGTTAGCATTAGAGTATATATCAGCCAGTATGATATACATATTTAAATTCAGATTTGTGCATCATTGAATATAAATTAAGATGCACTTAAACAAGTCAATGATAGTTAATATCATATTAAGTTAAGAAGGTAGATTTTATCTATTTATTCAAACAACATTAAAATAACATAACGTTACTACCAGACATAACATATAAATATATATATCTACACATAATCTCAAGAATACATAATACAATCAGATTCAGGTTATGCAAATTATGGTAATACTGTAAATTCTTATAAGGAATAACAAATTGATTACATTGAAATGACAATAAGTGGTTAATGCTGATACAAAGTAACACTAACAAGAAACTTTGATGACAATCTAATACACATCACTATTGAACTTACCCCTGCCTCATATAACCCTATGTTGGCTAGGCCCCACCATAATTAGAAGATCCTAATTACTACTGTCCTAAACCTTACATTGATTGTCACAATTTGATAGTGAGTTGAGTTAGTCCATTAGCGAGATTGGGAAAGAGTTTGGTATTGAGTTTGGTGTTGGTGTAAGGTTTAAGGAGGTACACTACAACATGAAATGACTCTTCTTGTCCCTCATATGAATGTGCACCTCTTGAAGTACTATGGCATGGATGACCCTTCCTTCCGTTTCCTACACCCTATTTTTCAACCCACACCTCATAACCTTTACCTCACTTCCTATCATTATTACCTTCCATCTACCTTTCATATCCCCTCTCTTAACCTCCTTCACTTTCTTACATCCTATCCTAAACCTTAACCTCATACACATTTACTTTTACTTCACCTACCTAACCCCATTCCATCATTCACATCCTTTTATCTCCCCCCATTCACTTTCCTACTTTCCAAACCCCTAACATATCCTAACTTACTCTTTCACCATTACATCCTTCATCACTTACCTCCCTATCTTATCCTAATCCACACCTCATAACCTTATACCTCTCATCTTCCATTTTATACCACCTTCCTATCACGGTACACTTATCCTCCCTTTTAAAACACCTACAAAAAATGGCACTTGATCACTACACAGTGGTCTAACGATCCTGCAGCAGGGAGTTTTTATCACATCCATATATACCAGCATCCATACCCAAGGTAAGCTCCTCAGCTAAAGCCTATGTTTAGGCCACTTTCAATGGATTTCTGATACAAGAGTGGCACAATCTATGTTCTTCCCTATTTGATCACACAGGTTTAGGTCATCCCGCTCCTTAATTAGGCTCTGCCCTAAGAGGTTATGCCTATAAAGAGGATAATTGATCATTTCATTTGATCAACCATCCAAATCAATCTTATTTATATCTTTTTCTACTAGACTGAATATGAGCTAGGGAAAATAAAATTATGATTAGGAAAATTTATTATAATAAAGATAAAACTTGATCATCAACCAACACAAATGCAACCTCCTATGTAGAATTCAAACAATTTCATCACTACATAAAGAAAATTCGACACATTGTCACAAATATAATGATTTTTTCTTCAAGAAAACATCCTATGAATGAATTGGTTGATTACCTTACCTTTTTTCTTTAACCAGATCTTGGCAGCACAGCAATCCAAAACTATTTCCCTCCTTGTAATGCCCAATTTTTTTGTGAATATGGCAGAGGTCGACAGGATGAAGAGGTGGGATTAATGTTTATCAAATGACTTGTTTTTTTTGGTTTTTTTCAAGTAATGCCCGCAGTCGTCGGAATTTTGACAAATGCGGACACTTTTTCAAAAAAACACAAATTTCATTTCCAATTCCTTCTCCATCAAAACAAAATGTTGAATTATCATCGGAATTATGACGAATGCGGGCATTTTTTCAAAAAAAAATCAAATTTGTTCACATTATGCCTTCTCCATTGGAAACCTTCATTAGAATTTTAGGCCAAATGTATTAATGCCAAATGGGAAAAACCACGATGGGAATTGGTACCCACAATATTTTTGCACTCTTTCAGAATGCGCCCTGTTAAGAGCCTAGCCCAGTTAGGAGCAGACCCTATTAGGAGTCCCCCAATTAAGGAATTTACCTCAGCCCTATTAGGAGCTTTACTCTTCTAGGAATAACCTTGTGAAAGGATTTAGAACCCAAACTAATGAGTCACTTGGTGAAGGGATTTATACAATCAGGCATGTTAGGACCTACCTAGTTAAGGGATTTTGAGTCTACTGCAATTATTGGGGAACAACAGATGTATGATCTAAAAATAGCACTCTCTACTTGCTTGTATAGGTCCTTTCCTACTCCAATTTGCTTCTCTCTTGCATATACACACACTGGTTTGGCCACACACTCTTCCTTTGATCACCTACACAGTAAATCATCACAAAATAACCCTAAATAGACTTTACAATTTAGTCAATTACAAAACCCTAAGATTTACATCATAGATGATCACAAATCTTTACAAGTCATTACAGATCATCATTTGGATCATTACAATAAATTACAAATCAATTACAGTCATTGAATGATCACCACACATCGATCCGATACAGTTTAAAACCCTTAGCTCATTCTACTAAGAACTTCGCTCATTCCCAAGAAATTTGTTCTTTGATCACGCTAAAACAACATCTTATCACTTCACATACATTCAAAAACATCATCACCATCTTACAAACATAATGTAATACACTGTCGAACTCAAAATTGTTACCGGTTATAAGATTAGAATACCGATTCTTAAACCTTACTAAAACCCTACAAAAAATACATCATTCAATCACATACATGACTTCTAGTAGCCAAAACATGATGGGGTTCTGGTCATAACCTCATTACAATGTTACAAACACATATTCTAAAACGCAGCACCAAATTCCTCATCAATCTTAAGGTCCAATTACTTAAGCATAAAATAATTTCACATTTACCGGTTAAAGTCCTATTTTCCATTTAACTGACAAATCCATTCCATAGCTTTCTAGTCAATCATAGACGACTTAGATTACATGATAAAACAATGTAACTATAGTTGTCATCGATGACAACACAAATTGATTATCAAGTCATCAAACAACATCTCAGCTATATCATCACCAACAGTCCTTATACCAGTTCATCAATATCATCAACAATTATGCCAATATGCCAACATCATTCTCATAGGTAATCCTGAAGAATTCATCATCTCTTTCCTTCAATAATTGTGCTAGATTCTCTTCATTTTTCTTTTGGTCCTCAATCTCCTTAGTCATCCTAATCACAATGGATTGCATCTCATTCTTTAATGCAACATTCTCTCTCTCAAGCTTGTCAACTTCATCAACTTTACATTGATTTTCCATGATTTGATCTTCTTTCTCCTTCATCTTGTCCATCAATTCTTTCCTCTTGTCTCTTGAAGTTCTCACTTGATCCTTCAAGTCATTTATGAAATCATCGGCACCATTCAATTTTTTCTTCAAAGAAATGATCTCATTTCTTGTTGCATCAAGATTCTCAAGTGCCACACTGAGTTGTCTCTGAAAACCGGAATCCACTGATTCAATCTCCTAGACCTTCCTCGAGTGGTTAAGCTTCCTCAAAGTAAATAGGCTTTGATAACAATTGTTGGAATCAGGGATCACTGAGAGGGGGGGGGTGAATCAATGATCTATCGATTATCAAATTTTCAAACTTAACTTTAAACCACCAAAAGCATACAAATGAAACTAAAATGCAGGAACATAAAACAATCAACCACAAGATCATAACACTAGATTTTTACGTGGAAACCCAAATGGGAAAAACCACGATGGGATTTGAACCCACATTATTATTCCACTATGTCCAGTAGCAAAACAATATTACAAAATGGGAATGCACAGGCATTCAGGAACATTGCCTAGAGCTCACTGCTCAAATACAATAAGAACTACAACTCTGAAAGGAACACTACCTTACTGATTAATTACAATGATGAATTACAACAAAATGAACTCTAAGATGGAATCTACAATTCTTGGATGAGTTTTGGTTGAGTGTCAAATATGCCAACTAAATCACCTCTACTGTTCTACTCTATTCTGCCCTATCCTTTGTCTTAGTCAGCTACCAAATCAAGAATACACACGTGAAACTATGCCAAAATAGAATCTTGATCACCACTCACTCACATACAATCATATCATTCACCAAAAAGATCATCTACACCGGTCTTATATATCCGCAATCACAAAATGGATCATTTACCATGTTGGCCTGCTAGTGTAATGTGTAGTCACATGTCAGCTTAACCGAGTCACCAAAGATAAATGTAGATCACCAAAGCAACAATAAAATAATGTCTCTATGTCGGGTCAATCAACCCATACACAATTTGAAACACCACAATCACCGGAAAGCTTCTGGACTAAAGCTACTCTGTTTATCTAGAAATACCGGTTAACTGGATACTGATTGACGTCCTCTTTTGGAAATCAAGATCCATGATTACCAGATGGTAATCTCATGAAGAGTTTCCATAAATGACAACCCTAAACCAATAATCAACCATCAGAGGCCACCTAATGAGTGTCAATTTCCAACATGCCAAAGATGGACTAGCTTCTCAATTTATTGGGACCATTGTTTTAGGTCTTGGTCAAAGGTTGTTGAAATATATGTATGGATTTGGATCTCCTTTAACTGTGACTTGGGTTCCATTGTGTGGGAACTTGATGCATTGGTGGTAATTTGAAGTCACTTCTCTCATTGCATGTATTAATGGTCGTCCCAAAAGTATATTGTATGTGAGATCAAGATCAAGGACTTGGATAACCACATCCTTTATTACTAGCCCAACTCTTAGAGGTAGAGGTATTATTGTTGGAATTCAAGAATACTGAGAGGGGGGTTGAAAGTGTTAAACCAGATGATCAATTTTAACCTTATTAAAACATGCATTCACCAACTGATAAACTGGTACATATAAGAATGGAAGAAGTAAAGCAATCAATAAGCCAATCACACAAATGATTACCATAACACAGAGAATTATACATGGAAAACCTCAAAGAGGATAAACCACGATGGGATTTGTGGCCCACAATGTCAATCCACTGGCCATATGAAGAGATTATAAAATATGGGGACTTGTACATGTAGGAAGGCTTACATCCTAGAGCACATTTCTCATCACAAAAGAGTCTCACTGACTACATACAAATCTAGACTACAATCTAGAGAAATGAGTGAACTACAATGATAGCATCTTCTATGCTTGAATACAGTTCTGGTTAAGCTTTGTCTGTTCTAGTCTGAAACCCTAAACCCTTACCAGAATAACTTGTTACATAAATTTCCTCACATTCATGATCTCTCTTGCATATCTCACATATCCTTTCATCTCATTATCCATCATATTACAAAATGATCTAATCAACTAACCTATATACCCTTACAATCCTTCATGCCTTATGTCAGCTTACATAGATAATTACAAAATGAATATACAAGTTGGCTCAATAACACAAATACATAAATATCAAAATCAATTATCGATGTCAGATCTCCCAAATGATGTCAGCCTGCAATACCTGTAACCTAATTAAGTCATGTCAGCCTATAATTCCAGTACCCATAGAATTCCTCCTACCAGTGAAGATATCTGTCAGTGTCGGTGCCAGTGCAGGTGAAGTGTCTGTCGTTTAAAAACCAAACCAAAAAATGAAAGTCAGAACATGTTTCTATCAATGAGAACATATTGAAATCAATCAAATGAGTGTCAATTGCCAACAATATCCCCCTTTTGCATTGATGGCAACACTCATGTGAAAAATGATAATGGTTTCCATCTGTCGGTTTCATCCTGAGACTACTCCCCCTGAGTTGAATATCCATCTGTGATCAAGATCTATACAAAATAATCCATACCTCCATATCTCCCTTTGTCAAGAATATATTTTTCACCTATACCTCCCCCTTTGACATCAATGCCAAAAAAATACCAAAAATCAGGATGAAGAATGAAAGATTGTACAAAGAATGTCCCAAAACACCTTACCGAAGCTAAATATACTTGAAAATTTCCAGATGGGCTTTCTCCAAAAGCTCTAGATAGGTATCCCACCCTAATTTGAGTGTTCCGAAAATAGATACAAGTCCATTAAGCATATGGGCATATGACTCTTTATCCTTAAGTTCTGTCATTGTGGGCTTACCAACCATATCAATACACTCCTTCTTATGTACACTTAATGAGTCCAACCGGGGACTCACCAATCCTCTAAGACCTCTAGCTCTTCTTATAATTTTATCTTTATCCCTCTCAAGAGATGAAACTTGAGCTTCCAAAACCAAAATCTGACAATCAATAGATGTTGTTAAAGAATTTGATCCATCAAAAGAATTGACTATACCTACAATCTTCTCCTAAGTATCCTTAATCCTTTTATCTAAATTTGTTGTAAGTAAACCTGTGTTACAACATACTTTGTAAATATTAGTACATTGACTCAAAGCATTATCAATCAACTTCAACTTATCATTAATCTCCTTCTTCTCTAACTCAATCATCTTATCAAAATTTACTCTATTAGCTTGTGTAAACCTCTCCAATGTCTATCAGTTTGATATCTACTATAAAGATTGAAATTCCTTGGAAATGTGCTCTGTGATTACTTTAATCTTTCTGGATGGGCTTTCTCCTTTGTCAAATTTGCACTCCAGGACAAGTCTATGTAAATTAGGGATAGATTGATCAATAACTCCCTTTTCCATAGATCCTTCCTTCATCATTTTTTGTGCAGCCATCATCATGAGCTCAGTAGAACTCATCTCAGTTAAGCTTTTATGTTCAACCTGTGAGGTGTCAATTAACAACAATGATACACTCACTACTGGTTCCCTGTCGGATTCCTCCTTATGAACTGTGACCTCAACCTATACATTTTGATCCAGAGGACTGTTGTCCTCAACATTTGCCACCTTTACACTATCTAAATCTATCGGTATCTCAACATTTTCCAGTATCAGCTTTGTGTCCTGTACATTAGATTCTACCTGTTATCACTGTTTAAGAAATGGGTTTTCTTTTCCCATGATTGGCCAAGTTTTTGAAATTTTGGGTCAGGTATGTTGTTGGTTGCTTCAAAATCTGTTCTAGGTTTTTAAGGGTTGAGGATTTTGTTTTTTAATCACTCAAGTGTCTGATAAAAAAAAACCCTTTGGCTTCTATTTCTGCATTACTTTGTTCACTTAAGTAATGGGTCTCTTAGTCATGTAAAGTGTCCCCCCTTGTTACTTGCCTAGGTGGTCTCTGATTAATTAAAAAATGTATGCCTATCGCTTATGCCTTTTCCTAAATGTTGTCAAGTCTTGTAAGTGTCGTACAACTTTCAGATTAATCTATGCCTTTTGTTGTTTCGTTAGGCAAAGTTGCAGGTGCGTTAAGCTATGCGAAATAGCATAAAGCAAAAGTAGGCTTGACTATGTGTATTGGCGGCTAGCTTAACGAGACCCCACATCAAGATTGATCCAATGGCTCGCGTTAATTCGCAGCCAAAATAAGCAAGTAAGTTACCTTTCGTGAAATGGCGAAAAGGTTTGGCGGGACCCAGCGGTGAAGACTTTTCCATAGCTAAAAGGTGATCAAGTTTAAAAGAAATCGACGGCTCTCATTGTTTCACAGCCAAGAGATGTTCATAGTTTATGCTTCACGAAATAGCGAAAGGGTTTTGGGCCCAGGCGAAGGAGGTTCCTAAAAGGCATAACAGACGTGCAGGTCCCTGAGATCTAACAGCTAGCGTTGTTTCAAGGGAAGAAGGTGCTCACAAGATAGCTTTCACGAAATGGCAAAATGACATGGCATTCCAAGAAGGAAGTCTCAATGGGTGAGATAACAAATAAGAAGTTGACACGTCAATTCAGGAATGCCTGAATGTAGGGTGGATAAAGCTGAGTCAAAAAACCCATGTCTGCCGGTTTTAAGCAAGCTGTTGAGTATCATGTAAGTTCTTGATATCTAACGGCTGGCGTGGCTTCGCGAAAAGAAAATGTTCGGGGTTTAAAGCCTGCGAAATGGCAAAAGAGCCAGTGGACCCAAAGGACAAGTATGGCATAAATTTAAAGGCCGATCAACTCCGTTTTGATCCAAGGGTTCTCATTATTTTGTGGCTACGAACCAACCAAGGATTAAGGCCCGCAAAATGGTGAAAGACAAATAGAGGTTCTATCCGACATGACATGGGATGACATTTGTTGCTTTGTGTGGGGCTCGATGGTGATGTGTCGGATGACACATGGTTTTAAAATAAATTGAGGGCCCACTAAGGTATAACACATGGTTATGTGGGAATAGCAAAGTAAGACATGTGGCTGACTTAGAACTGAACCTGAAGGGGCTTCCAGGGCTGATGGCTAGATGCCATGTGGCATTTGTTAATCGGTGAACTATGTAGTACTCGGATAAAGGTCCCATTTAAAAGGTGTTCATCTCAAGATCGATCCAACGCTTCTCATTGTTTCATGGCCCAAAGATGGAAGCAGATTAACCCTTATGAAATAGCAAAAACCATTAGCTGTCAAGATGAGGCACGGTTAGTGAAAAGGGTTGACGGTCTCGGTTGGAGTTAAAGGTCGGGTGGTTAGAGTTCCATCTAATGCTTGGCGTAGCTTCGCGAAAGAAAAATGCTAGAGGGTTAAAGCTTGCAAAGTAGCGAAAGGATTTTTAGCTCGTTGCCAGATGAGGAAAATAAAAGGGTAAAAGCAGTGCAAGTTTGATGTGATCTAACGGCTAGTGCAGTTTTGCTAGATGAACGTGCAAGGATGTTATTCTCTGCGAAATGGCGAAAGAGTGAAAAGGAAAATACATAGGTGTGTTATGACCTATTGAAGCAAAAATTTTGAATTCTTCTATGAATTCAATTCTGAAGGGACAGCCGAAGCATGCGGTATCAATGTCACAGTTATGAGCCTGACTACCGTATATGATCTCGTATCAATTGAATGAAGACATCATTTTGAAGAGCTATTTAAGAGGAGCGAGTGCAGAGAAAATTTTTTCAGGTGCAGAACAGAATTCTTTGAGCCAAGAACAAGTTCTCTTGTACTCTTTCTTAGCAATTACTTGACAGTTTGTTTCAATTGGGGTTTTAATCTGTTATAGGACTGTGTGGTTAGTAATTAAGTTCTTGCCTAGTAGTTTTAAGATGGCACCTAAAAGGGAGTTCTCAGGAAAGGTTAGTTACCAAGAGAGGGTCTTTTCAAGGTCGGTTTTGGCATGAGACACTCCCCAGCCTCCATGAACAATATTTGGGAGTTGGATGTAGGCAAATTGGTTGTCCCCCGAGTATTCATGGATGTGGATCTCCTAACTCAGATTGCACACAACTATGACCCAATTACAAGGAGTGTTAGGGATATAAATGGAAAAACCCTCATTGAAATAAATAATGAGGAGTTCAGAAATGCTTTTGGGCTTAGTGAATTTTCCAATTTTTTAGAACCCATCAATTTTAAATCACTAGCTCAGGTTTACAGTGTACAGAGGAATCACCTTAGGGATGGGCCTCTTAAAGAATTCTTTGTGAAGATAGGTGGATTAATAGTTGTAGGACCCAACACTATGGAGCCTTTCTTCTTAAATCTATTCACCCTTAGAGCCAAGGGATTATACTGGTCACTCTGCCAAATTTTAGGAGAGGATGTTGAAGCAAACATGCCAACTCATTACATGTTAATGATTGCTCAATTTTTGAATCCTTCTCTGGCACTGACCTTTGATTATGCTTCCTATGTTACTGATGCCATCCATGAAGGCTTGATAGGGATAAAGAATGGGAAAGTGGATAGACCTTTTGGATGGTATTCCCTCCTCATGCACTTATTTTTATTCAAGGGTGGTGACTATTTTGCAAATGGAATGGATCTTGTGAAAGAAAAGGATGGACAGAAGATGCTAACTCAGTTATGGAGTACAGTGCTTTCATGGGAAAGACAGGATGCTAGTTAATTGAGATTTCATAAGTGATTTGCATCCAAGATTAGGACCCTTATATGTTCAGAGAATCCAAGAGTCCCTAAGGTTCTTTTGGAGTTGATTAGGCCAAAAGAGTTTGTTGAAAACATTAAAATTATCCATAATTGGGGTGATATGTACTTATACCCTGTCTCCACAGTTTTCAGAGTCTATGGTTTTAGAGGCACTCCATTTTTGTTTTCATATCAGGTCCCTCTCAAACTAGGAATTACAGAAGTTCTCAGGCAGATTGGTGGAGTGCAAGAGGAAGAGCTAACAGGTAGAGGTAAAGGAACCATTTTCCCTACAATAACTATAGCACATCAATTTTTGATAACTAAAGGAGGTTGGAAGTGTTTTTAAGATTTCCTTCAACCCTACCACTTATCAACAACAGTATCAAGGTGTGCCAACCCTGAAGATTTCTTCAACGACATGTTCAGAAAGAGGGCAATATGCAAAGGTAGACCTCACCAATTCCAGTTCCTCGAAGACCTCATCAGGAATGAGTTTGATTTGGATGAGCAAGAGCTCAGGAAAGAAAAATTGGTGGCTTACGAAAAGGCCCTAGATTTTATGCACCAATTTAACACCAGCTATGACCCTTTGTCCAGCTTTCATGCCTTTGAAGAAAAGGGAAAATTCTTAATTCTTTGTTTTGAAGATGTGGTGCAGACATTAAAAGAGAAGAGGGAGGTTGTGATTAAGAACAATCCTAAGAAAGAAAGACTAGTTTTAACTAGGTCTATAGCTACCAAAGCAATCCCTCCAGGTGATTACATGTTACATAAGAAGTCCAATTATAGTGTGTTGATGCCAACAACAGGGGAGCCTTCTACCTCAAAAGGGAAGAGGAAGATCTAGGATGTCATTGACATTCAGGAGAGCCCAAAGAGGCAAAGAATGGGAAAGGAAGTACAATTTGATGAACCCTTATATTCCCCATCTCAATCCCCTATTCATATAGGAGATGAACAGGCGGCGGCTGAGCAACTGTTACAATTAGGCAGTCTTGGAGAGATAGCCTACACCTATGATGAAGTAGAAGAGGGAATGCTAGAAGAGCCCCTGAATGCTGAAATGAATATAACTATTGATGAGTTCAAAGGCCAGGAGTTGGATCCTGAGATCAAGCAATCCAGTGAGGATTTCTTGGCTGATAATAACTTTGTCACATCAGGAGATTTCATGCAATTCATGTGGAAGTAGAATATTGATCAATTTAATGCTAGGTGTGAAAAGAGGAAAGGGGAATAGCCCCAAAAGGATCCAGCTATGGTGGAGGAAGAAATAAAGCAAGAAATGGTCACTGATTTCAAGACCATCACTCCTGAGCAAGGAAGAGACATGGTAGCAAAGGCTAGTGTACACATTCTCCCTGAATGGGACATAGCAGATGCCTTGGTTTTAGAGGCAGTAAGGAAGGAGTCTAAACCTATGGAGGGAGTCACTTTCAACAAGGATAATGCTGCTCTGGTCATGTGGTCTCTGAAAAGAGATGAAAATAGAAAGAATAAGGACACCCTAAGGTCAAGCTACCTTGGAGGTATGGTGGTGAAAAGAGTACAAAGCACTGGGGTGGTAGAAGCTGCAAGCACAGTCCTAAAGACTACAAAATTTAGTGTTGCAGTAGCAGAAAGAGAGGCAAAGGAAAGGGTAGATCTCCAAGCTAAGTTGGAGACAGTTCTAAAAGCTTATAACTGTGCCAAGGAAGAGGTAAGGGGTAAAGATAGCATCATTGCCAAGTTACAAAGCCATTTGGCAAGACAATACCATCAAGGTGAGTCTGCAACATTGATGATCTCCTCTTCTCCTGCAAGGCCTCCACCTACTAGCCCCATTATTGAATTCCCACCATCTCTGGCACCTTCTAGTTCCCTGTTGATTGAAATCACTCCCCATGAATTGGAGAAGCTAAAACAGGCTCAGGCCCTGTATGCAAAGAAATATGAAGATAGAGTAAAGGCTACAATTTTGAGTTTTGCTGACACCATAGGGTCCTCACTAATGTACAATAACATGAATAAGATTTTGGAAATGTGGAAGAGCTAAATGGAGACAAGGCTGTTCTAATGCCTATTTTTGACAAATGGAAGCCCAGAGAGCAGGATATAGAGCTTATTTGTGTATCCTATGATGAGGCAGGGGTTGACCCAATTATTAAATCTACCAATGATATGACAAAGGATTTAGTAAAGTTGGTAGAAGGAGTTGATAATGCAGATAGAAAGATCAATTTGTACAAGAAAGAGTATACTAATCAAGTTTTTGAATTACTCCCGTGGGGTTTTGCTAGTCCAACACAATTAAAGGACAAACAAATATGGCTTAAGGAATTAGAAGCCAAATTGTCATTGAGAATAAAATGAATTATTAATTCAGAGGATGCCTCCATATTTATCAAAACAATTGAGGAGATTGAGAAAATCAAATCTCATTATGGTTTTTTGAACTCAGAGGTCAACAAAAGGAGGAACTCTTGGAAAAGATTAGCCAAGTCAAAAGGAAAAGTGGTTAACTTCTCGTGGCCTACAGATGATGTATACCAGGAATGGACAAGAAAATATGCGGTATTGGATGTGAAGCAGTTAGAAGATGTTGCAAAAGAACAACAAGTAGAAGAAGTTGTGAATGTTGAAAAAGACTTGTAACCACATTTGGAAAAGGTTTTGTAACTACTTCTTAAGAGAAGTAATGATTGTAACAGACTCTCCTAGGAAAGTCCGTAGCTTTGTATGCATCCATGTTATTATAAATGGATACCAAGACTAGTAAAAGAGGGATCGCAAGGAATTGTAAGAAAACGCTGTAGAAATTTATCTGAGCTTTTTTCTAAGTCTTAATGGAGAATATTCAAATGTTTTTGTAATAATTTTTGAAATAATATCAATACACAGACCATGGGTTTTGAACTTAAACTTTGTGTTGTCTTCAAGTATGTTTGCAAGTATTTACTATTTCATTCTGAGTAATCTAGGGTTACTCCTTTTGAATACGGGTTGTAAGGCGACTTCAAGTAGATGTGCTTTTTAGATTTTCTCTTCAAGAGGGGAATTAAATATGCGGGAATCACTTCTACTAGTAAATTATTTGTGGGATACTTTGAATTTGATAAATTCAGTTTAGTTCTGGTATGAATAAATTCTTATCTATGTCAGGAATATGTGGGGATCTGCAGAAGCCAAGCTAAATAGGATGTGTGGGGATATTTGATTGTGGGAGTATTGTTTAAACTAAGATGACTCTGTGGCCTGGATAAGGCACTGGTATTAATTATGGTTATTTTTTTACATAGCTTTTAGGTCAATATTGAACATGAGTACAAGTTTTATTTCTTTATTTCAGTTGGTTTTAAGGTGATAAGATCCACTGGTTTTTGGATTGGTTTACTGTGGATTTGTCTTTTAAAAGTGTGAATTCAGTTCACAAAAGGTATACCCACCTGAACTTTGGACAAGTTCGAAGTGTAGAAGGTTAATCAAACCTTGTCATATGTTGTTTTGGAATTTATTTCTCCTTGTTTTCTCTCTCACACACAGAGTTATTATTTTATTACCAAGGGACTAAAAAGGGAATTAGATTTTGAGAACAACAAAAGTGGAAACTCTACTAAGGATAGTCATAGTGAAAATCCAAACGCAAATTTGTGCTTAAAATTATAGAGGAATTCATTGTGTGATTGTGGAATAGATTGGTGTTTCAGTGAATATAGTTGTGGTGTCTGGAAGTCTCTGTTCGAAGGTTCCCTCTATTTGTTTTGACATATGATTTTGGTCTGAAGATTTGCAACTTTTATTCAAAGCCTATTTTCATATTTCCCATAGTCTTCTGGGTGGTGACTCTGTTATTCTGTAACCAGTCCTTGTAAAATAATTATAATTCTAAAAGAAAGACAAGCATAATGCAAGGAGGAAAAAACACCAGATCATTCATGAAGAAGAATCCTCGTGAAACTTTGCAAGAAGGTTTTCCTGAAGAGTCACGAAGAGGTCAGAAGAGATCAGTACTCCATGAACCATCAAATGAGGCTTGGGTGTAGAAAAACAATAATACCGGTAAGATACCTGATCGACCTGTTTATGCAAAATCTAATTCTTCTTCAGAGCATCTAAACATGATGTATTAGGTTTCCATTCTAGATTATTTGGAAATATAGATAATGTTCATGCTTCAAACCAAGATATATCTCATGTTAGCCTTTCTGGGAGAGATAGGACTAGTTCAAATGCAATTAGATATTATGTGCCTAGAACAATTGATGGAAACATCAGCTTGATTGATATAGACCAAGTTAATGTATCTAACTTTGAGGAAAATTTCCCTGATGAAGATAAAGTGTCACAAGAAATAGAAGATTTAAACAGAAAGGTTCACCACTTAATCTCCTTAAGATCCCAAAAGGAAGCAAATAGGGAAAAAGAAGTCAAAGAAAAACTAATGGAGAGAGATAGGCTTCTTAGACAGATAGCTCATCTTGAATTGTTGGCCCAGGAAAAGGAAAAGAGTGATGATGAAGGTCTTGTGATTAGATAAATTCTAATCCCTAAGGCCAAGCCAACACATAGATCAATGATCCAGCAAAATAGGGAAGAGCTTATTGATCCACAACCTCCTAAGAATAATGTTGATAAAGGGAAGCAGAAGTGGGTGGATGAGGGAACTGGATCTAGAAGTGCAGAGGAAATCTCTCATAGACTATCAACACATGAGAGAGAAATGAAAAGAATGAGGAAGGAAAAGGAGGATCTACAAATGGAGTTAGAGAAAGCTGAGTTGGAAGCAGCTAATCAGGAAGTTAAAATAAAAATTTGTTATCTAAAAGCTCCCCCTATCATTTTTCCATCATAAGATCTTAGTAAGCCTAATTATCAGCAAATTTCCCTCTCCCTGATTAAAATCCAGCCTACTGTGTCTGTTAATGCAACAAGAATTAATCAATCCCCTATAAACAATCAGCATAACCAAATCTCTCACACCCCGATCCCCAATGTCAGAACGAACATGGGTAATAATAATGTTGTTAACCCTTTCCAAAGGAGACCCATCAATTTAGAGCAGTATAGACAATTGTTTTTTGATGGGATCCTAGGATACTCTAACCATGTTCCTACTGAGTTAAGGGATAGACTCCATAAATTTGCTGGAAACAATGCAATTAGTGTTGAGGAGCATTTAAAATCTTTTGGTGACTTAATAAATGATTATGAGATAGTGGATGAAGATGTTATAATGAAATTATTTGTTTAGTCCCTAGTAGATGATGCAAGAGATTGGTACAGAGGTCTCCCAGTTAGTAGCATTGGGTCTTGGGAGGACTTTAAGAATTGTTTTCAAGAACAATACGGTGACAAAACAAATGTGAGCTTCATGCTCAATGAATTTAATAACATTAGAAAATCTAATAATGAAATGGTCGCCGATTTCAATGCTAGGTTTCAGAAAGCCATGCATAGGTTGTATTAGGTAATGAGATTAGATGATAACATGTGCCTGAACACTTATTACAATGCATTTGATTCCAAAATGGCTTATATCTTGAGGGATAAAAATCCACATAACCTGAGAGATGCATTCAAAATTGCCATCAATAAGGAGAGCAATAGGAAAGCATCTAGGAAACTGGGGAGAAGAACTGACGGTAGGTTATGGCAAGAAACAAAACAGCAACCAAACAAAGTTGCTATGGAGGAAGATAAAATAAAGAAATTAGTCACTGCTATGAAGGACCTAACTGCTAAAGTAAATAAAAATGATAAGCCTAACTATAACTGGCAAGATAGACCTCCCAGATTGCATGACATGCCCTATAATACCAACTGGAAAGATGGGAAGCCACAGAATGAGAAGCCTAAAAATGCTCAGAGTCAGGATACCCCAAATCCCTTACAAGGAAAAAATGTCCATAATATAGAAAACGCTCCTTGGTGTATTGCTTGTGATGGGCCACATTCTCCTCATTAGTGTGTAGTAGCTTAGGCCCTTGAAGAATCCATGAGACAAGAAGCTAAGCCTGACATTAACATGTTTGAGACCATTGTAGAAAGTGATGAAGAATTTGTACTAAGTGAACTTGGTGATGTGTTGGATAGTGAAAGGTCTTTTCAAGGACAACTAACACTGGATTGGCATCCTACTTTGAATGTGGTAACTATTGAAGATGAATAAATTCATCTCAGAAGGCCTAGTGAGGAAGAAGTAAAAAATCTCACTAAAGCTGCCATAGCTAAAGCAAAGCACAATTACAACTTAAGGAGTAGCAAGAAGGACACTAATCAAGGTGAGCCTGGTTCCATGTTTATAAAAGAGGTTTCTTCAGAAGAAGGCTACGAGTGGTGCTACTACTCCTCCAGTGATTCAGGAAAAGAAAGATTAGATTAAAGATGTATCCAAGAGTACAGAGGATAAAAGTACCAATGATACACAAGGAGCTGCCACAACAAAGAAGGCAAGTCAGCCTAAGGCAGAAAGAGTTAGAGCCAATACTGAATTAAGCAGTAATTCCACATTTGACATGGCTCAAGCTCTTACATAGATGAAAGTCACTATCCCATTAATAGAATTACTGAAAATAAAAGAACATAGGGATGTTGCCTTGTCTTTGTTTTCTAATATATCTGACAGTGACACAATCTTACACACCGGTTAAGTTAAAAATGGAAAGGATCAGGAGTTCCAAACCCCAGAGGTTTATGTTGGAACTACTATTACTCAAGAGCCTTCACAGGTAGATCCTTTTTATGTTACTTTGTTAGTGAATAACCGGCTGATAAAAAATTGTATGATAGACTCAGGAGCGGCTACTAATGTAATGCCCTATGGTGTTATGAAAGAACTAGGGCTGTCGGTAACTACTGTATATGGAAAATCCTATGCTATGGATAACAGAGAAGTGCCTGTGATAGGTACAATGAAAGATGTTGAAGTAAAGATAGCAGCATTTCCTAAGGCCACTTACAAAATGGATGTTATTGTTACTGACACTAAACCCCATTATGGCATGTTGTTATCTAGGCAGTGGGCAGCAGCAGTAGGAGGAAATGTCCAATTAGATTTATCTTATGCCACCATTCCAATCAATGGGAATCAGGTCAAGTTATACGGAGAACCATGTGCTCCTAGAGTAATTGAAAAGGTGGATCCTAACATGCTCAATTGCATGATTGATGTTGATCTTGATAACATTAGAGTGAAACCAATTTTACCCCAGTTGAAGAATACTAACTCCATTGTGATTGAATTAGAGTCACAACAACATGGTTTATGGCAAATGTATTTTGATGGAGCTTGCTCCAAAGAAGGGTCTGGAGCAGGAGTCCTTTTTGTATCCCCATCAGGTATAACTTTTAAATATTCTTTTCTATTAGCCTTTCAGTGCACAAACAATACTGCAGAATATGAAGCTCTATTATTGGGGCTTGAAGTTGCAAAGAGGCATGGGATACAATTGTTGAAAGTTTTAGGAGATTCAGAATTGGTTGTCTCTCAGGTAAGATCCAAATATGCATCCAAAAATGATAGGTTAAAGAGATATAAACATGCAGTTTGGGATGTCATTGAGCATTTTAGTGCATTTTCTATTAATTGGATAGAGAGATCAAAGAATATCATGGCAGACTTTTTAGCTAATGTTGCATTGAAAAATGATGATGCAACACTAATTGGCATATCCACTGTGGAAATAAAATCTAGGCCTGCCATCCCTAACAATGTGTATAATTAGCAAGTTTTTGTCGATGATGAAGATATTCTTAGGTTCATTCAATGTGTTGATGATTATGATGGATAGAAGATTGATTGCAATGCATTGGTGGAAGTGGTTGACAACAAGGAAATAGTGTTCGGAAATGACTTGGTCCAGTTGGAAACAAATGAGATACCTTAAGGGTTGGTAGAGCTAGAGAGCATGTTCAGCTACAATGACAGTCACTTGCATCAGTAGTCTACCACCAAATTAGAAGAATTGGAGGAGGTAAACCTAGGGATTGAATCCTCCCCTAAGTTAGTATACATTGGGAAGAAATTACCCCCTCATGTCAGAATTAATCTTATTAATTTATTGAAGAGATATAAACATGTTTTTGCTTGGTCTTATGAAGACCTAAAGGCATATAGACAAGACTTGTTTCAGCATGAAGTCCCTTTAATTCTAGATGCTAAGCCTTTCAGACAAAAGAAAAGACCTATTACCCCCTATTAGAAACCAAGATGCAGCAAGAATTGACTAAGTTAAGAGAAGGGGGGATTATCAAACCTATAAGATATTCTTCATGGGTCTCCAACTTGGTCCCAATAAGAAAGAAAAATGGGGACATAAGATTGTGTGTGGATTTTAGAAATTTGAATGTTGCTTCTTTAAAAGATAATTACTCTTCTCCCAATATGGAAGCCATGCTACAGAGAGTAACTGGTTGTGATATTTTGTCCATGATGGATGATTTTTTAGGATACAATCTAGTGTTGGTGAAGGAATCTGAACAATTCAAGACTTCCTTCACTACTCCATGGGGAACATATGTCTATGTAAGAATGCCATTTGGATTGAAAAATGTTGGAGCTACATTTCAGAGAGCTATGGACGTAGCCTTTAAAGAATTCATCAACATTATCATGGTGGTTTATCAAGATGATTTAACTTGTTTCTCTAAAAGGGTCGATGATCACTATGGACATTTGGAAAAGGTGTTCAATAAGGCTTTGGAATTTGGTGTGTCATTAAATCCCAAGAAGTGTCATTTTGGTGTCACTGAAGGAAAATTATTGGGGCATATTGTTTCCAAGGAAGGGGTAAGAATAGACCCTAAAAGGATTGAAGCAATAAACAATGTGCTTGCACCAAAAAATGTCAAAGGTATTTAATCTTTTTTGGGTAAAGTTAATTTTGTTAGAAGATTCATTGCAAATTTTGCAGAGATAGTGAAGCCCATTGTAAAGTTGCTTAAGAAGGATACAACATTTTGTTGGAACCAAGAAGCATCAAGGGCTTTTGATGAGATTAAAAGGGCCATTCAGGAAGCACCAGTGCTGAAATCTCCTAATTACAGTAAGCCCTTTTCACTGTTCTCTTTTGCTTCATACCATATAGTAGTTGTAGTGTTGTTACAAAAGGATAATGAGGGATATGAACATCCCATAGCTTTCTATAGCAAGTCTTTGCAAGCAGCAGAATTAAGGTATGAAACCATGGAAAAATAGGCTTATGCTTTAGTTAAAGCTGTTAAGGTTTTTAGGCCATACCTTGTGAATGCAAAAGTTACTACTTATGTCCCACATGCTGCAGTTAAGGATATTTTGTCCCAATCTGAAGTTATAGGAAGAAGGTGTAGATGGATTAATAGAGTCCAAGAATTTGACTTGGAAATAAAGATCACCAAATTGGTGAGAGACTTAGGCCTAGCCAAGCTTATGACTGAATCTAATCTTCTGGATGTTGAGATTAATAATTTTGAAATCAAAAGTGTTTCAGTCACTAGTATTGAAAAGCAACACTGGTACTCAGAGATAGTGCCTTTCTTAAGGGATGCAACATTTGTAGAAGGGATGACACATAATCAAAGAAGAACCCTGAAATTGAAGTCTCGGAAATATGTTCTTATTCAAGGTGACTTGTTCTGGAGAAATAGAGATGGAGGGTTACTGATGTGTTTAGATGAATTCCAAGTGAAGAGAATGTTGATTGAAATGCATAATGGAATATGCGGGGGTCATTACTCTGCTAAGACAACTGCTGGAAAAATAGTCCAGGCTGGGTATTATTGGCCTACCCTATTCAAGGATACTCATGAATATGTCAAGAGATGTGACTCATGCCAAAGGTTTTCATCCAAGCTAAAATATGAAGGAGCTTTACCCTTGAATCCAATTATAGTGGAAGCCCCTTTTGTCCAATGGGGGATAGACTTTATTGGAGAGATTGTTGAAAAATCAAGAAGAGGCCACAGGTGGATTATAGTAGCTACAGATTATTTTACAAAGTGGATTGAAGCTATTCCCACCAGAAGAGCTACAAGTAAAATTTTTATTGATTTCCTGATGGATTGTATCATAACTAGATTTGGGGTTCCTGTGAAATTAGTAATGGACAATGCTATGAGTTTTAGGTCAGAAGAGTTTGTCAATTTTTGTACTATTCATGGGATACTCATGTCTTATTCTTCACCCTATCATCCTCAGGGGAATGGACAAGCAGAGTCCAGTAATAAAAGCCTCTTGAACATTATCAAGAAAATCTTAGAAGAAAACAAGAGGTCATGGGATCAAAAGTTGAGACTAGCTTTATGGGCGGATAGAATCACTGTCAAGAAAGCCATTGGAATGTCACCATTTGAATTGGTATATGGTGCACAGGCCAGAGTTCCTGTAAACAATCTTCTTCCAATGTATAAGTTCTTGAAAGTTGAAGACATGGAAATGTCAGAGCCTATGGAGGACCGAATGATTCAGATGGTTGAAGTGGAAGAAATCAGGTCATTAGCCCATAAGAGGAATTTCAAGATCCGATTGCAGTCTAAGTACCTCTTTGATAAAAGGGCATCATTGAGGAAGTTTCAAATCGATGATGTTGTTCTTCAATGAAATGCAGGAGGACAGGAAAAAGGAAAGCATAAGAAATTTGAATCATTATGGATTGGCCCTTTTGTGGTCTGTGATTTAAATGGAAAGGATTCATATTTCATGAAAAATATGAATGATGAAGTACAGGAATTTCCAGTGCATGGACAATTCCTGAAACATTATTTCTCTTGAAGTCCATGCACAGTAGGTCCTATGTTTGTATATATTTTGTTTGCTTTGTGCTGTTGTTGTTTGGGTTTGTGTTTTGGTCTATTTCTCCAGAGTTTCCTAAGTTTCTTGTGTTGATCTTGCGATCAGCCATCCCCAGTCAGAGCCACTGTTATCACTGTTTAAGAAATGGATTTTCTTTTCCCATGATTGGCCAAGTTTTTGAAATTTTGGGTTAGGTATGTTGTTGGTTGCTTCAAAATTTGTTCTAGGTTTTTAAGGGTTGAGGGTTTTTTTTTTTAATCGCTCAAGTGTCTAATAAAAAAAAACCCTCTAGCTTCTATTTCTGCATTACTTTATTCACTTAAGTAATGGGTCTCTGAGTCATGTAAAGTGTCCCCCCTTGTTACTTGCCTAGGCAGTCTCTGATTAATTAAAAAAATTATGCCTATCGCTTATGCCTTTTCCTAAATGTTGTCGGGTCCTGTAAGTGTTGCGCAACTTTCAGATTAATCTATGCCTTTCACTGTTTCATTAGGCGAAGTTGCAGGTGCGGTAAGCTATACGAAATAGCGAAAAGCAAAAGTAGGCTTGACTGTGTGTATTAGCGGCTAGCTTAGCGAGACCCCACCTCAGGATTGATCCAACGGCTCGCGTTGATTCGCAGCCAAAATAAGCAAGTAAGTTACCTTTCGCAAAATGGCGAAAAGGTTTGGCAGGACCTAGCGGTGAAGACTTTTCCATGGCTAAAAGGCGATCAAGTTTAAAAGAAATCGACGTCTCTCATTGTTTCACAACCAAGAGATGTTCACAGTTTATGCTTCATGAAATAGCGAAAGGTTTTTGGGCCCGGGCGAAGGAGGTTCCTAAAAGGCATAACAGATGTGCAGGTCCCCGAGATCTAACGGCCAGCGCTGTTTCACAGGAAGAAGGTGCTCACAAGATAGCTTTAATGAAATGGTGAAATGACATGGCATTCCAAGGAGGAAGTCTCACTGGCTGAGATAACAAATAAGAAGTTGACATGTCAGTTCAGGAATGACCGAATGCTAGGTGGATAAAGTTGAGTCAGAAAACCCATGTCTGCCAGTTTTAAGTATCATGTAAGTTTTTGAGGTCTGACAGCTAGCACGGCTTCGCGAAAAGAAACTGTTCGGGGTTTAAAGCTTGTGAAATGGCCAAAGAGCCAGTGGGCCCAAAGGATAGGTATGGCATAAATTTAAAGGCCGATCAACTCCATTTTTATCCAAGGGTTCTCGTTATTTCGTGGCTGTGAACCAACTGAGGATTAAGGCTCACGAAATGGAAAAAGACAAATAGAGGTTCTATCCGACATAACGTGGGATGACATTTGCTACTTTGTGTGGGGCTTGATGGTTATCTATCGGATGACACATGGTTTTAAAAGAAATTGAGGGCCCGCCAAGGTATAACTGGCGGTTATGTGGGAATAGCAAAGTAAGACATGTGACTGACTCAGAACTGAACCTAAAGGGGCTTCCAGGGCTAATGGCTAGATGCCACGTGGCATTTGTTAACCGGTGAACTATGTAGTACTCGGATAAAGGTCCCATTTAAAAGGTTTTCATCTCAAGATTGATCCAATGCTTCTCATTGTTTCGTGGCCCAAAGATGGAAGCGGATTAACCCCTGTGAAATAGCGAAAAGTGTTAGCTGTCAAGATGAGGCGCGGTTAGTGAAAAGGGTTGATGGTCCTGGTTGGAGTTAAAGGTTAGGTGGTTAGAGTTCCAACTAATGCTTGGCGTAGCTTCACGAAAGAAAAATGCTCGAGGTTTAAAGCTTGCAAAGTAGCGAAATGATTTTTAGCTCATTGCCCAATGAGGAAAATAAAAGGGTAAAAGCAGCGCAAGTTTGATGTGATCTAACGGCTAGCGCAGTTTTGCTAGATGAACGTGCAAGGATGTTATGCTATGTGAAATGGAAAAAGAGGGAAAAGGAAAATACATAGGTGTGTTATGACCCATTGGAGCAAAATTTTTGAATTCTTCTATGAATTCAATTCTGAAGGGACAGCCAAAGCATGCGGTATCAATGTCGCAGTTAAGAGTCTGACTATGGTATATGACCTCGTATCAATTGAATGAAGACATAATTTTGAAGAGTTTTTGCAGAGGAGCGGGTGCAGAGCATATTTTTTTAGGTGCAGAACAGAATTCTTTGAGCCAAGAACAAGTTCTATTGTACTCTTTCTTAGCAATTACTTGATAGCTTGTTTCAATTGGGGTTTTAATCTATTACAGGACTGTGTGGTTAGTAATTAAGTTCTTGCCTAGTAGTTTTAAGATGGCACCTAAAAGGAAGTTCTCAGGAAAGGTTAATTACCAGGAGAGGGCAATCTGTGATGATTTCCTAAAACAGTTGACCATGTCAACTAATGTGGCCGCTAGGGTAAAAGAGTTATTGCAAAGAGCTCCTTGCCTGAAAATAGGAGAAGCATTGTACAACAAAGGAAATTGGCAGAGAGACCCTCATATAGGATTGTTTGGGTTGCGTATTTTCAATGTCGATTTTGGCATGAGACACTCCCCAGCCTCCATGAACAATATTTGGGAGTTGGATGTAGGCAAATTGGTTGTCCCCGGAGTATTCATGGATGTGGATCTCCTAACTCAGATTGCACACAACTATGACCCAATTACAAGGAGTGTTAGGGATATAAATGGAAAAACCCTCATTGAAATAAATAATGAGGAGTTGAGAAATGCTTTTGGGCTTAGTGAATTTTCCAATTTTTTAGAACCCATCAATTTTAAATCACTAGCTCAGGTTTACAGTGTACAGAGGAATCACCTTAGGGATGGGCCTCTTAAAGAATTCTTTGTGAAGATAGGTGGATTAATAGTTGTAGGACCCAACACTATGGAGCCTTTCTCCTTAAATCTATTCACCCTTAGAGCCAAGGGATTATACTGGTCACTCTGCCAAATTTTAGGAGAGGATGCTAAAGCAAACATGCCAACTCATTACATGTTAATGATTGCTCAAATTTTGAATCCTTCTCTGGCACTGACCTTTGATTATGCTTCCTATGTTACTGATGCCATCCATGAAGGCTTGATAGGGATAAAGAATGGGAAAGTGGATAGACCTTTTGGATGGTATTCCCTCCTCATGCACTTATTTTTGTTCAAGGGTGGTGACTATTTTGCAAATGGAATGGATCTTGTGAAAGAAAAGGAAGGACAGAAGATGCCAATTCAGTTATGGAGTATAGTGCTTTCATGGGAAAGAGAGGATGCTAGCTACTTGAGATTTGATAAGTGCTTTGCATCCAAGATTAGGACTCTTATATGTTCAGAGAATCCAAGAGTCCCTAAGGTTCTTTTGGAGTTGATTAGACCAAAAGAGTTTGCTGAAAACATTAAAATTATCCACAATTGGGGTGATATGTACTTATACCTTGTCTTCACAATTTTCAAAGTCTATGGTTTCAGAGGCACTCCATTTTTGTTGCCATATTAGGTCCCTCTCAAAGTAGGAATTGTAGAAGTTCTCAAGCAGAGTGGTGGAGTGCAAGAGGCAGAGCTAACAGGTAGAGATAAAGGGACCATTTTCCCTACAATAACTATAGCACATCAATTTGTGATAACTAAAGGAGGTTGGAAGTGTTTTGAAGATTTCCTTCAACCCTACCACTTATCAACAATAGTATCAAGGTGTGCCGACCCTGAAGATTTTTCAACGGCATGTTCAGAAAGAGGGCAGTATGCAGAGGTAGACCTCACCAATGCCAATTACTCGAAGACCTCATCAAGAATGAGTTTGATTTGGATGAGGAAGAGCTCAGGAAAGAAAAATTGGTGGCTTACGAAAAGGCCCTAGATTTTGTGCACCAATTTGACACTAGCTATGACCCTTTGTCCAGCTTTCAACCCTTTAAAGAAAAGGAAAAATTATTAATTCTTTGTTTTGAAGATGTGATGCAGACATTAAAAGAGAAGAGGGGGGTTGTGATTAAGAACAATCCTGAGAAAGCAAGACTAGTTTTAACTAGGTCTATAGCTACCAAAGCAATCCCTCTAGGTGATTATATGTTACATAAGAAGTCCAATTATAGTGTGTTGATGCCAACAACAGGGGAGCCTTCTACCTCAAAAGGGAAGAGGAAGATCTAGGATGTCATTGACATTCAGGAGAGCCCAAAGAGGCAAAGAATGGGAAAGGAAGTACAATCTGATGAACCCTTGTATTCCCCATCTCAATCCCCTATTCATATAGGAGATGAATAGGTAGTAGTTGAGAAACTGTTACAATTAGGCAGTCTTGGAGAGATATTCTACACCTATGATGAAGTAGAAGAGAGAATACCAGAAGAGCCCCTTAATGCTGAAATGAATATAACTATTGATGAGTTCAAAGGCCAGGAGTTGGATCCTAAGATCAAGCAAGCCAGTGAGGATTTCTTGGCTGATAATAACTTTGTCACATCAGGAGCTTTCATGCAATTCGTGTGGAAGCAAAATATTTATCAATTTAATGCTAGGTGTGAAAAGAGGAAAGGGGAACAACCCCACAAGGATCCAGCTTTGGTGGAGGAAAAATAAAGCAAGAAATGGTCACTGAGTTCAAGACCATCACTCCTGAGCAAGGAAGAGACATTCTAGCAAAGGCTGGTGTACTCATTCTCCCTGAATGGGACATAGCAGATGCCTTGGTTTTAGAGGTAGTAAGGAAGGAGTCTAAACCTTTGGAGGGAGTCGCTTTGAGCAAGGATAATGCTGCCCTAGTCATGTGGTCTCTGAAAACAGATAAAAATAGAAAGAATAAGGACACCCCAGGGTCAAGCTACCTTGGAGGTATGGTGGTGAAAAGAGTACAAAGCACTGGGGTGGTAGAAGCTGCAAGCACAGTCCTAAAGACTACAAAATTTAGTGTTGCAGTAGCAGAAAGAGAGGCAAAGGAAAGGGTAGATCTCCAAGCTAAGTTGGAGACAGTTATAAAATCTTATAACAGTGCCAAGGAAGAGGTAAGGGGTAAAGATAGCATCATTGCCAAGTTACAAAGCCAGTTGGCAGGACAATACCATCAAGGTGAGTCCTCAACATTGATGATATCCTCTTCTCCTACAAGGCCTCCACCTACCAGCCCCATTATTGAATTCCCACCATCTCCAGCACCTTCTAGTTCCCAGTTGATTGAAATCATTCCCCATGAATTGGAGAAGCTAAAACAAGCTCAGGCCTTGTATGCAAAGAAATATGAAGATAGAGTAAAGGCTACAATTTTGAGTTTTGCTGACACCATAGGGTCCTCACTAATGTACAATAACATGAATAAGATTTTGGAAATGTGAAATGAGCTAAATGGAGACAAGGCTGTTCTAATGCCTATTTTTGACAAATGGAAGCCCAAAGAGCAGGATATAGAGCTTATTTGTGTATCCTATGATGAGGAAGGGGCTGACCCCATTATTAAATCTACCAATGATATGACAAAGGATTTAGTAAAGTTGGCAGAAGGAGCTGATAATGTAGATATAAAGATCAATTTGTACAAGAAAGAGTATACTGATCAAGTTTTTGAATTACTCCCAGGGGGTTTTGCCAGTCCAACACAATTAAAGGACAAACAAATATGGCTTAAGGAATTAGAAGCCAAATTGTCATTGAGAATAAAACAAATTATTAATTCAGAGGATGCCTCCATATTTATCAAAACAATTGAGGAGATTGAGAAAATAAAATCCCATTATGGTTTTTTGAACTCAGAGGTCAACAAAATGAGGAACTCTTGGAAAAGATTAGCCAAAACAAAAGGAAAAGTGGTTAACTTCTCGTGGCCTACTGATGATGTATACAAGGAATGGACAAGAAAATATGCGGTATTGGATGTAGAGCAGTTAGAAGATATTGCAAAAGAACAAGAAGTAGAAGAAGTTGCTGATGTTGAAAAAGACTTGTAACCGCATTTGGAAAAGGTTTTGTAACTACTTCTTAAGAGAAGTAATGATTGTAACAAACTCTCCTAGGAAAGTCCAAAGCTTTGTATGCATCCATGTTATTATAAATGGATACTAGGACTAGTAAAAGAGGGATCACAAGGAATTGTAAGAAAATGCTGCAGAAATTTATCTGAGCTTTTTTCTAAGTCTTAATGGAGAATCTTCAAATGTTTTTGTAATACTTTTTGAAATAATATCAGTACACAAACCATGGGTTTTGAGCTTAAACTTTGTGTTGTCTTCAGGTATGTTTGCAAGTATTTACTATTTTATTCTGAGTAATCTAGGGTTATTCCTTTTGAATACAAGTTGTAAGGCGACTTCAAGTATATGTGCTTTTTAGCTTTTCTCTTCAGGAGGTGAATTAAATATGCGGGAATCACTTCTACCAGTAAATTCTTTGTGGGATACTTTGAATTTGATAAATGAAGTTTAGTTTTGGTATGAATAAATTCTTATGTATGTCAAGCATATGTGGGGATCTGCAGAAGCCAAGCTAAATAGGATGTGTCGGGATATTTGATTGTGGGAGTATTGTTTAAACTAAGATGACTCTGTGGCCTGGATAAGGCACTGGTGTTAATTGTGGTTATCTTTTTACATAGCTTGTAGGTCAATACTGAACATGAGTACAAGTTTTATTTCTTTATTTTAGTTGGTTTTAAGGTGATAAGATCCACTGGTTTTCAGACTAGTTTACACTGGATCTGTCTTTTAAAAGTGTGAATTCAGTTCACAAAAGGTATACCCACCTAATCTTTGGACAAGTTCGAAGTGTAGAAGGTTAAACAAACCTTGTCATATGTTGTTCTGGAATTTCTTTCTCCTTGTTTTCTCTCTCACACACAGAGTTATTATTTTATTACCAAGGGACTCAAAAGAGAATCAGATTTTGAGAACAACACTACCAGGGGCTTTATATCCAATATCTTAATATCCTTGAAAATTATACCCATTATACATTTACCTTTCCCTTCAACTGGGATGTCTGTAGTGTTAGTTTTAGCCTTCGGTGAAGTATAGAAACTAAGTTTTGCAGCAAAGAATTGAACCCATGCCTTGTGGGTCTCAATGACTATCTCATTAACCCTTCCTAACATAAGACTAACTATCATGTGCTTGTTGTGGAAGATCTTTCTATCTGCAACCTCAAGAGTCTTGTCCAACTCCTCTGGAGTAATGGATGTACAAGTAGATAACAACTCTTGAATCTTTATATGCCTATCCTCCTCCATTGTTGATAATCTTCTAGCATCTAATTTTTCATATAATTGTGCCGGTACTAGATTTTCAATTTCTAACAAGGCTTTCTTATATATATCCAAATATAATAAAACTACTTCCTCAACTTCTCTTTGTTCATCATTATCTAAATGCTCATAATAAAATTGTACATTCTTCAACATACCATCCTTAGTAATTTCATCAACCTATTCTACACAACTCTTGGGTGGAATAATAGTTACATTACCGGTGACAAGTGCCAAATCAATGTCATCCATCTTCTTTCTTCTTCCAGTACTAGATGGGCCAGAAGGTGTTTCCTTTGGAGCCCTTTTTTGTGTCAGTACCTTGATTGTAACCTTCCTAATAGGTTGCTTCCTTGCTTCCTCCTTATTCTCTTCACCTTTCTTCCTTAATACCCTCTTGAATTCTAAGGGTGTGTTATCCTCAGATCCAAAATCTAATGGAATAGGTTCAATAAATATTTCAGGCTATTTCCTCTTCCTTCATTTTTCTAGAACAATGTCAATTAATGTCTTGATGTCCTGGGAAACCTTTTCAACAAATTTGCTTTCCTTGCCCTATTGTTTCTCCCTCTTCTTTCAGTTAAACTCAGTTCCAACCTATTGCTTCTTTTGTTTTGTAGTACCAAAGGATTTCTTAGCTTCATCAATAGGTACATCAATTAACAACTTTTCATAAGCATCCAAAATCTGAGCATCAACTGCATAACCCATCCATTCAATCCATATCTTCCGAGGCTTGAAAACTTCTATCAAAGTTTCATCTTTTTTAACTGTGAAGCATATCTCAGTTGAGTATTTCTCAACAATTTTCTTTGGAACCATCTCTCTAGAATTCATAGCCTTCTAGAATTCCTTGAAGTAACCCCATACCTTATCATCTCACTGACTACCCAATATAGCAATAAATTATTTTAGTTTCCTTCCTACCAAGATATCAAATGCCCACTGTCTCTTCCCAAAAATGGGTGTTTCATTAATGAAAAATAGCATCAAATAGATAATAAGATTTCCATACTGGAATGTTCCCTTCTTCTCTCCTTTGATCTTCCCTAGGTTAATTAACAATTCATCTAACATCCATCCACAAAGATCTAACTTCTCATTTTCCTTCATCATCTTATGTGATGCATTAATGTAGGAGCTAGAAATAGAGTTCAGATGGTTTGATTGAGTTACCTTGTATCTAATAACCATGCTTTTGAATCTGATGTCTCTATCTATGATGATGCTAACCCTCATCGATCGCCAGTTCGATGTTGCGCCAATGAGCATGTTAACCTAATCATTAGAAATCTTCTTCTTCAGATGTTGACCAATCTGTGGCAAACCGGTAATGGCACTGATGGCCTCCTCTAAGATCTTATAAGGTCTATCCAACCAGATGAATTCTCCACGCACTCTGCTCAAAACATATCTGACAATCTCATCTTCAAATTCAGGGATATCAAAAATATTGATAAACCCTAGATCCTCAATGTTCTTGTACTCAAGCTTAATCTTTCTAAAATATCCCATTAACTCTCTCATATACATGCTCTTAATATCATTGGTTCCCAAATGCTTATTGTGGCAGTGAATGTAAGTTCTGACATCTTCCACATATACAACTCCTTCCGGGACACGGGAAAAAGCACCAACTGAATCATCCAAAGTGGCAATATGTGGACATCGTTTGAAAATTGGCCTAGGATGGTCCTTGACCTCAACAACGGTAGGGTTTGCAATAAAAGTAGGTGCAGAGGATGATCTTGCTTCCATGATGAAAGATAAGTACCTGAGAAATAGTTGCAAGTGAAACCCTAAAGAACTCTTCTGATGCTGGTGAAATCACTCAAGAAGATATCGATCACACTAAATTGCCTTAGACTCACTCTGAATCGCTCTGAATGCAAAGTGATCACAAAGGAAGTAGATTCAATCTTTTATCCTCCAAGAAACCATAATCTGCCATTGATATGAATGACTTCTTATGAAAGATACCGAATAATCATTTCCAATGTCTAGAACATCTTCTAGAACCTCCTCTCATGGCTTACGAAATATTATCATGAATTTTGCCTACCCCTAAGGCATCTGCCTTATTTACTAGATGAGCTTTCTTCCGATGTAGGAGAAACCTCCTTTTTCAGTTGAGTAACTAGAGCATTTCCATCTGCTAATTTATCATCTAACTTCCTGACCCATTTCTTGATGTGATCTTGCTGGATTTCATTGACCTTCTCTTTTCCTTTATCATTTGATCTATCATTTCTAACCAGTGGATTTCTGCTTCTACAGAACTTAGCTATGTGTCCAACCTCATTGCATGCATAGCATGTAACATTGTTCTTTTAAATTGCTTTGCTAAAACTGGTATATTGCTTGACGTGCACTGATTAGCCATATGTCTAAATTTTCCACATGCAAAACATTTTATATTCATTCTACAATCTTTTATCTTCTGACCATAGTTATTGCATTTAGAACATTGACCGGGAGCAAAATTATAGTTCTAATTTTCTCTATTTCTACATTGCCTATCCATGTGACCAAATTTATTACAAACAAAGCATCTACCATTAAATTTGTAAGCATTAAGTAGCCTTACTGGTGCCTTCTGGTTTTTATCTTCATTAGCAATATCGGAGCTCTAACCTTGTTCAAATCCAAGTCCATTGAAATCTCCATTCTGTCTTTGAATTTTCAATAATTCATCAAGTTGTGCTGAACTAACCTTGAATTTGTCCTTGTACTCACTTGCAGCAGTCGGCTCATCTCTCAAAATTATCATTTGTCTCTCAAGTTCTTTTTCATTACTCTGTGATCGCACTAAATCAGTTCTCAACATATCATTTCCATGAACCAACCTAGCACATTCCTCAAATTTGTCTTTCACAGATATAGCAAGATTTTCTTTCTTCTTCCGGTCTTCAATCTCCTTTGACATCCTCTTAGTTAGGGCTTGCATTTCATTCCTCATGACCATATTCTCCTGACTTGGATTCTAACATCTTTCATTAAGGGCATCTTTCTCATCATTATCCTAATTTTGCAGAATTTCCTTCCTCCTAGCTTGAACACATGACAACCTCTCCTATAGGATAAGAATGAATTCTTGAGCAAAATTAAATTCATCTTGTAACTTCAATTTCTTCATCCTTCCAACATCATAATCTTCAAGCGTTACCTCAAGTTGCTTCTCAAAACTCATATCCATGGATTCTGGATTTAGGATCTTCCTCAAGCTCTTAAACTTCCTCCAAGGCACAAAGCTCTGATACGAATTGTTGGAATCCAAGAACATTGAAAGGGGGGGTGAATTAGTGTTCTACCAGAATGATCAATTTTAACCTTATTAAAACATACATTCACCAACTGGTAAACCGATAAATATAAGAATGAAAGAAGTAAACCAATCAATAAGCCAATCATACAAATGAATACCATAACACAAATAATTATACATGGAAACCCTCAAAGAGGAAAAACCACGGTGGGATTTATGACCCACAATATCAATCCACTGGCCATATGAAGAGATATTACAAAATATGGGGCCCTGCACATGCAAGAAGGCTTACAGCCTAGAGCATACTGCTCATCACAAAAGAGTCTCACTGACTACATACAAATCCAAACTACAATTTGGAGAAATGAGTGAACTGCAATGACAACATCTTCTATGCCCAAATACAGTTTTGGTTAAGCTTTGTCTGTTCCAGTCTGAAACCCTAAACCCTTACCAGAATAACCTCTTACATAAATATCCTCACATACATGATCTCTCTCACATATCTCACATATCCTTTCATCTCATTATCCATCATATTACAAAATGATCTAATCAACTAACCTATATACCCTTACAATCCTTCATGCCTTTTGTCGGCTTCAATAGATAATTACAAAATCAATATAAAAGTCAGGTCAAAAACACAGATACATATATATCAAAACCAATTGCCGATGTCAGATCTCCTAAATGATGTCGGCTTCCAATATTTGTAACCTGATAAAGTCATGTTAGCCTGCAATTCTGGTACCCATAGAATTCCTCCTACCGGTGAAGATACCTGTCAATGCCAGTGTCGGTGTCGGTGAAGTATCTACCAATAAATAACCAAACCAAAATATGAAAGTTGAAACATGTTGCCATCAGTGAAAACATATTGAAACCAATCAAATGAGTGTCAATTGCCAACAATTATTCCCTTGTAAGAGCATTATTAATCATCATATGCCTTTATAGTGATCTTTTTCCTAGAATCCACAATGTTTTCAAAGAATCCCAATGCTAGGATAGCTTTCAATGTATGGATATTGAGACTTGATCCTCCATCTATCAAGACTTGTTTTATGCAGTGTTGATGTAGGAAATATTCAATGTGAAGTGGTGCATTGTGTGGTTGTTGTGTGGATGCATCATTTGCTTCTGTGAATGCAAGGCAATGAAGGGTAGAAAGGTGTCCCACCATGACTTGAAACTTATCCACATTTAGATCGGTATGAACATATGTCTCTTGCAATATTTTTTCCAAAATAGCCTTATGTAAGGGTGAAATGTGCAAAAGCTCGTGGAGTGAAATGAGAGTGGGTGTCTTTCCCAATTGATCTACAAGGTCATATTGGCTATTGGAGGATGACGTCATTTTGGATGTAGCACCTTGTAAAGTAACTTTACCCCTTCGAGTAGTGACATTGCATTAGGGGGCTTTTCATTGTATGGTTATGGTAGAAACATGATTGTTCCATTCTAAAATATCGTTGACAATATAATCATAGGCTGTATTAGTGTAATTGGCATTATTGTCTGTCTTAGGGGCCTTTACCTTGTCATGTTTTGGGAATGGTTCCTTGAACATTTCATGCTCTTCATTGGAAGTATGAACACCACCTTCTATTGTGCCATTGTCATAAGATATTGAATGAGATTCTTCAATTTGTGACAATTACTAGTCTTATGACCCTTTCTCATGTGATATTTGAAAAATTCATTATCATTCCACCTTGGTTCAAATGGTTGATTATCTAGTCATGTAATGATCTTATTGGCAACCAACTTCTTTAATGCACTTTCAATTGGTTCTCCCAAAGGTGTATACTTCCTTAGAGGACTTGGTGCTCTTTGTGTATTTACTTGATTTTTGGATGAGCTAGCACTAGGAAAAGTTATCTTAGGTTTTACCATATTGGCATCCACAACCCCATCATTGACAGTGTTCTTGTTTTTGTTCCAAAATCAGGTTTTGTCTTTCCCATTAAAATCATCTTTGTTTTCCTTAAATAGCTTGATGGTGTCTTTCTCAATGAGAACCTTCTCAACTGATAGACCTTTTTCAATAACATCCTTGAAGGTTGACAAACATGCTTTTTGGAGTTTATAACCAATGTCTTTATTCGCATTTTGGGAACAAACATCTCAACCATTTTCTTTTTTGGAATTTGACAAGGGCAACAACTAACCAAATTTCTCCATTGTTGTAAAATGACACAAAAAATTCTCCATTTTTTTGCTTTGTGTTTCATAAAGTGGTCACAGATACCTCACATTTAATGTCATATTAAAAAGTCTTCCAATCCACCCCATGACTTGATCCCAAGAAGAAGTTGTGAAAACCATTCCATAGCTTGTCGACCTAAACTTTATGGAAATAATCTCATCAATTAAGAATATTCTCTTGCCAATTCTATACAAGCCGTGAAAAAATATTTGATGTGTACCTTGGGATCTCCTTTTCCTCTATACTTGTCAAAATTTGGTACCACAAAATGTAGAAGAAAAGGAGGCATTGGTATGCTTATTCAAATAGATAAGGACATATGTCATTAACTATTTAATCCTTTGTTAGTGTTTGTATACTTTCTATTTGTTGTTAAAATTCTTTAATCTGTTGTTGTGAATCACTGCTTGTTGGTGCTTTGTCTCTTTGAGATATTCCTATGCCTGAGCCACTAGGAGAAGGAGGGGTGTATTGCATGTAAGGATGATATTGGTCATAAATGTGCTTGGGTGGTGCAGGAATGTAGTTATTGTATGAGCCACCTAGTATGGTATTATGATGAGGTGCACTAGGTCTAGGACACATATATGTGTCATGACCATGAGCATAATTGGTATTGTAAGCATGATCTTGGGTATTGCCATAAAATCTGACACATGGTCTTCTTGTATACGTATTATCATGATCTTGAGTATTCTCTTGTTGTTGAATGTAAGCATTAGTATTCCTTCAGCCTTGGAAATTATGGGTGTGTGGTTATTCATGAGTGCATCTAGCATCATTGGTATAAGAATGAGTGTTAGTCACTTCAAGTTTTTGAAATAGGGATGAAGGTGACTTGGGCACGGTACACTTATGTCTATCTCCACCATCATTACCATTAACTTGATTTGGATTATCTTCCAAACATTATGTCACTTCAAAGTCATGGGGTAATCTTGCACCATCTTGAATTAACATGTGTAAAAGGTGTTGGTAGTCTATTCTCATAATTATTTCAACCAATCTATAAAATCACTCATCGGACATGGTTTTTTTAACTTATATGGTATTAAAATCCCTCATTGTCAAATTCTTGTGCATTACTGTGATTTTCAAATGATCATGTGTTGTAAAATTATTCTTCATCAAACTCATATATATCCATGTTTGGAGATCTTTGAGCTTCTTCATCTTGTCTTCTAGACCTTTGGGATTGGGTTTCAACAATGAAATAAACTTAGATAAAATAAAGTATGTAAGAATATGGAGATTATGGAAGATAAGGGGGGTTGTGAAATGGAAAATGAATCTAGGGTTGGCTTGCAATGTCCCAAAATGTTGTTTCAAGATAAATGTGATTATCTAAGCAAGGTGCCACTTCCTATGAGATGATGAACTCCTATGGGCTAAGTTGACCTTAACTCAAGATGCCCAAATGCTACCCAAGATGATAAATCTGATGCAAGAACCACCTAGAGATGTATGTGATGTGTTTGTAAGATAAGATAAGGACTACTAAACAACCTTTTGACTCTAGATGAAAAGTGTCAACGGGGGATTGAAAATGATGTTTGAAAATGTCTGATAGTGAATGGAAAGTTGTGAAAAGATGATGGTTGATTAAATGGAATCCTATGAAATTAGCCTTAGAATCTCAGAACCACAGATGTAGTATGAATCCACAAATGTGTCAGAATGTCTCAAATACGCAGTTAGAGTCCAAAAATGTAGTTTCACAGTTGTAAGTAAATATTAGTTTGTCCAAATATGCGATATGATGTTCCAAAAATGTGCTAGAAAGTGACACAAATGCGGTAAGATTAGTCAGAAACATGTTTTCCTAAATGATAATGTAATTATCTTAATTCTATTCGTAAATGCGCCATGAAGTGACACAAACATGACAAGATGAGTAGAAAATATTGCTGGCATTTTTGATGTTTATGTTGTGATTGTCATTGATGGACACACACTTTTTTTGAGATCACTTTCTTTGTATGAGTTATGCTCAACCGGTATTTGTTCCAAACCAGTATTATGTATTATAGTCTTTAGGCTATCGATTTTTTGCAGAAAGTGTTTACCAATCTCAAGCGGTATGAAGACCTCAAGTGGTTCGAGGATCTCAAGTGGAGCGAAGAAACTGAAGCGGCAATTATCATTTTCCCAGTCTTCATTTCTGGGGAACTGGTAATCGGTTTTATGTTTGAACCGGTATTACTCTATGATGAGTTACCAACCGGTAATTGGTAAAGTTGTATGAACTGGTAATACTCTATGATGAGTTACCAACCGGTATTTTTGTGATGAGTTACCATCTACCGACACTTTGACCATGATTTGTGTCGTGTTATCAAATGTGTCTAGATGCAATGAACCTAGGAACTTGCAATGTAATCCTATTGGACCGATATAAAATCAAATTCCTTCTTAAGGACATCATGTCTAGGGTTTTAGAAGGTGTACTTGTTAGGGTTTTTGGTGGTTGATGAGTTTTTGTATGTGCGATCTTAGAAGAGAAGATCAAGTCTGTGTGTTATAACAGAGTGTGGATTTACTGAAGATTGAAGTAATGCTTAAATGCATTAGCAATGAGCTATCATGGATCTAACTAAGAAGACTGTGCTATTTGCTAGATCATTCACTTTTTTTTTACTCACATCTTCGACAACTCTGAAACCCTTAACCGGGTAGGCCCAGAAAAGCCTTTTTTAAATCCTCTAACAAGGTGGTTCACATCTGTGGATCTGAAATCCTCTCACAAGGTAGTCTTTAATTGGACTTATCTCCTAACAGAGATTGATATTCCTAACAAGATTTGTTCTGGTAAAGAACATTGTATGACCTTAACCAGTCTGACCTTAATCGGTCTGGTTACTATTCTACAGATAGTTACTTGTGAGTTTCATCTCACCATGGTTTTTCCCATTTGGGTTTCCACGTAAAAATCTCTTGTGTTATGGTGATTGTTCTTCTATGGGTGAATGCCTTATTTGTTGTTTGGTTTGCATTTGTGTTAACCAGTTTGATAGTAAAACTGTTATACCGGTTACTGCTAAACTATTTAAGTGTTTAAGTTTAGTATTTTTTGGTATACTAATTCACCCCCCCTCTTAGTATTCATCAATTGGTATCAGAGCCAACCTTTCTATAAGTTTAATCACTTGGAAAGAGATATGGGGGAATACACTGTGAGGGAACTTACTCATCAGCTTACTCAGTCTGAGAAAGCCTATGATAAACTCAAATTCAAGTATAAGGCCTCTCTAGAAAAAAGGAGAGAGCATGCTGAGAAAATGATGGAGCTAACTGAAAATAGTTCCTCTGATGAAGCGGACATGGAATCCCTAGTTGAAGAAGTTGAAAAGCTGAATGAGTCTAATGCCAACCTAAGAATGGAACTTGAAGGACTAACTATCAGGATGTGTTAAGAGCTTGAGAACCTGAGAAAAGTGGAAGATCTGGTAAAGGACAAATATCATGAGATCTCCAAGCTGAAGCAAGAAATCAATGCACTTACCGCTCATCTCCAAAGAGAAAAGTGGAAAAAGAGGAAATGTGAGGTGAAATAAACATGGCTATTTCTGAGAATGCAACCTTGAAGGAATCCAATGCTGCTATTACCAAAGAACTCACTGAGTCAAAGGAAATACTTGCCAAATTCAATAAGAGCACTGTCAAGCTAGAGCAAAAGCTTGAATCAGCAAAACCGGTGAAGAATACCACTGGACTTGGTTTTTTTGGTAATGAGGAAGGTGAGACCTCTGGAACAAAAGATGGAGCATCAAAGAAGCAACCGACACCAAAGGATAAAGGTAAGAAAAAGTTCAAACTTGTTTGCTTTAATTGTCTCAAGGAAGGACATACTGCTAATGTATGTAGAAACAAGGCTTACAATAACTTTCCTTAATTTCTAAACAATAAGCCTAGATCCAATAGATTCAATGGAAATTGTTATGCATGCAATAAGTCTGGGCATAGAGTATTTGAATGCAGGTTTGTCATGCACAACACTAGAAGGTATCCTTAAAGGAGTCTTTCCTGAATCCTCTGGGAACCGGAATCCAAACCGGTTTAATACCTATAATCATCAGTCAGGAAGTGGTGGCTATCAAGTGACAACTGGATGGAGAGCAACCTATTTGATCTGTCATGGTAGTGGTCACATAGCTGCAACATGCAGAAAGAAGAATGGAAACATGAATAATGGACCTTGGAGAGCACCTAGAATGGTTTGCTATCATCGCAACAAACTGGGTCATACAGCAAGATTCTGCAGAATGAGAAAGAATATATCGAATGATATACCGGTCACTCCGGAAGGAAAGATTGATGTTGAAACTGTTCAAGCGGATATGAAGAAAAAATGGAAAAAGAAGCCAGAAGAAGTGTCTCAAGAAGAACCGGTTTCTTCACCTGGTGTGGAAATCTCTGAACCGGCAAACTAAGCTACAGGAAAGCTTAGGGGGAAACAAATTGGTAAAATATTTTGAACCCCCGGTTTACACTAGTAAAAGACCTTAACCGGTATGTGATACCTGTCAATTCGTGGAAGTCCGAAAATGGTAAAAGGAAAATTAGGGTTTACACCCTAATGATGGAGCATTTATTATGGTAGGTGGAGAATTCATTTAAAAGGGTTTTTCAAGTCATTTTCACTTATCATTTTTTGAGCGAAGAAATTTTCAAGTGCAGAGTGACAAAAGAGGATTTGTCTTGCAATTCGAAGAGATTTCAAAACCTTGAAGAAGAATCTGAAGATAACATCAATCGGTCAAGTGTAGAACTCAAAGTAGTAACCCAGCAACTAAAGTAGTGAGTGGCGAAGTAGAATTTGTAAGACCTAAATCTTGACTTTCGAAGGTATTTTTTGAGTTTCTCTATTTATCATGGCTTCAGCATCGCACTCTAGTTCTAGGGCACCCATTGATTCATTAGATTTCATTCAACAGAAGGCAAAATATAATGCCCTATCCCAAATACTCACTGGTGTTATAGTAGAGGAAGGTATTTCGGATTACATTGACTGTAAAATTGAAGACCTAGGATCTCTAGTGATCCATTCTCAGTTGAGTCTGTTTTGTGGGAAGGACAAGAAGATCAAACCGGAATTCAGCATCTTGGAAAAGAAGAAGCTCCACAATGCGGTCTATTTCCTTGAAGAATTCATAGATGATCACATCCGCATCATTCTAAGCAAAGTGCATGGTGAAAAAATGTATTTGGAGTGGACACATGACATCACACCAGACGCGATTCATGTCGTCACCGGTTTCTGTAATGTTGGAGAAGTGTCAGCTCTAAGGAAGATCAACAAGACCGAAATGACCAAGCTCACCGGGTCAGTGAGTGACCAATGGGGAATGACCATCAATACCATCAAGGACAATCTGGTCAAGTATGCCTGCATGGTGATAGGTTACTGGAAATTCCATGCTAGTAGAATTAACTCTGTCTCTGCTGTAGCGGTAAATGCTGGCTACAGGATGATCATGGAAGATGCCTCGTTTGATTTATGCACCTATATGCAAAGGCAACTTCTGGTGAACCTAAAGACAATCAAATAGGACAATGCCTTGAGATTTAAATTCGGACAACTATTGGTTGGACTGTTCTTCTACTTCCATGGATACTTCCCAGGAGTCAGTGATATTCAATGGTCTGCTGACCAACCGGTTACAAAGCAAATCAGGGAAAGTCTTCAAGCAGTTGGAACCGGTTATCTTGAAGTCCTGAACAAATACTTTGATGAGTTCAGATGCAAGATGAGCCAAAGGGTGAGAATATCTGGTGATATTTTCAAGAATTATGAAGAGGATATTTGCTTTATCATCAAAGTAGATGAGTGCATAATGGAGGTTGTTGAGCCTAGAAAGGAAGAAGTGGAGCGTAGGGTTATGAGGTGATGTACGACATGCTAGATGGGTATGCTTCTACCCTAATTGCCTCACCGCTTGATCCTAAAATGAAGAGAATTAGCACCTATCTGGAAAGGGTTACACCAGTTGAGGAGCCCTCTATGAAGAAAGGAAAGGCAGTACCATCTGTATCAGCACCGATTACTTCAGCAAGTCCTAAAGTGACCAAGAAGTCACCAGCAAAGAAGAAACCAGAAGTTGCACCCGCCAAAGTCTTTGAGAGAAAGAAAAAGACAAAAGGCAACACACCGGACTCAAAAGATACAGAATCTGAAGAAAAGTCTAAGAAGACTAGGCAAACAAGAAAGAAGACAAAGACAACCAGCAATGAACCAACATCATCAGCACTGATAAATATTGATATTTCCTCTTACAAGCCTTTGACACATTATCAAAGAACTATTAAGAACATTAGGAGAAAAGTGTTGAGTGATTTGGCAGATTGTTTTGATGATTTCAATGATAATGAGAAGGAGGAAGTAGAACATGAAGTCATTCAATATTTATGTATTAATGACCGGTCGCCATCAGAAATTAAATCTGTGACACTGGATTCTTTATATAATTCTTTAGACAACAAATGGTGCATTGCCATAAAAAAGGAATAGGAGATAAGATAGGAAATATTTGCTCAACATTTTCCTAATGTGTCTAATTCTGAACTTTATGAAGTTATGGAAAAATATAAAGGCCTCTTCTTTATGCGAAGAAGGAGACTCTTGTTACTAGAATGGAAAGTCCCTAAGGTGGTAAAATATACCCACTCTCATGCCCAAGCTGCTCTGAGATTGCACCAAGTGTTCGAAGACAACAAAAAGGTTGAACAAGAACTAGAAATAGCAAAATTGGATGAGGTGTATAACAGTGAAGGAGAATAGGTCACTGAGAAAATGGACCCTATTGGTGTTGATGCTTTGAATGGTGAAGATGTTACTCCAGATACACTAACAAAAACAGCAGGATAGGAGAAACAAGACAAGGAAAAGAGAAAGGAGGAAGCGAAGAGGAAACCGGAAGAAGAAGAGAAGAAGAAAAAGGAAGAGGAGAAGAGAAATAAAGAAGAGAAGAGAAAAGAGGAAGAGAAGAGAAATTAAGAAGAGAAGAGAAAAGAGGAAGAGAATAGAAAGGAGGAAGAGAAGAGAAAAGAGAAAGAGAAGAGAAAAGAAGAGGAGAAGAGAAAACAGGAAGAGGAGAAGAAGAAGAAGGAAGATGACAAGAAATAGGAAGAGGAGAAGAAGAAGAAGGAAGAGGAGAGGAAAGAAGAAGAGAAGCGGAAAGAATAACAAAGGAAGAAGGAAGAAGAGAAAAGAAAGAAAGAAGCTGAGGAGCAGAAGAAGGCAGAAGAAGATAAGCAAAAAGCCAAGGAAACAGAGGATGCAGCAAAGAGTGTACATGTAGAGACCCCAAAGGCAACCAATGGTAAAGCCAAACTTGCTGACATCACCAGTCCCATTGACCTCTAGTCTGTAAATGAAACGGAGCTACTGCAAAGTATTAAGCTTGCTCAAGAGCGACTGGAAGCACTAAGGAGGAAAAAAGAGGAAGATGTGATTCAAACTATGGTGGAAACTCTCACTGATTTGATTCCCGGTACCAATCTCCCGAGTACCGATTCCTCTCTAGCTAAATTGAAGCTCCTATGCATAGTTGTAGAGGACCAAGTGCAATGTCTAGAAGATGTTGCTGAAGCCAATGCTCAAAAGAAGCATCAAATGGCTCTAAACACTGCCATGGTGAAGAAGTTGAATGAGCTCTGGTCCGAACTTCACAAGGCACAGAAGGACATAAGAGATGCTCTGGCTAAGGGGAATCTACTGCTTAGTAAGATATGTCAACCTCATCTATTCTGTGATGATGTGCTTGCTTAGAAAGACAAACTACAAACTGATTTGCAGTCATTCATAAGCACCTTCAAAATTCCTTATGATTCCTTCAACGCTTATGGGCAAACCGTTCACCGATTTCAACTCCAGTTTGCAAGAATAGAGTTAGAGATTAGCAACCGGACATGAGATTTGTAGGAACTTCAACTGGTTCTACTACCAAGACTGCAAATACTTTAGAAATGCTATCTCAATCTGGATGCCTTAACGATCACTCAAGAGATGAGTACCTTGGACGCCATGGAGGAACAGTTATCCCAGATGCAAACGGAAAGTGAGGTTGCTACCTCATTGCTTGAGTCATGGTCTTTATCCATGAAGACATTTATGCAAGACTTTAAATTAGTTTTTGACAAGTTTCACTCTTTATTGTCATAAACTCTTATGATTTTAATGATAATGGAAACAGGGGTTATTTAGCTATACTTTGTCATTGTTGGCAAAGGGGGAGTAGTATTCTGTATTTAAAATTTTTATGCATGTTATGTATACTTTCATGTTTATCTCTATAAGGGAGTAGTATACATTGTATTTTCTGCAAAAGGGGTAGTGTATATGCTTAGGGGGGGTAATTTTGATTATGGCATATTTTTGTTGTAAAACACTTAGATGTCCAATTTTTTCCTAAGTGTTGCCATCAATGCCAAAGGGGGAGATTGTTGGCATTTTTTATGTTTATGTTGTGATTGTCATTGATGGACACACACTTGCTTTGAGATCACTTTCTTTGTATGAGTTATGCTCAACCGGTATTTGTTCCAAACCAGTATTATGTATTATAGTCTTTAGGCTATCAATGTTTTGCAGAAAGTGTTTACCAATCTCAAGTGGTATGAAGACCTCAAGCGGTTCGAGGATCTCAAGCAAAGCGAAGAAACTGAAGCGGCATTTATCGTTTTCCCAATCTTCATTTCTGGACAACCGGTAATCGGTTTTATGTTTGAACCAGTATTACTTTGTGATGAGTTACCAACCAGTAATTGGTAAAGTTGTATGAACCGGTAATACTCTATGATGAGTTACCATCCACCGACACTTTGACGGTGATTTGTGGCATCTTATTAAATGTGTCTAGATGCAATGAACCTAGGAACTTGCAATGTAATCCTATTGGACCAAAATGAAATTAGATTCCTTCTTAAGGACAACATGTCTAGGGTTTTAGAAGGTGTAGTTGTTAGGGTTTTTGGTGGTTGATGAGTTTTTGTATGTGCGATCTTAGAAGAGAAGATCAAGTCTGTATGTTGTAGCAAAGTGTGGATTTACTGAAGACTGAAGTAATGCTGAAATGCATTAGCAATGAGCTATCATGGATCTAACCAAGTAGACTATGCTATTTGCTAGATCATTCACTTGTTGATTACTCACATCTTCGACAAGTCTGAAACCCTTAACCGAGTAGGCCCAGAAAAGCCTTTGTAAATCCTCTAACAAGGTGGTTCACATCTGTGGATCTAAAATCCTCTCACAAGGTAGTCTTTAATTAGACTTATCTCCTAACAGAGATTGAGATTCCTAACAGGATCTATTCTGGTAAAGAGCATTGTATGACCTTAGCTGGTCTGACTTTAACCAGTCTGGTTACTATTCTGCAGATAGTTACTTGTGAGTTTCATCTCACCGTGGTTTTTCCCATTTGGGTTTCCACATCAAAATCTCTTGTGTTGTGCTGATTGTGCTTATGTGAGTGAATGCCTTATTTGTTGTTTGGTTTGCTTTTGTGTTAACTGGTTTGTTAGTAAAACTGTTATACCAGTTTACTGCTAAACTGTTTAAGTGTTTAAGTTTAATATTTTTTGGTATACTAATTCACCCCACCCCTCTTAGTATTGATATAATATATTAGAATTGGACACAAATGCAACCAAAATTATTATATACGCACTGAAAATGAACATAGACGCGTTTCTGAAAAATTCTCAAATTTGTCCAAATTTTTGAAGTTGTTGATAAGTGACCAAATCTCAATGTTGATGTTTTTGTGGCAAGCAAACACAACAAACAAGAAGACACAATGTTTTAAGGTGTTGTTGTCCAAAATATGAGTGCAATGTGTATGTTCAATAGGCTGAAACAACCCAATTTCCATGAGTCTTAACACAATCAAAAACACTTCTTAACCTAAGGTCAAGGTCTCATGGTAGTAACTCCATCTCACATCTTGGAATATTCATCAACTAAAATGTAGGGACACCTTAATGGGTGTATATGCTATTTTGTCTTTGAATGAGAGGATGGGTACAAGCCTATAGGACTGGAAGGATGACCCAATCACCCTCTTCCCAAAAAGCTACAAGTAGCTTATCCTAAGCCAAGGATTTTTGTCTCATCTCAAGAGAGCCTTATGGTGAGTATTTGTGTGGGGGACCAGCTATCCCCTTGCACTGAAGCTATCATGATGTTCAGAAAAAAAAAGGGTGGGCCACTACTTAAGTTTTTTAGTCATAGTCTAAGGTAAGTTGGTGTCTATACATGTGGTCGTTCGCTCAATGAACAGGCTTCCTAGCCCTTTAAAACAAAGGGGTTCTATGCATCACAACGATACTAGGGGAAACATTTGTTAGTATAGAACAACGACACCAAGTCATTGTGACTTTTACGACACTCTTAAGTATTTATATAATGGACTAGACAAAAGTACTGCTTGATTCATTCCATCTCACTTGCACGAATGCTTCGAGAGGTAGACCCTCTACAAAAAAATAGATGCTTAATGATTTCTCTTACACCCAAAATCTGCAAAGGCAAGGGGAGGATACTTTCATTAAACACCTAAGGGTTCTATAATAGATTGGGCAAGTACGCCAAACACTTCAAACAATTATTCTTTTTAGTGCACCAATGGAAGTCTTTTAATCTAATGAAAATAAGCACACTCCTTGGTGCAGTCACCAGTTAGGAGGGACCTCAAAGAGATCAATCCGGACTGGTCAGCAAGAATAAATACAATATAAAAACAAGGATATGATGGAGGAAATGTATAACTAAATGAATTATATCATGAAAATTGATTACAATCAATCAATAACAACCGGGTTACAAAAACCGGCTCACTGGCCTGCTAAAACATGCTTAATTATAGAACAGGTCGCAATCGGGACCTCAAATATTAAGATCTATCTTTTATGTTCTATATCTTAACTTATATGCATTCTAATGCTCAATCAAAATGATTTATATGATCTAAGGGGATCTGGTCGGCCCAAAAAGGGATCAAATGTCAAAGAACAAGACCTAACGTGTAAAAACAACAAGGTCGACCTTCGCCATAGAAATTCCTTCCAAAAATCCAAAGGATGAAGTACGGATCAAAGGGAAGGTCGACCACATGCCAAGGAACATCAGAATCAACACTCAGGGATCCGCAAGCTATGGAAGGTGTCCAGGCAACCGATACCAGAAAACTATCTCAGAAACCGGTAGCGATAGCTTACCGAAAAATGATCCAAATGCTCCATGGTTTGGGAATAAGGTAGATGATCAAGTCCTCAAGAAAAAATCCAACTCTTTAAGATCTAGTGAGCCAACGCCACAAAATGCAAAATGAAATGCTAAAACTGCAAAACAAAAAGCAAAAGAGAAAGAAAATATTTTTGGTTGATGCAAGATTGTCAAGAACCAGGGATGCTCTTACATCAGACATCCAGAGTTGTTGAAAAAGTGAGTCTCTCACTTTGTTGGGTTCAAAGAAAAAACAAGGCGGTCTACCTCTACCTCTGAAATTCAAGATGAATCTTCAACTATTTTACCTTTCCACTTCACAAGATACTCCTTATACTAACTGCTTTGGGTACTACGCCCAATCCTACTGTCCAAAATATCTTCAATCTAATCTCATTCCTTTTGGGGAAACTATTTCTCCAAGTCTACAATACTGTCCTCACTAAATTTGGGTTCATGATACTAATGTAGATCTTGTTAGTCCCAACTGGTGCTGAGACAGGAGGGGTGAATCAATACTTTACCAATTTTATAAAATTAAAACCTTTTAACTCAAGACTACACTAACTTAATATTTATCAATATAAATAGTTATTGCAGAAGAACATGCATGCATGAAAAGATACACAATAACACAAAGATTTATCTCGTAGAAACCCAAATGGGAGAAAACCACAGTGTGAGTATAAACTCACAAAACCTGCACTCTTCTAGAGTATGCCTGGTGAGGAGCCATCCTTGTTAGGATATTAAAAAGACATTGCTAGGTGCCACCTGGTTAATGGATTTTGTTTAAATCCTATTAGTGTCTTTACCCTGTTAGAGGTAGCCTTTTTAAAGGTCTTAGGATCATCAATTAAGATGACACTCGGTTAATAGATTTTACAAATGGACCTGTTAAATTCCACCCGGTTAAGGGATTTTGAGTTGCAATGGTTAGAAAGCAATAGGAAGTTGATCTGCTAGAATATCTTGATTAGATCATAATGAAAATCATGTTATGTCTCCAGCGGTTGTGTTTTCTCAGCACTACACCGGTCCTCTGCTCATATCCTCGGCTCTGCACTTTGCCAGTCTACTTCACACACACTCTACTCTACTAAATCATTTAGCTCTTCCTCACTCTTTACTTTGTACTTCGGATCGCCTCTCACATGATTTTCTCTTTGCAAATTTTACAATCAAGAGTATTTTCAATGAACTCATAATACTTTATACATTCTCTTTCATCACCTTCAGGTGTTTCCTTAATCAATGCAATCACAAATTTTGGTAGATTTAGAATTCAAATCTTCCCGCTCTTTCTCTGCATGCCCTGCAACAATTCTGCCAACTACTCAACCAGTTCTACCACCGCATCCCCAAAAAATAGTGACTTCTGGATCATATTTAGTCTTTTAAATGCAACCATAAAATCCGCAAAAAATCATGGCTTAATTGTATGATAAATGAAGTTGACTTCACCAACCTTTAGTTGGGTGTAGCTACAAACTCACCAACTCACCTTTTTCCATTGCAACTATGTAACCAATCATCGCTATGAGATTTGCAGTGCCCACCTATCTTCCTTTTGCTTCACCATGATGGTATGATGAAAGAATAAGTATCTAGTAGAATACTAAGAGGGGGGTGAATTAGTATACTAAAAAACTGATAAAAACTCCCAAACTCAAAAAATAAACTTATCAACAAATAACTCAGTCAAGATAATATCTCAAAGATTAGCAACATCAATCAGTTTGACTGTTATGACAACTTAATAGTAAACAACTTCAATCTTGTAAACATCAAAAATGCTTAATCATATGTCAACATATTCATCTCTCAATGCTTCCAATTATCATGCCTTATCAGAATAGTTAAGTAGTTAATCAAATCAACAAATAAGATCATAACCACAAAAGCATTCACCACTTAACACAAATATTTATACATAGAAAACTCAAATAGGTAAAAACATGGTGAGATGAGACTCACAAGGATAGCTATCTGAACTCTTTTGAAGTTTGCCCTGCTAGGAGCCAAGCATGTTAAAGCTTTTACAATAAGTCCTATTAAGAACTAATTCCAGTTAGGAATCACTCGGTTAAGGGATTTACAAATATGCCTTGATGAAAATCATAATACCCTGTTAGGAGTAACCTCACTGCAATTCATTAGAGGATTTGAGAATCCAAACTAATGGACTACCTTGTTAGAGGATTTAGAAAGTAATCAATCTTTTTAGAGCTTACCCAATTAGGGGATTTCAATTTCTTCTATAATTGTTAGAAAACAATAGGTTTTCTTGATCTGTCTAAGTAGCACTACATCTACTTGATTAGATCCTTCTTAAGCTTCAATCTACCTTTACTCAAATAGTAGATCCATCCACCAGCTAGGCAACCACACACTCAACTGGTTTCTGCCAATCTTGTCAACTTTGCCAACACTTAACAAAACAATATCATCAACCTTAAATACAAATCAACTAGGTCACTAACACAACAAAAACCTAATTCTCATCATCGAGATTACAAACAAGTCAGTACAATCTTGGTCATTAGAAATCATAACAATCTCTTCACATTAATCAAGAAAATTCCAACCACTTCATCGGACTTTGTAACTCATCACGTGCTATGCATTAGATGCAATCCACTTTTCTCATTTCCAAGATAACAAACAAATGTGCCAAATCAATCTGAACTAATCCTCATACAATGATCACATCTATCTCCATCATTACTGCTCAACATTAGATCTTAAACCAACAAACTTGATCGGTTAGGGTTTAACAAAAAACAACTAGTAGGGTTTACCTGTTACATAACATAGAAAGCTTTAACTCTTTACACCGGTTCATCTTATAAACTACCATATACCAATTTACAACATCTTCCTCAAGGTTTATCATACCAGTTACAAGACAACAACAATAGCAATAATAACATCAGCAATATCATGAATACCATTCACCGGTTCAATTGACATCAATTACAACATATCTCTAATGCAATCTATATGCAAAATGCCAATAATCTAAAATGCCAACAATCTCCCCCTTTGGCATTGATGGCAATACAAATATCAATGCCTCTGATTGCTACTATGGATTGGTGAATAGGAATCCTGGTTTACATTACCAAGTATTCACCATGCTCTATTTGTCTTCAGTTTGTCGTCGGTTCACCTAATCAGACACATAATTCTTCTCCTCAATCACATAATTCTTCTCCCCCTTTGACAGAAATGCCAAATTGAAAGCAAAACATGTAATTCCAAATTCTCATTGTGCATCAACATATTGCAACTTGAAGTTCCCCCTGTGGAATACATCCACTTCCAAAAAAATCAATCCATGTAAGATTTTGCAAGTAATTCAGGGACTGATGCAATCAACATCATGCTCAACTAACTTCATGAAGAGGGACAACCCCCAACTGACTTCTAAAATACTCAAAAGTGGTCTTAGGTAGAGGTTTGGTAAGGATATCTGCAAGCTACTCCTGGGTAGAAACATGCTCTAAGATAACATCTTTACTTTGAACTTTTTCCCTCAAAAAGTGATACTTCAATTCAATGTTCTTAGTCCTTGCGTGCAAAATAGGATTCTTAGAAATATTAATGGCACTTGTATTATCACACAAAATCTTTATAGGTTATGAGATCTTCATCTTAAAACCTTCCAAAATGTGCCTCATCCAAATAGCTTGTGTGCAATTCATGTAAGCTGCAAAATACTCACTTTCAGCAGTAGATTGTCAAGTACAACTCTGCTTCTTACTACTCCATGAAAATAGCCTTCCTCCTAGAAAGAATGCTCCATCGGTAGTACTCTTCTGATCATCAATATTTCATGCCCAATCAGCATCAGTGTATACCTTCAAATCAAAATTGCCTCCATATGGATACCATAACCCATAGTTAATAATACCTTTCAAATACCTAAAAATTCTCTTGGTTTCTATCAAATGTGCTTCCTTTGGATTTTTTTGAAATCTAGCAACTATACCAACTACATGGGCAATATCCAGTCGACTGTGAACAACATAGTGTAATTTTCCAATCATTGACCTGTATTCCTTTTCAGCTACAGAATTATATGCACCTTCCTTGGACAATTTACAACCTGTAACAGTTGGAGTTCCAACTGGTTTACAGTCACTCATGCCAAAAGTCTTCAAAACCTTTTTCACATATTTAGATTGAGTAATGAAAATACCTTTCTTCATCTATTGTATATGTAAGCTTGTGAAATTTTTTATTTCCTCTACTAATGACATCTCAAACTCATTCTTCATTTCATCTGCAAAATTGTTGCTCATGACATCATTACCTCCCAATATAATGTCATCAACAAATACTTTATTGACCAGTATTTCATCTCCTTCAGACTTCAGATAAATGTTGTTGTCATCATTGGTTCTTGCAAAGCCTATCTTCATCAGATGTGTATGAAGTCATTCATACCATGCTCTGGGTGCCTGCTTTAATCCATACAGAGCTTTATGCAATCTGCATACCATGTCTTCCTTATCTGTCAATGCATAACCATCACACTGCTCTATATAAACCTCTTCTTCCAATATCCCATTCAAAAATGCAGACTTAACATCCATCTGGTATACCTTGAACTTCTTATGGGCTGCAAATTCAAGTAATGTTCTAACTCCTTCCAATCTTTCTACTGGTGCAAAAGTTTCACCATAGTATTCTCCTTCTTCTTGTGCATAACCTTTGCAAACTAATCTTGCCTTATTGTGAACTACAACACCATCTTCATTTAACTTTTTTGTGAACACCCATTTAGTACCTATAACATTATTGTTTACCGGTCGGGGTACCATGGTCCAAGTGTTGTTCTTCTCAATTTGATCCAATTCCTCCTCCATTGCTTTCATCCAATGATCATCACCAAATGCCTCCTTAGCACTTCTAGGTTCAATGGTGGAGATCATGCATGAGTTCTCTCTAATTTTCCTTCTAGTTAGTACTCCAGCATCCTTATCCCCAATAATCTGCTCAAGGCTGTGATTCAGTCTCACATATCTAGGAATAACATGATCATTCTCATCAGGTTCAACTTCTTCATTGTCTTTTTCCTCTAAATTTATTTGTTTCAATTGAAAAAGTACATCAGGATTTGCTTTACCGGTTTCTTATTTAACAGTTTCAGGTTCCAAAAGCAAAATGCAAGGATCTTCTTCCTTTCTCTCTGAACTGGTTCCTTCTGAAATTTCAAGACATTCATCTACACGAACATAAACACTCTCAACAATTCTCTGTGTTTGGTTGTTGAAGCATTTTTAGGCCTTAATCTTGGTGGAATAGCCAAGAAATATGCCTTCATCACTCTTAGCTTCAAACTTTCTTATGTAATCACCTTTTTTAATAAAACATTTGCTACCAAATATTTTAAAATAGCTAACATCAGGTGATCTTCCATACTAGTACTCATAAGGTGTCTTGTCCTTACCTCTTTTCACCAGAACTCAGTTCATTGTGTATACCGTTGTACTTACAACTTCTCTCCAAAAAAATTTTGCTACATTTCCTTGTATCAGCATATTTCTAGTTGCTTCGACCACTAACCAGTTGTTCCTCTCTGTTATACCATTCTATTGTGGTGTTCATGGTGCAGAAAGATGCCACTTGATACCATTCTCATCACAATACTTAGTGAATTCCTCAGAAGTAAATTCACTGCCTTGATCTCTTCTCAGACATTTTATCTTTTTGCCACTCTCTTTCTCAACTAAGGCTTTGAATTCCTTGAATTTACTAAAAGCTTCATTCTTATCCTTCAAGAATGTGACCGACATTATCCTTGAACAATCATCAGTAAAGATCATGTAATTTCTATCACCTGAAATGCTTCTAGTTCTTATTGGTCCACATAGATCTGTATGAACCAAATCTAACAAGTGCTTTGCTGAGAAGGACTTACTCTTGAAAGTTGAAGAAGTCATCTTTCCTAACTGACATTCTTTACAAAGAGAATTAATCGGTTTGTCTAGCCGAGGTAGACCTCTTATTGTCTTAGACTTTCTCACTTTAACAATGTTATCAAAGATTATATGACAAAATCTCCTATGCCAAAGTCAGCTATCATCTATTTTTGCAATCAAACGGTTGCTAACTTTAGGATTAAGATGAAATATATTACCTCGGGTTTGTTTCCCAGTTGCAATCAATTGACCTTTGTTGTCAAAGATTTTGCACATACAATTTCTAAACTCCAGTGGATATCCTCTGTCATTAAGTTGTTCCACACTCGAAAGATTGTGCTTTAGGCCTTCAACCCAATAGGCATCGTCAACACTTCTCTTCCCATTAAGAGAAATAACTCCCTTACCTTTAACCATTTGGGGTGAGTCATTGCCAAATCTAACAATACCGCCATCAAATTCCTTCAAGGAAATAAATTTGCTCCAATCACCGGTCATGTGATGTAAACAGCCACAATCAATGATCCAATCATCAAATTTATCCATCCTGGGCACTAGTGCTTTCTGATCTGATATCTCTTCCTTAATAGCTACAAACACAATATCTTCACTAGCATCACCATCAGATTCTTCATTAGTAATACCATTGTTAATAGCTACAAGACAATCTCTCTTGCCTTTACCCTTATATTTCTTAAATTTGTCTCTCTTCTATTCATTTTCACCATTAGGGCAATTAGATACTATATGACCAATCTTATTGCAAGCAAAACATTTCAACGATAGCTTACCTCTGTATTTCCCAGTGCCTTTAGGTAGTCATTTTGCCAACAATGCTTCAAGCTCCACTAAACTATATTCATCATCACCATCTCTGCCGGATCTAGATTCATAGCTATGGCTGGTATCTCTACTTCTTCTCACAGATGGGTTAGAGACAGAAGCTTTGAATGCAGATTCTGATTTTTGTACACTACCATCATAGCCATTTAGTTCAAAAGAAGTAAGTTTTCCAATGATAGAGTCAAGAGTTTCCTTTGTTTTGTCAATGTATTTCAGCTCTTGAATAGCTGCAACTCGAATACCATAGACTGGTAGCAGGGTTCTTAGTACCTTACTGATCACTGTGGCATCTTCCACTTTCTCTCCTGCATTCTTTATTTCACCAACTATCTCTTTTATCCTTTGACCATGCTGCTGGATATTCTCACCTTCAAACATTCTCATGTCATCAAACTTTCCTCTTAAACTCTCCTCTTTATCAATCTTAACATGTTCATCACTGCTATAAATCTCTTCAATTTTTTTCCATACTTCATATGCAGTTTCAAGACCATGAACATCTACATATTCAACATCAGACAGGGAACTGATAATGGCCTCTAATGCTTGATGATTCTCTTGTTGTTCTTTCTTTTGATCATCAATCAGAGTTCCAGTAGGTGCAATATACTTAGTTTCTATATGATCCCAATACTGACTTCCCAGGCTCTTAATGTAAATCTTCATTTTGTCGCTCCATATCCTATAGTTATCTTTGTTGAACTTCGGACCTTCTTTCTTCATCATGATCTACAAGATATTTTCCTCAAGCCGTTAGGATATAGGTTAAAAAGGGCCTAAGACGCTCTGATACCAATTGATGCTATGATGAAAGAATAAGTATCTGGTAGAATACTGAGAGGGGGGTGAATCAGTATACTGAAAAACTAATAAAAACTCCCAAACTTAAAAATAAACTTATCAACAAATAACTTCATCAAGATAATAGCTCAAAGATTAGCAACATCAACCGGTTTGACTGTTATGACAAATTAATAGTAAACAACTTCAATCTTGTAAACATAAAAAATACTTAATCCTATGTCAACATATTCATCTCTCGGTGCTTCTAATTATCATGCCTTATTAGAATAGTTAAGTATTTAATCAAATCAACAAATAAGATCATAACCACAAAAGCATTCACCACTTGACACAAATATTTATAGTGGAAAACCCAAATAGGTAAAAACCATGATGAGATGAGACTCACAAGGATAGCTATTTGAACTCTTCTAAAAATCGCTCTGTTAGGAGCAAAGCCTATTAAAGCTTTTACAATAAGTCCTGTTAAGAACTAATTCTAGTTAGGAATCACCCAGTTAAGGGATTTACAAATATGTCTTGATGAAAAGCACAATACACTTTTTGGAGTAACCTCGCTGGAGGATTTGAGAATCCAAACTAATGGACTACCTTGTTAGAGGATTTAGAAAGTAACCAAGCTTGTTAGAGCTTACCCAGTTAGGGGATTTCAATTTCTACTGTAATTGTTAAAAAACAACAGATTTTCTTGATCTATCTAAATAGCACTACATGTGCTTGATCAGATCCTTCTTAAGCTTCAATCTGCCTTTACTCAAACTGCAGATCCATCCACCAGTTAGGCAACCATACACTCAACTGGTTTCTGCCAATCTTGTCAACTTTGCCAACACTTAACAAAACAATATCATCGACCTTAAATACAAATCAACTAGGTCGGTAACACAACAAAAACCTAATTCGCATCATCGAGATTACAAACAAGTTTGTACAATCTTGACCGTTAGAAATCATAACAATCTCTTCACATTAATTAAGAAAATTCCAACCGCTCCATAATCGCCACTTCATTGGACTTTGTAACTCATCATGCACTATGCATTAGATGCAATCCACTATTCTCCTTTCCAAGATAACAAACAAATGTGCCAAATCAATCTAAACTAATCCTCATACAATGATCACATGTGTCTCCATCATTACCGCTCAACATTAGATCTTAAACCAACAAACTTGATCGGTTAGGGTTTAACAGAAAACAACTAGAAGGGTTTACCGGTTACATAACATAGAAAGGTTTAACCCTTTACACCAATTCATCTTACAAAATACCATATACCGGTTTACAACATCTTCCTCAAGGTTTATCATACCAGTTACAAGGCAATAGCAATAGCAACAATAACATCAACAATATCATGAATACCATTCACCGGTTCAATTGACATCAATGACAACATATCATTAATGCAATCTATATGCAAAATGTCAATAATCTAAAAATGTCAACACACTAGTGTACCGGTATACCACTCCACTCTTCATTACCGGTTCATCCTTTGATGCTAGTTTGTTGTGCTTCCATCGATCCTCTTCTCTTGTTTGCCAATGAGGTTTCAATTTGCATACAACCTCAAGCCTGCTTTCCCAATTCACTTTTTGTGACTTCATCATCATCAGAATGACCAACCTGAAGATCTGACCTCAACACCGATCTTCTTGAGTGACAGACTAGTTAGCTTAGTTTGTCTTCCCTTGAGTAGATTGAACCTTGATCATTTGTCTCTTATGTTTCTTCCATGTTGTTTACAAGTCATCACCTTTGTTACTGAGATACACCATTCCATTGGTACCACTCCACTGGTCAGTGTTAGACATCAATGACAAATTTCAACAAATATATTGGTTCTCTAGATTAACTGGTTTTGTCAATGCCAACAATCTCCCCCTTTGGCATTGATGGCAACACTTTAGAATCTGTCTTATCAGTTTCTCTTGCATATACTTTCTTCATTTCTTTCTTTATTTTTGTAACACTCATTACTTCTGCTCTGAGTAATGAATATCTCCCCCTAACACTGGCAATACTCTGTTTCAGCAACTTCAGCTCAATCACTACTTACCAATGCTTAAACACTATAACCATATCTCCCTCTTTGACAACAATGTCAAAGATGTATTTTAGTACACTTATAAGACTGCTCCCCCTAACTGGAGTAGTCCACACTTATTAATCTAGTCTTAGATATTTTTCATAAAGAAATCATACCAGATTGATATAGAGCCCTTTTTACTTACTTTAATGCAGGTAGGGGCATCACCCCTAGCTTACCTCTAAGGTATTCAAAGGTGTCCTTCTGTAGTGTCTTGGTGAAGATATCAACCACCTGTTATTTTGTTGGTATATACTCCAACCTCACTTCCTTGTCTTGAACCTATTCCCTGAGGTAGTGATATTTGATAGCTATATGCTTTGTCTTGGAATGCATCACTAGATTCTTGGATATGTCTATAGCACTAGTGTTGTCATAGTGAATCACCACAGGTTCAATTACCTTTTCTTGGATACCTTCCAATAATTGCTTTATCCATACAATCTATGTATAGTTTATTGTAGTAGCCACATACTCAGCCTCAGTTGTGGATTGTGAGATATAATTTTGTTGCTTGCTTGTCCATGACACAATCCTATCTCCAAGAAAGAATGCACCTCCACTAGTGCTCTTTCTGTCATCAATATTCCCTGGCCAATCTGCATCGGTGAAGACACTTAAGTTGAAATATTTATTATGTGGATACCCAAAGACCATACTCATCAGTCCCCTTAAGGTATCTAAATATTCTCTTGATTGCCACCATATGACTCTCTTTCGGATTTGCAGCAAATATGGCAACCAAGCCAACAACTTGTGCTATATCCAGTCTACTGTGTACTGCATACTGCAACTTACCGATCATGGATCGGTAAAGTGTCTCATTCACTTCATGAGCCTCATCATTTTTGGAGAGCTTGCAACCTATAACCATTGGAGTTCCAACAGGTTTGCAAGCTTCCATTCCAAAAGTCTTCAATTTTTTCTTTATGTACTTGGTTTAGTTAATGAATATACCATTCTTTAGCTGAGATACTTGCAGGTCAATGAAGAATTTTATTTCACTGATCACAGACATTTCAAACTCTTTCTTTATTTGTTCTACAAAACCTCTTCTCATCTCATCATCTCCTCCAAAGATGATGTCATCTACAAAGATTTCTGCAATTAGATGTTTTCTTTCTTCTCCGGTCTTCAAATACAGGTTACTATTGTCACTGGTTCTCATGATAGATATGAGTGTAGCTTCTCATACCAAGCTATTGGTGCTTTTTTTAGCCCATATAGAGCCTTCTTCAGCCTGCATGCCATATCACTTCCATCTTCTAATATAAACCCTTCTGGTTGCTCTATGTACACTTCTTCCTCTAAAATACCATTTAAAATTATTGATTTGACATCCATTTGGTAAACTTTGAACTTCTTCTAAGGAGCATAGGAAAGCAAGATTCTAACCCCTTCTAGTTTGGCCACCGGTGCAAAGGTTTCTCCATAATCTAAACCTTCTTCCTGAGCATATCTTTTGCAGACTAATCTTGCTTTGTTTCTTACTAATTGACCAGTTTCATCCATTTTGATTCTAAACACCCATTTGGTGCCTATCACATTTTTGTTTTCCGGTCTAGGCACTAGAGTCCAAGTTTCATTTTTCTCAATCTGCTCCAGTTCCTCCTCCATGGCTTTGATCCAATCTTCATCTTTTAGAGCCTCCTTTTCTTTTTTGGGCTCAATTTTGGAGAGTAGACAGGCATTCTCTCTTACTCTTCTTCTAGTCAATACTCATGCATCTTTATCACCAATGATATTTTCAGTGGAGTGATTGTTTCTAACATACCTTTCTAGTACTGGTTCATTTCCTAGAGCTTCTTCTACCAGTTGTGTGGGTTCTACTTCACATGCTTCCTTATTTTCCACTACAACAAGATTCCCTTCAGTAGGTTCAACCAGTACAGTGTACTTGAATCCTTGATAATCCTCTGGTTCACTCTTCCTATCCTATTCATTTTTCTCAGAGAACTCATCTACTCTGACATTGGCACTCTCCACAATCTTATCGGTCCTTTTGTTTAAACACTGATATGCTTTACACTTTATGTAGTAACCTAAGAAGGTTCCTTCATCACTCTTGGGATCAAAATTTCCAGAGTACTCATCCCTCTTCATATAGCACCTGCTTCCAAATACTTTGAAATAGCTCACATTTGGTGAGTATCCACACCATAATTCATAGGGAGTTTTATTTGCCCCTTTCTTCACCTATATCTAGTTCAAGGTATACATAGCAGTGCTTACTGCTTCTCTCCAGAAGATATGTGGAATATCCTTTTGTATCATTAGAGTCCTTGCACAATCAATCAGAGTTCTATTCCTTCTTTCAGCAACCCCATTCTGCTGAGGTGTTCTGGGTGCAAACATATGTCTCATAATCCCTTGTTCTTCACAATAGTTCATGAACTCTTGAGAGGTGAACTCTCCTCCTCTATTTGAGCTCAGAAATTTCAGATTCTTACCGGTTCCTCTCTCTACTCAAGCCTTGAAGAATTTAAACATGTGAAAGGCTTCAGATTTTTCTTTCAAGAATACAACCCACATCATTCTTGAGAAGTCATCTACAAACAACATGAAATACTGGTCTCCATAGAAACTCTTGGCCCTCAAAGGACCACACAAGTCTATATGAACTAAGTCTAGCACATTCTCAGATGAATAAGATTTTCTACTGAAACTAGACCCGGTTAACTTTCCTAGTTGGCATTCTTTACACTGAATTTTTAGGTTTCATAATATCAGGCATACCTCTGACAGACTTCATTTTACTGACTTTTTCTATGATATCAAAGTTATCATGACACAGTATTTTGTGCCACAACCAACTGTCTTCTACCTTTTCCATTAGACAACTACCTATGGTGGTGTCTAAGTGAAACGGATTACCTCTAGATTGTTTACCGGTAGCAATTAGACTTCCTGATTTGTCATTTATTTTGCATATTCCTTCATTGAAATCTAACCGGTAACCCTTATTGTTAAGTTGTGCAACACTTAACAGACTATATTGTATCCCTTCTACCCAATAAACATCTTCATAATTTGTTTTATCATTTAGGGCTATAGATCCCTTACCTTTTATTGCACAAGGAGCATCATTGTCGAATCTCACTGTTCCTCCATTGCAGTCCTCCATGCTGAGGAATTTATTTCTGTCATCGGTCATGTGGTGAGTGCAGCCACTATCAATTAGCCAGTCTCCACGCCAGTTTGAACCAGAGATTAGTGCCATGTCACTTTCCTTTATGTTATCTTCCTTTACCACTACAAATTAAATTCCATCTCCATCAGATCCTCCTGATTCTTCACGGCAACTCCTTCTTCTGCAAGATAGCACTCCTTCTTACTCTTGTCCTTGTAGCTTCTAAAATTATCTGTCCTATCATTGTCAGGACATCTGTTTGCAATATGACCTATTCTATTACAGGAGAAGCACTTCAAGGGAAGTTTACCTTTATATTTTCCTTTTCCTCTTGGCAGTCTTCTTGCTAATAGAGTTTCAATCTCATCTTGTTCCTGTTCTTCAAATAACAGGTTGTCAATTTCATGAGAATGACCGGTTCTTGTAGTAGAATTGTTTCCAGTTTCTTTTCTTCTCCTTGTTGGTGTAGATATCATGGAAGCTTTGAAGGCAGCCTCAATCTTTGGTACACTGTTATCAAAGTTGTTCAATTCAAAGGTAGTCAACTTACTGATCAGTGAGTCAAGTGAAACATTAACTGTTCCCAAGGATTTGAGTTCCTGAATTGCGCAAACCCTTATGGAATATTGCAGTAGCAAGGTTCTCAATATTTTGCTAACGACATCATATTCTTCAAGATTTCCTCTAGCACTTCTGATGGAATTTACCACATCCTTTATTCTTTTACTATATTGTTCAATATTTTCTCCTTCTTGCATCCTCATCTCATCAAATTTTCCTCTCAAGCTATCCACTTGAGCCTTTTCAACATGAGGATCTCCTCCATAAACAGTCTTTAGCTTATTCCATATCTGATAGGCAGTTTTCAGATCTTGAACCTCATCATACTCATTATCAGATAGAGTGCTAGCAATCAGACCCATAGTAGCAGTGTTGTATTGCCTTTCTTTTATCTGATCTACAGTGAGAACCCCTGTAGGTTCATTATATTCTATGATTACATGATTCCAGTATTGATCTCCTTAGGGTTCTTAGGTAGAGCTTCATTCTACCACACCATAAGGTGTAATTCTCCTTGGAGAACTCAGGACCCTCTTTTCACATCATAGACACTTATAAACACTTGTGTTATGCTGAATGTTTTACTTATTGTGGATGTTGTTTTAACATTTTGGATTGCATGCATATTGTTTTACAAACTTGTTAAGTATATCTATCGGTTAGTGTTTAAAGTAGTATTGTTTTTGGTGTCACTGATTTACCCCCTCTCTCGGTGCTTTACAAGTCCATCAATTGGTATCAGAGCCTAACTTCTTTAAAGCCTAATCGCTTGGAAGGAAACCCTAAAGCCATCATGGGGGATATGAGCTACTTTGAGATGGGTAGATAGCTTGAGGCTAGTAGAAATGAGCTTGAAACCCTAAGGATCAAACTGAAATCTTCTCAAGTCAAAAGGAGAGAGCTAATTGAACAACTGTTAGAAATATCTTATAATAATTCTTTAGATGAGGCCAATATTGATGCTTTAGCTAAGGAAGTTGAAAAACTAAACAGTGAAAAGCTAAATCTGAGGAGAGAGATAGAGGGCCTTACTATTCGCATGAGTCAGGAACTAGAAGCCAAGAGAACTGCTGAAGATATCATCAAGGAAAGAGATCATGAGATTACCAAGATCAAGTGAGAGAATGCTACTTTGTAGGAGCATTTGAATGCAAAGAAAGAAGAAAAAGAGAACTTACAACTAGATCTTGAATTGACATCATCTCTGAGAGAGAATCTGTCAAAACATAATGAAGATCTTACCAGACAACTCACTGAAGCAAATGGGAAATTGGAAAAGTTCAACAAAAGTTCTACCTTGCTAGATGAGCAAATTCAATCACAAAGGATGAAAGGTGATACCTCTAGACTTGGTTTTCATACATCTGAAAAAGGAGAATCTTCTGGTACCAAGAGCAACACTCATAAGAACAAAATTGCTCCTAAGGCTAAAAATCCTATCGGTAAGGTGGTTTTTAAACCTATTTTCTTTGTTTGCCATAAACCTGGTCATACTGCAAATGTATCTAGAAACAAACCTAATAGAAATGCAAGCTACAATACAAATACTAGGTATATGTCCAGGAAATTTGAAGGTCATTGCTTCACATGCAAAATGTATGGACATAGATCAGCTGAATGCAGATGTGGAGCAAATAATCTAGTACCGCACATGAATCCAAGACCAAATGGCAAATGGATGAGAAATTATGATAATCGAGGTAACATGAACTGGCAAAGACCCTATGTCAACCGGTTTAGTCCATTTGAGATGGAAAAGGTAAAAAATGTCATTTGCACCATCTATAATAATTTTGGTCATGTAGCTATGATTGCAGAAGGAGAACTGGAAGAGGCAATGCAGGACCTTGGAGATCATCTGGAATGGCCTGCTATCATTGTCATAAACTGGGACACATGACAAATTTTTGTAGATCAAGAAAGAACAAACTAGTTAGTCATTCTAAAGATTAGAAAGGCAAGCAGAAAGTCAATATTGAAGAAACCAGAGAAGAAATTAATCGAATATGGAAGAACAAGAGTGATGATTTACCTGAAGAAGAAACTAATACTTCAACCAGTGTGGAAAATCCTGCACTGGTGAACTGAGCCTTTCAATATGGCTAAGGGGAGCATAGTGGTAAATCTACTTCCGGCCCCCTTGAAAAGAATGAGTGGTAAGAGAATTTGAATGCATGAAATTTTGATAACTTTCTGTCAATCTGTTATCAACTAGTTTTACATCTGTCAATATTGTATGTATCCTTAAGTGGTGTAATTAGGGTTTGTAACCCTAACGGGCGAGCATTTAATATAGTAGGTAAAAAGGATAAAAGTGAGTTTCACTTTGTTATTTTTACCCTAGTTCATTTGAGAAAGAACTCTTGACCACTTGTAGAGCTAAGAAAGGATTGTTAGCTTATTTTAGTCAAATTTGTATCATGATTTGAGTGATCAAGCTGATTTGAAGGTTAGTGAAGAATGAACTGGTATTCAACCAGCAAACGAGGCAATGCATGTAAACTAAGGTATTTCTTTGAAAAATCCTTCTTTGAATCTAGTCTATCTGAAATGGCATCATCTTCTAAACCTGTAGAGAAATTGATGATCACATCTAAACCTATGGAAGTTGTAAAGTTAGAATGAATTGTCTTATAATGCTTTATCTCAAGTTCCTAGTGGTGTCGTAGTGAAAGGAGATTTGTCTAGCTACATTGATTGCAAAATTGAGGATTTAGGATCACTGTCGATATATTCTCAGTTGAAATCCCTTTGCAATGAAAACGGAAAGATTCAACTTGAGTATATTAGGGTTTATGAGAAAGATTTTCATAATGCAACTTTTTCTCTTGAAGATTTTGAAGAGGAACATATCCAAATTATTCTAAGTCATGTTTATGGGGAAAACATGTATTTAGAAAGGACTCACACTATAACCAAGGAGGTTATTCAAGCAGTGACTGGTTTTTACTCAACCGGTGAAGTACCTAAGCTGAGGCGAATTCAAAAAGAGATAGTAAACACTTTAACTGGATCAACCTCTGATGGGTGTTCTTTTTCTATCAATAACATCAAGGACCCAACGGTTAAGTTGGAAGCTATGGTTATAGGTTACTGGATATTCTATTCTAGTAGAATGAATAATGTACCATCTACAGCAGTGCATATTGCTTATAAAATGATAGCTGAAAATGTTAATTATGACCTATGTGAGGCCATAAGGAGCCAATTAATGTTGAATATTCAGTCTATCAAGAAGGACAACAGTCAAAAGTTTAAATTTGGTCAGTTGTTGATTGGTCTATTCTTTTATTTCCGGAATCTCCTACCAGGAATTGGTGATCTTGAATGGTCTAAGGATCTACCGGTAACTGCCTAGATTAAGAACAACATTAAGGTTGTGAGGAACTCTCTGCTGCAATGAATAAATATTTCAATGAATTTCAAAAGAAAATGAACATGAGGGTAAGGTTGACTGAGGATGTGGTGAAACACTTTGCTAAGGACATAATTTTCACAGGCACCACTAATTTCTATCTAATGGAGGCTATTGAGCCTAGAGAAAAGATGAAATGGAACACATGAGCTATGAAGTCAATTATGACTTACTGATCAGTTATGCCAATAACCTGTTGGCATCTCCAATGGACAAAAGGAAGACAAAATTGGATACAGTTGAAGTTCAAACTGCAAAAGCTAAAACCGGTAGTGTTCCAACCATAAGTGGCAAAGGTAAGAGGAAGAAGGTTGAGCAAGAACCTCTGATAATAAAAAGTACTAGAGTGACATGAAGTGACCAAACTGAAAAGGAACTGGAACCTAAAGTATATGCAAAGAAGGAGACTGCATCAAAGAAAAGAGGTTGGAAACTGATTCTCCAAGAAGAATCTGAAGGTACTGATACTGAGGAGGAACCCAAGAAAGTGAGAGCAACTGGTAAAGTAGCCAAACCAGTGAAAGAAGTACCAAAGGCAGCTATGCCCATTAATGTCTTAACTTTCAAGCCTGAGACTAATTTTGAGAGAACGGTGAAGACATTAGGAAGAAACAGATTTGATAATGTCACGGATCATTTTTATTCATTCAATGAAGATGAGAAGGATAAAATTGTTCAACAGGTAATCAATTATTTATGCCATTATAATATATTACCTCATGATCTTGAAAAGGATATTTATAAATCCTTACATACTACTCTTTTGAATAAATGGGAGGAAGCAGTAAAGAAAGAAAAATAAATTATAGATGATGTATTTGTGCAATATTTTTCTGATTTGTCAAAGGATGAGTTAAATGAATTTCTTGATAAGTACAAAGTCTATTTTTCTTTCAAGACAAGAAGATTGAAGCTACTTAGTGGAAAGGTGCAACCTGTTGAGACTGAGACTCATGAGATTGCTTGTAACATCCAACCGATGCAAGATCTTATACATTCTTCTAAGGATGAGCAAGATACTATTGATGTACCTGAAATGGATGAGGAAGAAATTGTGCAAGATGATGTTGTCTATCCTATCAAGAAGAAGGATGACACTAATTCCCAATGAGTCATACTTGTTGATGATATTCAGGAAGCAATAAATCTATCTGGAAATGTTATTGCACCAGATATGCAGCCACCGATGATTTTAGACTCACGGGTTACTTCAGTTGAGATACCAGCAACTCAACCAGGAGTGGATATTCCACCAGCCAAGGAACAACCAGTGAAACCCCAACTCCCACCGGTTTCACAGGCCACTCAGAAGGAATCTGATGAAAAAGTTGATAGACAGATTTTTGAACAAGAAACAAAGAAAGAACAAGAGAGAGAAAAGATTCATAAGGTAACATCTGCTGAACCGGTAAAATCATTAGTCATACAACAAACTGATGAAGATAATAATGACTCATTAGGCATACTAGGGCCTATAATTGTTGATAATATGAGTGCATCAAAAATGATGAAGATTGCAAATGTCATGCAATCTAGGGCACACAAGAGGAGACTTAAAGAACAAAGAATGGAAGCAGAAACCATTCAGAATGTTGTGGATATTCTGACAAGTCTACTACCAAAAACTGTTACAAGGCATTTGACAACTCCTATTTGCAAACTTGGTCAATTGGTTGTTGATGTATCTGACCAACTTAAGTCTCTCAAAGAAGCAGCACAAACTTATGCTGAGAAGAGTTACAAGAAGAAGCGTGCAGAGCAGCTTATGAAAGAGATTGATACGGGAAAAATTTCTCTATCTCTTAATAAAGATTTATTAAGAAAATCTATTGAAACAAGAGGGAAAAATCTTGCATCTACTTCTAATGTTTCATTCTTTTATTCTAATATCAATAATAGGCAAATTGAAATAGAGCAAGAGCTAGAGAAGATATGCAATGCATATGTACCACTTCAAGATTCTATTTTTGCTTTTGGCAAATCTGTGGATGATTTACAAAACAAGTTAGATACCTATGATTTTGAAAAGGCAAAAAGACTCTGATCCCTAAAGGAATTGAAGAATCTACTCAAACCCCAAGTGGACATTTTGCAAAGAGCCTACAAGAATGCTGAAGTAATTTTGGCTACTCCAGAAACATGTACACTTGATTCAATGGAAGAGTTCCATACTTAAATTATGACCACAATTGAGATCACTGAGAACTTGCTAGAGACATGGGAACATGCTTTTTCTCAATTGAAAAGAAACTTTAGTGACATTTTTCTGAGGATCGCACTACACACATCTTGATTCAGATTTTTCAAGTTTTTGTATATGTAAAACATTTTGCTACAAATTTTTCTATATATATATATATGTATTTTTCTTTTCAATTTGGCATTGTTGTCAAAGGGGGAGTAGAAATATGTATGGGTGTTGTGAAAATTTTGTATGTTGTATGTAGTAAGGGGGAGTATATATGTGTACTATTTTTTTTCTGTAAGCACACTTAGCGGTATTACTGTAAAATATTTCTAAGTGTTGTCATGAATGCCAAAGGGGGAGATTGTTGGCTTGATGATGATTGTAAGGAATAACTTCATCATATGTTGTCATTGATGAAACACATGCACACACATATATGCATATTGTCTACCAGTGTGACTTCAAAGTTGTTTATATTACAATCGGTATACTAGAAGTTTATATCTAACCGGTACATGGTGACAACTGGTATATACATGGAGACAACCAGTGTGTATTTATATATGGATATACATAACCCGGCGACAACCTGAAGATCCAGCGGAGATTATCAAAGGAGCATCAAATGACAAACGGTTTATATGTTGAACTCCAACTGGTATTGTTGTTCCAACTAGTATTCATTGATTATGTGATGAGTTATCACTAGTCATGATGAGTTATCCTCATCGACAATTTTTGGCAATATTTTTGTGATGAGTTATGATTGTTTGACCAGATACACTGCACCTAGGAAATTGTGATATGATTTCTAGAGGCAACATGAAATCTAAATGTCTATATATTGACATCACAATGAATTATTTTGTATGAGTGAAGGAGATATGTTATGAGATGATTTGAGCAAAGGTGGAAGTGTTAAGTTGCAGAGTATGTTGGTAATGAAGTGTTGAGTGCGCAGAAGAGGATCTATTCAAGCAAACTATGCTACTACTAGATCACACCACCTATTGTTTTCTAATCACTGCAACAGTCAAATCCCCTAACCGGGTAAGCTCTACCTAGCTTCATTGTACAAATCCTCTAACCAGGTGATCCATTAGTTTGGATTCAGAAATCCTCTACCGAGGTTACTCCTTACAAGGTACTACTTTTTACAGGGTATAACTTTTAACTAAGCTTTGGGATCTTTAACAGGATTCACTCCTAGTAGAGCAACTTTTTGTAGACCTTAACTGGTTAGTTATCTATTACTACAGATAGTTAACTTGTGAGTCCCATCTCACCATGGTTTTTCCCATTTGGGTTTTCCATGTATAAACACTTGTGTTATGGTGGATGTTTTACTTATTGTGGATGTTGTTATAACATTTTGGATTGCATGCATATTGTTTTACAAACTTTTTAAGTATATCTATCGGTCAGTGTTTAAAGTAGTATTGTTTTTGGTGTCACTGATTCACCCCCCCCCCCTCTCAGTGCTTTAAAATTCCATCATTCCAACCGGGCTGTGATTCCTTGCAACATTTCCATCACAACAAGGTATGCATTCCCATGCACTCCACCATTCCTATTTCCTCTTCATGCCATCTTAGCGCCAGTCCTCTACAGCTATAGGTTGGGTCCACAGTCCACCACCTTGCAACAAGATTTCTCAGTACAACACAATCTTCAGAACGAAATCTTGCTCTGATGCCACTTGGTGCAATCACTGGTTAGGAGGGACCTCAAAGAGATCAATCTAGACTAGTCAGTAAGAGTAAACACAACAAAAACACAAGGATATGATGGAGGCAATGCAGAATTGAATGAATTATATCATGAAAACTAATCACAATAAACTGGTAACAACCGAGTTATAGAAACTAGCTCATTGGCCTACTAAAACATGCTTAATTACAGAACAGGTTGCAATCAGGACTTCAAATCTTAAGATGTATCTTCTATGTTCTATATCTTAATTGATCTGCATTCTAATGCTCAATTACAATAATTTATACGATCCAAGGGGATCCGGTTGGCCCAAAAAGGGATCAAATGTCGAAGAATCAGACCTAACATGTAAAAACAACAAGGTCACCCTCCGCCAAAGAAATTCCTCCAGAAAATCCAAAGGATGAAGTGCAGATCAAAGGGAAGGTCAACCACATGCCAAGGAACATCGAAATCAATGCTTAGGGATCTGCAAGCTACGGAAGGGATCTGGTAGATTCCGATAGAGTGCAAATACAAATAGGTCCCAACAACCGGTACTAGAAAACTGTCTTGAAAATCGGTAGCGATAACTTGCCGAAAAATGATCCAAATGCTCTGCAGTTTGGGAATAAGGTAGATGATCAAGTCCTCAAGCAAAAATCCAACTCCTCAAGATCAGGTGAGCCAATGCCAGAAAATGCATAATGAAATGTTGAAACTGGAAAACAGAAAGCAAAATAGAAAGGAAATATTTTTGGTTGATGCAAGATTGCCAAGAACCGGCGATGCTCCTGCATCACTCCTAAATTACCCCTATTACCCCAACCTACAACCACAAGGATTAGATCACAAAATGATATCAAAAGGATCCTTCTACAAATGATTTTGGAGTTTTCAATCTTCAAACAACCTATAGGATAAAAACGTGATAGAACAAACCAAAAATGCGTTAAGAGTTAACAAAAACATAGTAAAATCCTAAACTCTAAACATAGCAGGACAGGTCGTAGACGTGATAGAAACTGACAAAAATGTAGAAAGACACTGCAAAATAGAAAAACTAGCAGATTTAGAATCATGGTAGGAAAAACAGCAGATGCAGTAACAATAATAAAAAACACAATAAGATTTATCAAAAATGCAATAAGATAATCCATAGATGTGCCATAATCAAATATGCAAAAAAAGGTCATAAACTAGAGATGTGGCAAGATAGACTATAAATACAACAATAACTATCAAAAACCTAATAAAAATGATCGTAAATGTGTCAATATCAAAACCTACAAAAACCTAAAATCAAAAAAGCAATAGAAACCTGTAAACGTGACAGGATGAATCATAGATGCAATATGAAGCAAAATCATCACAAATGTTAGACCTGCAAATCTGAAAACACTAAACAACACTAAAAATATTAGAAAACTATGGACTAGGTCCAACCAGATCTACCAAAATGTATACAATGAAATTGGAAGACTAAAATTATTGTAAAACTAAATAAAGTTCCAACCACATAAAAACCTAGTTTTATAATGAAATCCACCATACACCAATGAAGAACCTAAAAGCTTCCAAAAAACAAAATATGAAAGAGTATACCATTCACATGCTCATTAGGGTTTGATTTCCATTATTTTCTATCTCCATTGATCTTGCTTTGATATGTTGATAGCTCTCAGATTTTATGTGCACACAAGATATTAATAAAGAACGGATTGTGGTAGTCTGTCGCTTGAGTGATTGATTGCTATGTCATTAGGGATTGATTGGGGATGAAAGGATCCTCTTATATAGAGAGTACCTTAGAAATGGAGGGATAGGATTAAGAGGCAGAGGGATAAATGGTCAACTGATATTAGAGAGTAGGTATAGGAAATAATAAAATATTAGGGAGGTGGTTAGAGGTAAATTAAGAGATGAATGACAAGTTTCATTGGGAAAAAACTAATGAATTAATCAAATAAATAAAGATTTACTTAATTAATAGAAGAGGTGGGGTAAATTAAATAAAGAAAATATTTATTTAATTAGGCTAGGACAATTTTAGGTGTCTACAAGAGCAACTGACAAATTGAATTGTCGAACCAAGTATCTCACCTTTTTGAAGATCTAAAACACATGCAAAGTGAAATACATATACCTCTGATATACATGAGTGCACCACCCAAAATGCAAAACCATATCTATAGAGCAACACGAAGAAAAACATGATGGACAAAATCACCAAAATACCAGAGAAACAACAAAACAAGTCAACATGAGTATGTTGACATCAATGACAATCAGTAGCCAGCACAACATTCTCCTTGACCAATGACAAAACTGCAATAGACCATGCCCATACCTTTAGAAAGATTGTATCGCATGTGTTTATTAGGTTTGGCTCACTCATGTTGTGCTTGGGTCAATTTTAGACAAAGCTATATCAACCAATTTTTTATATTTTTTGTAGGTTCATTATGTGCATTTGGAATAAGAGTTTGTAATTGTGTTTGTATGTTTCTTAAGGCCCTTGGATGTTGCAATAACACATAATATTTTAGATGTGGCATCCTTATTGTATTCATTCACAAAAGGGTCTTATCAAATATCTCACTCTTATAAGCTCCACAAGTTTGTGAATTATAAAGAGATCATTCTATTGTGTAATTATTCACTTATGTGTTGTACAACATTTACTAAAATTTGACAATAAATCAGAGATCATGTATTTCATCTAGTTCTCTATATGTTTATGTTGATTTGAAGTTAGTTTGTCTAAATGTTAGTCTTACATAGAAAATTGCATAATCGTGTACTTTCACATTACATTTTGAATACATGTTGGTTTCTATCTTTTGTAACATGTTTCTAGGCTCATTAGGCCCTTGCCTTAGCCTTTTTTATGGGGCCAATGGCATGCCTCCCATGATTGCTTTTGTTTAAAATTATACTTCATCTATATTAATCTTATCATTTCTTAGCGATTTGTCTTCCCAAGTGTTGTAATTGTCCAAACACTAGGATGATGCACAAACATCCATGTGACATTCTAGTGTCCCATGATAGTTTGTTGTTTAGTAACTATTTTCAAGCATTTTGCCACCTATTATATGCTTAGGTCAATGATAACCACTCTAGAACAAATCTAAATGACTCTTTGTGCCTTGGATTCATCAATTTTCTCTTCCCAAGCTTACATTTTGAATCTCTCTCTTTCAATCTCACACAATCTATTAATCTCTCATTCATTCATTCATTCATTCATTCATTCAAGATACAACTCTTAAGCAATATTCCAACATATTATCAATTTTTGGTAGTCAAATGTTTGTACAGACATGCTAATATTTATTAGCATTCTCTTGAAGATCATTGTAATATTCTACAATCAACTTCTCTCCCTTGGAATCTCCAACAAGTTGAGGTGACTTTATTCCTTGTGAATGTGTAGTTAGCCTTTTCACCTTCTCATTTTCGTACTTTCATTTGTTGCAAAAGATCATTTGTTCTGTGTTTGAAACCATTGGGGTTCACTTCCTTGTTGCTCACACGCATACCCACAATGGATTTTCATTCCTTGTAGACCTAGGAGTGATGGTACATTGTAAAAATGTCTTTGTGCCACACAACTTTCTCAACAATGAACTTCAACTTTCAACTCCAAGCTCCTTTCATGTTACATTAATTTTTTCCTAGGCTTCAATTTATTAAATTTATGTTCCAATTAGTAGTAAATTAGCATTTTGTATTTTTCCACATTGTTTTAGGTTAAAGAAAATCATTTTTCCAAGTTCAAAATATTCCAAGGATACTCTAGTTTTTTTTACTCTTTTACATTGAATAGAAGCAAAATAATTGAAAAATGTCATATTCAAATTGACACCTGGATTTGTCCTAGAGTAGTGTAGGAAAATCATTCGATTTAGTAAATAAAAGAAAGTTACAATCTTAGATAACTTTCCTACATTGCACTAGGGAAGAATGAATCAAAGTAGGAGGACGAAGAAGTAGCAGAGGATGAAAGAAAGAACAAGAAAAAAAAAAGAATAACAATAACCTAGTAAATAGTACACTAACTAGAAACACCAGAAGCAGGCTTGGTGATGTGGGAGCACAACACACTTCTCCAGGAAGACACTCAAAAGCCAAACAAAGAAAATTGGAAACAAGAAGGAATTTAGCAGATGGTACCCAAAGAACCATCTTTGAGACAGGTATTTCTAAAAATCCATGAAAATCATCTCCTGGAATATTAGGGGACTTAATAGTCCTCACAAACATAATTTAGTTAGAAACATGATTAGAGACAAAAACCCTAACATTTTTTTGATTCAAGAAACTAAGATGGTGAAAGATAAAGTTAAAAGTTTGAATATTTTCAAAAACGGAGGAGTCAGCAGAGGTAGTTTAGAAGGTGCCTCGGAGGAATTGTTACATTCTGGAACAAAAACAATATAGAAGGAGAGGTGTTAATTCAGGACAACAATCTGGCATGTATTAGATTTAAGCACATTAAGAATTGCACTACGTGGGTCCTAACTAATGTTTATGCTCCTAACACTAAGACTGGACAAAGCGAGATGTGGAGATATCTTACTAGGCTGAGAAGAAGGTTTGTTGAGGACAGCTGGATAATTATGGGAGATTTCAACACTCCCTTGAAGGAAAATGAGAAAAAGGGAGGGAGTCATGCTAATCTAGATAGCAGATTGGACCTAATGGACTTTATAAACAATAATGCCATTCATGATCTAGAGTTGCAAGGAGTCAAATACACCTAGACTAATCGAAGAAGTGGTGAGAATTTGATTCAGGTTAGACTGGATAGAGCTCTTCTTTCCTTAGATTGGTTTAATCTTCATGAATGTTCTTTATCTTCTCACATAAGGGCAAGATCAGATCATTACCCTATAACCTTAACGGTTGAAGTAAAGAATAGAAGGAGATATTTCCCTTATAGATTTGAAAAAATGTGGACTAGACACCCGGATCTGGAAAGTAAGATTAAAGACTAGTGGCAGGTCAGTATTGAAGGCAATGCCATGTATAAAGTGGTCAAAAAGCTGAAGAATGTTAGAGATAATGTCAAGAAGTGGAATAAGGATTGCTTTGGGAACATCTTTACCTCAAAAGCAACAACCCTCTTAGAACTCAAGGAAATCTAGGATGAGATACAGCACAATGGTTATACCTATATGTCTAGAAACATTGAAGATGCTATTTTGATGAGATATCATGAAATAATAGCTAAAGAGGAAACCTACTAGAAATAAAGATCGAGAAATGTCTGGTTAAAGGAGGGGGATAGGAACACTAAATACTTCCATATGTCCACCCTTAGACATAAGGCCATAAATAGAATTGTATAGATTAAAGTGAATGGCAGATGTGTTGAAGATGATGATTCCATGAGGAAGGCTACTATGGATTTTTTCTCTAATTTATTTGCTAAGGATCAAAATTTGAATATATAGGCCCAAAGGGAACTTCTGGACAGTATACCTACCATTCTGGGGGAAGATCACAATGGTCGTTTAACTTCCATTCCCTCCCATGATGAAATTCTGACAGCTGTTAAGTCCTTTGAGGGTAGCAAAGCCCCAGGTCCGAACGGCTTTCCCATGTTCTTCTTCCAAATGTACTGGCATATTATTGGAGATGATGTTACCAGAGCTATGAAAATTTTTTTTGGTGCTAGAAAACTTTTGAAAGAAGTTAATGGTACTTTTATAGCTCTTATACCCAAAAAGATGGGGGCAGATTCAATGGATCTTTTCAGACCTATAAGCTTATGCAACTCTCTCTACAAGATTATCTCTAAGGTCCTTACCTCTAAAATTCTCATATTGCTTCCTTCCATTATATCACCTCAGCAAAGTGGTTTTATCCCAAGAAGGCAAATTTTGGACTCTATCATCTCTGTTCATGAAAACATCCATTCTCTAGCCTTTTCTAAAAAAGAAGGTTTTTTTCTGAAACTTGACCTTTCTAAAGCCTATGATAGAGTGGATTGGGATTTTATGATGGATGTTCTTTCTGCTTTTGGTTTTAATCCTAGGAGTGTTGGCCTTATCAGGCAACTTGTTTCTTTGGCTACTTTCTCTGTGTTAATGAATGGCTCCCCCTCTCCTTTCTTTAAAGCCTCAAGAGGTCTCAGGCAGGGGGACCTCCTATCTCCAATGATCTTTATCATCATGGCGGACTGTTTGGGGAGATGTATTGGAAAACTGGTTGAGAAAAGGGAGTTTTGTGGTTTGAATCCTTCTTCAGCAAATCTAATATGCTCTCATCAGTAGTTTGTTGATGATTCTATAATAATGGGAAAAGCCACTATGAAGGATGCTAGAAGACTAAAAAAGGCTTTGGATAACTATGGAGAGGCTACTGGTCAGCTTATAAACTGGTCTAAAAGCTTTGTTTATTTTATCAATACCCCGGAGAGAAGGAGGATTAAAATTAGTAACATTCTAGGTGGCCAAATTGGTAGCTTGCCTGCCTCCTATTTGGGGCTCCCTTTAGGTCAAGATCCTTCGGATACGTTTTGGGGAGCCTTGGTGGATAAATTCCATAAAAAGTTGTCTGGATGGAAGGGAGCTCTACTTAGTCAAGCAGGTAAAGTTCAAATGCTAAAAACCACTCTTCAAAGTATCCCTCTCTATGCCATCAGTCTGTTTTGGATTCCTACTAAGTATGTTGAGGCCATTGAAAAAATACAGAGATCCTTTTTATGGACAGGGGTTGAGGAGAAGAAGAGAATGAACTTAATTGCTTGGGAAAAGGTCTGTAAGCCTATGAATAAAGGCGGTCTGGGCCTTAGAAGAATAAGAGACAAATGAATAACTTATGGCCAAGTAGATTTGGAGAGGATATAGAAATCAAGGAGAGTGGAAAAAAACATGGGACAACAAATATAAAAGCCAATGTCCAAATCTTCAAAGTTTCCTCAAAGCGGAAATTATCCCAATTGGATCCAATATTTGGAAAAATATCTCTAGGACTAGAGACTTAATTATCAGAGGTACAAAATGGAAGTTGGGGAAAGGGAATCTTATTTAGTTCTGGGAGGACCCTTGGCTTTTGGAGATCCCTTTAAATGAAAACCCTGAGTGGAACAAATATCAGAACCAATGCAAGGAAAGATTTGGAACCAAGGTGAAGGATTATTGGAAAGATGGACAGTGGAAAGACTTATCTCAAGTGGATCAGTCTTTGGGTAGTTTGAACAAAGTCATGAACTCAATGGTGAGGATTGAAGAAGAAGACTAGTTAATTTGGAAACTCACAGCTAGTGGTACTTTTACTGTGGCATCTCTTTATCATCAACAGTACAATAACATGGAAAGTCCTTGCTGGGCTAAAGCATGGGTGAAAGGCCTTACCCCCAAGATCAACATTTTCTTTTGGATAGCCCTCCAAGACAAAATTCTTACTGTAGAGAATATAAGAAAAAGAGGTATCAGCATACCAAGTTTTTGTACTCTTTGTAAGCAGAATGAGGTGCTCTTTCATTGCCCCTTCTCAACTGATGTTTGGGGAAGTTGTCTGGATCAATTCAATATCAGTTGGAGCTTCCCCAACTCGATTCAGGAGATTTTCAAGTCATGGCATCATCCTTCAAAAAATAGAACCACTACCTTACTATGGAGAATTTCTTTACCACACATGTGCTGGGGTATATGGAAAGAGAGAAATGATAGAATTTTCAGAGAAAAGAATACTAAGGCTAACATTGTGTTTGAAAAAATAAGAAGAAGCATAGTGGAAAATATGAATATTATAGGTGGTATTGATAATCCTAACACTAAGGAGGATCAAATTGTCTATAAAAAATGGAGATTAAAAGCTCAAGAGAGTACCCAGAGTAACCCTAGAGAGGGAGTGATATGGACCAGTCCGCCTAGGGGATGGATGAAAATCAATTTTGATGGGGCCTCTAAGGGAAACCCAGGGATTGTAGGATGTGGAGTGGTCCTAAGGGATGAATGGGGAATATGTAAAATCATAAAATGTATTCCTATAGGAAAACAAACCAACCATGTTGCCGAAGCCATGGCGGCTTATCATGGGATTATCCTTGCCAAAGAAGCCAAATGCACTAAAGTTTGGTGTGAAGGAGACTCCTTAAACATTATCAATTGTTTAAATATAAAATTCCCGCCATCATGGTCGATTAGTAATGCTATTAAAGCAACTAGGAAAATCAGCGAAGAGTTTGAAATGTGTGTTTTTACACATGTTTATATGGAGGCCAACTCTTGCACTGATTGGGCAGCCAACCTGGCTTGCTAATCGGGAGACATCATCACTAGTTATGGTGAAATGGAGATTGCAAGTGAAATGAAATCCTTGCTCAATCAGGACCGAAGCTATACAAGGCAACGTGGTACTTTTAATCATTATTTCTAATGACCTTTCCGCCTTTTTTGATGCAGGGCTTGCTTGAAGATAATGAGCTATTAAATAGGTGTCATATCATCATTATTTGGCATGGATTATGGGTGCTCTTACAAAATAACCACAGAAACCAAAGGAAAAGTTATCAAAACAAGAGAAGGCATTGCAAGGAAGGTACTGGAAAAATGGGAGGAAACAAGAAGAGATTTGAACCTGCTTCTTGCTCTGAATGGAGAAAGAATGAAGAAGTCTGGAGTATCCTTCAGTAGGGGGGTCTCAATGTTTTCATGGAACGACTGAATGGGAAGGACCCCACAATTACCAGCTACTTCATCAAGAACTGGAAAAATGGAAAAGTTCTGATTGGATCACATATGATGAATGTAGACGAAGAGGTTATCGTTGAGGCCACGGGGATGACTATCGAGGGTATGAAATTTTACAGGGACAGAGGGATATCAGATAAAGCTGCAGACAAGTTTCCTATTATGGATGGTGAGAGAAGAAAGATGATCAAAATTGACAACTCCTACCACTCCCCTAAGAGAATTTGCAGGCCATTGAGGTTTGTCTTATTTTCTTCTATTGAGTATATTACCTTAGATGGTAGGTTTACCAGGGCTTATGGGCATCACTTCATCCTTCTTAACCATTTCCATCATGGAGAAAGGGTTAGCCTTCCCTATTACTTGGCCTGTTCAATGGATCATACTATAAAGGAGATCTCGAAGGACCCTAAAGGCGATCATGCCCTCCACCAGGGGCTTATGGTCCTGGTTTATAAAATGCTAAAGGGGAAGTGCATTGAAAAGCCTACCAAAGGCAAAAATGCCAGAGATGAGACTACGGAAAGTAAGGATAGTGGTTTCAACTTTAATTCTGAGACCGAGGGAGAGTTGGAAGAAACTAACAAAAAAGGGAGAATTAGGGCCAAGAAGAGGAGGATTATTGTGGAATCTGAAATGTCGAACTCTGAAACTGATTCCCTTGAGGAAAAACCTGTTAAAAAGAGGAAAGGGAAAGCCTCTGGAAAGAAGGCTCAGAAAAAAAACACTAAAAAGGGTAGCAATTCTGATCTCAATTATGTTCTGGTTGAGTCTGAGGAGGAGGATGATGATAATAAGAGGATTGATAGTCAGGACAAAGAAGGGGAGGGTAACCCGGTTAAGGATAATTTGGAAACTGTGGAGACCATGAATACCACTAGTCTGCATAACGAGGAAAAAGGGGGTCAAAGTGATAGTGGTGACAAATATACCATTAAGGCTTTCTATGAGACCATTACTACTTTGGTGAAGGATATTAATAGTTCAAAAACTGATACACAGGCCATGGCAAGAATTACAGTTGGTGACAAGCCCTTGGCAGAGCATGTTAAAGAGTTAGTGGCCGTTCTGCATAATGCACAAGCTATTGAATGTATGGTTGGAAAAATCTTAGCCATGGAGAAAAAGGTCAATGAGATGGGAGATAAAAAGGAAATGGACAACAAACTGAAAGATTTTGGCAGCAGAATTGACAAGCTAGAGCACAATGTCAAGCAGCTTGTTGATCAAAATTTCCAAATCCTTAAATCTTCGGTGGACAACATGAACATCTTTATCAACAGGTTCGAGAATAATGCAGAGAATGATGGTGATAAAGAGCAGATGAACAAGAAGGGTCATGAAAGGAGGACCAGAGCCAACACAAAGAATAAGGTCGACATCGATGGTTGTGAGCTGGAGGATATGAAGACCTCAGTGAACAACATGAAATAAATGGTTGTTCACGCGGAGGAGATTCTGAATAGTATTTAGTTCCAGTTGTTGTCCTTGGTTCTGTCTCTTTGCTGTCTTTTGCTTTCCTTTTGCTGTCTGTTTTGAGTTTTATGTAATGATGTACTAAGTTGTGCCCTTCCGGTGGGTTCATTTTGACTTTTTGAAGTGATCAGGCACTTTTTTTAGCATTTCTGTTTTCCTAGCTTGTAAAAGGTTCAGGTACCTTTCAAATACCTGTTTTTACTTAATCAAAACTTTCCTACATTGCATTACTTGTTTTGGTAATCCTTGTGTAGATCCTCAACCCCCAACTTGCATTAATGTCCTAGGATGATGCCTTACATAACTCTAGATACATATTTGTACATTTTGGCACCTAGACCAATGGATAATATTTAGATCTTAGGACTGTTGAATTTTGAATCTAGGAATTCAAAATTTGAAAACAAGTAACATGATTGCACTAATGATCTTACCCAAGGGATTGGATCACAATTGTAGTCATGTCCAAGTTGATTGAATTGTTTAAAATTGAACCAAAATGATTCTAAGCAAAATGATATGACACATTTGAGTGGAATAGGTCTTGACATAGTACTTGCATTAAAATGGTCAAATTATATGCTTAAAACATCCATTCAAAATGACAAAAAATATGTGAAGATTATACACCTTTCTATTGTACAAAGTTATACTTGCATATCATACAATGCCACCCACACTATAAGATTGAGTACCTTACACTTGCATTTCAATTGTTTATCTTTTACTTTAACACAAGTAAACATCAATTTAGTACTATTAAAATTCTCCTTTCACTTGTAACATACAATGCTACCCATATTCTAAGATTGAGTATCTTACACTTGCATTTCAATTGCTTATCTTTTCACTTAATACAAATAAACATCAATCTAGTACTATGAAAATGTCTCCTTTCACTTGAAGGGCATAAGATAATTTAAGTAATCAATACTAAAGGATTGAAGGCTATTACTCTTCAAATTTGATCTTGGTAAGTAGTCAAGAGAATTCTACATATTCTTATAGATATGTACTTTGGAAAAATGAAACAAAAAATCAATATTTGATAATCTATTATATAAAAAAGTTAATGTAAAAACTCTACAATTTATATTTAGAAAATTTATAAAATTGACCCTCAAAAACTAAAATAAAAAACTAATATTTGATAACCCATTATATGTAAAAACTCCACAACTCATATTTAGCAAAACAAAGATTATATAATGATTTAGTGGTAAGATTGAAAAATGTCAAATTTGAGAGAAGCATCACATTGCAGACTGTTAATACATATTCACCGCAATTTGGGGAATTAATGGCGTGATGTAATACAACATTCCCTCCCTCCTTCCCTTGAACAGTCATAACTTGGCTAACCTTTTGATGGCGTCAGCAGCATCGGATGCAGACTTAGGAACCTCCATACCTGATAAAAATGTCACCCTTGAAACTGCGATCACACACTTATCACACTCCCAAATCTTCCACAGCTTCACTTCCCATACCTGTGTGTCACAACAAAAATTGATATTGATTGCTTCAATCTAATTTTTAACATATGCTCATACAATCTAAGGAAGGGAAGTTGGAGAAGCAACCTGGAGTCTTTTCCCAACAACAATGGGTGTGGCCTTTGCATACACATGGTCTCCTAAAGCTGCAGCCCTCAGATGATTGATATTGAGCTCAATCCCCGCAATCCTCTGAAACCCTGACGCAATGTGTGCTCCCATGCTGGCCAGACCCTCTGATATCAAACCAGACACCCCTCCATGTAATACCTTGAACGGCTGCAAAACCCCAAATTAGCAAACACATCAACCCTTACCCACCTGGGAATACAGAAACAGGCAAACACATGAAACAGGCAAACACATCAACCCTTACCCACCTGGGAATACAGAAACAGCCAAACACATCAACCCTTACCCACCTGGGAATACAGAAACAGCCAAACACATCAACCCTTACCCACCTGGCAACACCTTTCTGTGACTACAAAGCGTCCTGAAACACACTCTCCATTCACCAATTCAAGCTTAAATCCAAATGCCTGAAGAGCTGCATCTGCTTTGTTTGATTCCGCTTCGCCTTCTGACATTCTACACTAATAATCCCTATGGGGTGGGATGAGATCTCTCTTTCCTTTATTTCTTGCTTGTGGGTAATTTACAGTTGAAAGGATGAATTTCATGTGGTTGGTGCTTCTGCTTACCTGACCAGCAGGTAGAATCACGTTCAACAACTCGCTCATTCTACTCTTTCACTTTCATCGATGTTTGCCCTTTTTTAATTATAATACGGGAAGAGCACTTCCAATTATTCTTCATTTCCTACTCACCCAACATCCCACTGATTATTTTTTTTTAAATTAGAAAAATATAATTCAAATTTTTTAGTAAGACTCTATTTTAGTTTTAGTAGTAAGAATTTTAGGATTTCAATTGGAGGAATTTTACAGCTTTATTGATACCCATAGCACATTACTATAGGGCATTTGTGCAAAAGTATTGGCCATACTCTTGTGCACATTGTGGATCCCACAGCGTGTGTCATTACTACAACAACTATAAGCAATTAAGTCGCATAGAGAGACAACAACAACAAAAATCATCAAGATATGATGTACTATTTAGGATCTATGGGTGCACGAAGTTAGCTATAATGACTATGATATGTTCCCCTTATTTTATTTGTTTAGAAAATTTTGTAACAAGAAAAGTTAATTATTCTCTTAATGCTATTTCAATATTTCATAAATAATAATTATATATTAATTTTATTTATTTAGAAAATTGTGTGAGGAGAAAAATGTTTATGTTAGTACATGCCACATGTTCAGTTCAATGTCTTATCATTTGTGAGTGGTTAGTTCAGGTTTACTCTTGACTTATGCTAGAAAAGAAGTTTTTGAATAGGATATGGTCGTCCATCAAAACATAAATGATAGAAGAATTTCATATGATGTTTTGGTTGTCATTGTGTTATCGATCAATAACATATCCACTTGTCACACAAGATTTATGGCCTAATTTTTCAAGAGTTTGGCTATAAATTATTACCATGTCAAATCCTTTTATGTGGTACTTCTTCATCTCACAATCTTACTACCAGTGGGCAATTTAGCATGGATAACTTTTTTCGCACACTTTTGAAGTTTTAAAATCTCAACCTAGTTGCAAATTGTTATGACAATAACAATGCAACTTTTAGCATAAAAAATAATACACTCTAGCAATCGCTCAAAGAATATTTGTACATTTATATTTGGGTTTATATAATTTATTTAATTTGGTTAAGGTGCCATGTTAATTCAAATGGTGACACCAAGAGAAGGTATTGAGAAAATATAGAGATGTGAAGTTTTGATTGGTGGAGAAGACAACCTGCTTACTAAAGAGCATTGCCATGTAACCAAGCCTTTATTTTCAAAGTTCTACAACAAAGATATTCAATTTCTAATGGAATTCATTTGTCAATAGTTTAGATATTAATTTCAATCATCTACTTCACTTATCAAATGAACTTTATGGTTTTTTTACTTCAATTTTAAAGTTACAATTAAGACCTCATATGCTAGTAATATGTCATAATGCACAAGATAACAATTATTTGTCTAATGTACACCCCTCATTAAAATTTATGGTAAAAACTAAATATCTCACTAGTGTGGGTACCTCCTAATCTCTACTTGTCATTAACAATTTGAGAAGAAACTCATCATCGAAAACTTTGAATCACTTTGTAGTGTAGGATGATATACTAAAAAGGATAAAAGTGTTACTACTTACTAAGTTGTCATTAGTTTTATGTCCAAAATCATTCTATATACTCTAGTCGGTTACTACTACCGAAATATTCAGTCGGTAAGCACAGAGCAGTCGGTTATAGAAGAAAGTAGTCACAGAGCTTAGTATACACCGAGCTATCTACCGAGTAACACTCTATGTCTACCAAGCATCAATAAAGATATACCGAGTGAAACGTGTTACCAGATTCATTGAACCTAGACACACACGGGAAATGTGTTACAAGATCGAGGAACAAAGAACCATTATCACATTGGAAATTGCACTTAAAGATTGTGTATGATTTTGAGGTCATCTATCCAATGAAATATTTTGTATGGTTATTCATTCGATAAATCATGTTTGTAAGATCGAAGCATGAACCAGATCACCGACATAAGAGATCTATTTATACAACATGGATTGGGATCAAATAGAGATATAAGAGGTGTATGAAGCAAGACATGTGTAATAGATAAGGAAGCACTGAGTATTGTGACTGTCAGAGACACAGAGGTCACCGAGAAGGATTTTAGAGAACAGTCAAGGAACAAAGTAAACTGAAGGGTTTACCGAGTTACTCTATGGATTACCGAGGTATGCTATAAGCAAGGTAATCTCATTTTGAGCACATAGAATCTACTATAACATTTCAGATGTGAAGTTGCAGATATTTGTAAGGATTTTATTGTAATATTTTGAGTTGTAAGAGAAACCTTTAACAGGGTAAAAGACTCTAACAAAGTCTATAAATTGTAAAGCCTTTAACTAGGTGCAACATTTAGAATAAGTGTTGTAAAATCCTTTAGCAAGGTAGATCTAACGATCTTGATACTCCTAATAGGGTAAGCTATCAGAAATAGCTAAACATGTAGCTCTAACCGAGCACCCTTTATTATTGCAGTAGTGAAGTTGTGGGTGCCATCCCCACCATAGTTTTTCTCTCTAACCAAGAGTTTCTGCGTAACCAAAATATATGTGTTATGGAGTGAATCATATATGATTGTTATTTATTTGTTTTAGCTTTATGTTATGTTACAGTAGTTTTTGGTTTATGCATAACAATAAAGTTATTGTTGAAGAAAGGATTTGAAGTACTGATTCACCCCTCCCCTCTCAGTACAGTAGCTTTCCATATTGGGCCTAACAATTGGTATCAGAGCCTCAATCTTGGAAAAGGGTTTAATAGCCTAAAGAAAAAGATCTTATCAATGGAAGGCTATAAACAATCTCGGAGAATTGTGTATCTGCAAGAAGAGTTGGATCATGTTAATCAAGTGATTGCAGACATGAAAAGACAAATGAAAAAATCATTGAAAGTCGGAAGAAGATTGTTTGATGATTTATAGGACTCTCAAGAGTTAGTGGAACAGATTGAGACATCATCTGAGAATAGTATATCTGAAGAGACTGAAGAGATGATTGGAGAACTGAAAGAAAAGAACAAAGCACTCACTGATCAGCTAAAAGCAATGAAAAGAGAACATGAGCATTTTAGCACACAGATGACTGAAAATCTAGATGCATTGAGGATAGTCGAGGATAAGATAAGAGATATAGAAAGAGAAAAACAACAGCTTGAAGCATTAGTATCTGAAAAGAATGATGAAATCACCAGGATGACTGGAATACAAAGTAATCTGTCAGATCAATTGGGCTATGCACATCATGAAGCAAATCTGAAGGATAATGAGAATCAAGCATTGAAACTTGAATTATCAAGGTTGATTGATAAACTTGAAACAAAGAAGAAATCCAAAGAAACACTGAAGAAGAGTTATGAAGCATCAAAGATGTTGGATGAGCAACTGAATACAAGAAGACCCAATAAAGATGCAGGACTTGGTTACAAAGGAAAAGACTCTACCGAGAAGGGAATCCACACTACCAAGAGAGGAGAATCATCAAAGCAAGCTGGAAACAAGAAGAAAATCAAAGGAAAGAAACCTATTTGCAACTACTGTGGAAATCAAGGTTATACTACCAACTTGTGCCAAATCAGAAAAGGTAAGCAACTGAATGTCACTAGGTCTAATGGTTATTGTAACAATTGCAATAAATATGGTCACACATCTAATCAATGTAGGACAAAGTCTGTTAACAATTATCAGAAGGCAAAATTCAAAGGATTTTGTAAAAACTGCAATAGATATGGACATAGTACCGAGAAGTGTTGGTTTAAGCAAAAGAACTATATGAGGTCTGCACACCGAGCAAATACTAGAGGCTACCAAACTCACACAGATCCTAACCGATAGTATTCTACAGTACCATGGGATTACAATACAAGGATATGGTGTGAATACTATGTAAGATATGGACATATAAGTGCCAACTACTTTATAAAGTTTGGAATGAACAACCAAAGATCGTGGAGAAATCCTGGTATGACATGTTTTCATTGTCACAAAGTTGGACACTTGGCTAGAGATTGCAGAGATCAACCTAGAGGAGACACTGAAGAAATAAAAGGCAAATTACAGATGATTTGGAAAAATAAGGAAATTATGCCAAATGAAGAAAGCACCTTACCCATCGAGTTAGGTGCACCTATTCCAAATTAATCGGTGAAGGTATGAAGGGACTGCATTCTCTCAAGGTTAAATCTTAACAGTTCCTATTTTATCATGTACTTAATTCAAAATCTGCATAACTAAAGATGCATTAGGAAATTTGAAATTTTATCAAGTCTTTTGGAAGCCTATCTAGTCGGTGAATACAGGAAGTCTGGCTACTCAGTAAAAGCATAAAAAGGAAGTGGTACTGAGTGCATTTAATGTTTTATGACCTAACTGCACGAAGCTCGATAAGATATATTGTGTACTTAAAGCTTTTGCGTGGTCATTTTACACTTACCAAGTTTTCAAGAAAGCAGAGAAAAGCGATTCAAAGGCGATCAAACCTCCTCCGAAGCAAAATTCAAGGTATTTACATCAATCACAACGTATTGTCAAACTAGTTTACCAATCATATCAGTTGTGAATGTCTGTTTTATATTTGTTAAGTGGGAAGCATCTGTCGTTTAAAATTTTTCAAACCCTAAGGATCTTTTGTTAAGTGATTATCCAAAATTTGAAATGGCACCTAAGATCCAGAAGCTCGTTGTTGTTGAGAACATTGAAAAGCCCTCACTGAAATACTCTCTAACTCCCAAAGTAGCATCTAAACCGGATGATAAAACTGCATTTTCACTCATTCTGGACAAGGTTTTACTAGTTGAGGATGTCAGATTCTTCACTAAGTGTCGTGTTAAAGAACTAGGTCATGTTGAGATCAAGGACACATTTGATGAATTGTGTACCGATGGGAAATTGGATAGCAAGTATGAACACATTAAAATCAAGGGATTGACCGAAGCCCTAACCTATCCCCGTGTCTTCAAACCCCAATGGGTCAAGTTTGTTCTGAGCAGAGTTCATGATGATTTCATGTGGTTAGAGGATAAACCATTCAAAATCACCAAGGAAATCATTCATTTGATCACCGATTACCCTATTTTTGATCATGCCCGAGCTCAGAAAATGATATCACAAAAGGAATTGATCACTTTAACCGGAGTTGAATCTGATTGCAGAGGACTGAAATTGAACAATGTCACAAATGCAGAGTTGAAGTTTGCCATTAGAGTAATAGGTTATTGTTTCTTTCAATCGGCAAGGGAAAATAGTGTACCTTGTGGAGCAGTCGATTTAGCATATAAAATTGTGAAGAAAGGAATGAAAATTGATCTATGCGAAGTATTGTTGAAAAACCTGTTTGAGAATCTAAACACCATAAGGAAGTGGAAGAAGAACAACTCGGCAAACACACTGAAGTTTGGATCACTTTTAGTATGCATGTTTTTCTATTTTGAGAAATTATTTCCATCAGTCGGTAATGTAGTTTGGGAGCTACACCGACCAATCACCCATCAAATCAATGACTTCATCAAATGGCTAGGTGATAACTTTAATGATATTATGGATGATTACTTTAGCAAGTTTCAAGAAAAGATGCATAATGGGTATAGAATTTCACCCCAGTTAGTAGAGAAATACAAGGATGACATATGCTTTGAAGTAGACACTGACTACTGCTATGTTAATGTTGTGGAACCGAGAACTCAATCTTTGCCACCTATGGGTTATGAGATTGATTTTGACATCACACAACAACAGATAGATGCTTTTCTTACATTACCAAGGCATGCTACCGAGCTGAGATACGGAACATATGAAGAAGTTAAAGAGAAAGTTAAGATGAGCATTGTAGTACCAAAGGCTACAAGGAAAGCAACAAAAATGATCAAGGCATTAACAGAGAAATTTGGAGAAGGTTCTTCCTCCACACCTGTCAAGGGCACTCTAGTCATCACCGAGGAGGAATCTGACACCCAAGAAGCAACTATTACATTGAGCACCAAGTTGCCTAAAGGGAAAGTTTTGAAAAGGAAGAAACAGGATACATCAAAGGTATCACCGACTCCTTTAGTAAAGCACCCAAACACAAGATCATCTGCAGCATCACTGAGTAAGAAACCAAAGAATGTTGCCACACCAAAGGTAACAAAAACTTATAAGAAATCTATCGGAGACTCATTTTGACTAAAGAGTCCAGTGACACTGAATCTGAAGATGCAAGTAAATTTTAGATTGTTAAGAGCAAAAAGGAAGAAGTACATAGTGTTGATAACTTTTGTGCTAATCTGAAACAATATGGTGGATTTGGATCATTTAGATATGTAAAATATGACTCCAGATGTGATGCAGAAAAAAGACAAATTGAAGAAGCCGTAATCTACACTCTTTTGAAATTCCAATTGCTCCCATTGGAAGTAACTAATTCTCTTCCAAAAGAATTGTATTTGCATATTGATAACAGGTGAAAATATGCCATGGACTCGGAAAAGAAGATGAGAGAAAGAAGTCTGGTACATCTCTTTCCAGACATGTCGGTAGATGAAATAAGTGAACATCTGAAAAACTACCACTTAAACTTTCTAGTCAAGCAAAGAGCCTTGAAATTGATGAATGGCTTTTATTTGGATGTAGAGAATGAGACCAAGGAAAAATGGCAGGAAATCTTTCAAATCAAGAATGATGGTGAGCAAGTTGAAGTTGAAATAGTTGATGTCACCAAGTAAGATCCTGATATCACCGAGCAAGACCCTGCTGACACTATACAAATTGATGAGGATATCATGGACACTGAGGCAGAAGAACAGGAAATGATAGAAGGGAATGCATATGCCAAACTGGTATCTAGTGAGTCAGTTTTGGAACAAGTTCAACCCTATCCTCTAGTCACTCAGCCTGTTTCAACCGAGGCCCCTTAGGATACTGAACAAGGAATAGAGGGTCACAAGTCTACAGAAGGAGAAGCTACTTCTCAGGCCACCGAGGAACAGACTTCTCAAGCTCCTTCTAGCACTAAAAATGTTACAAGTGAGACCCCGAGCAAGGATTCACCGAAGGCTACATCAGAGGTTCAAGAAATTGACAAAAGTGTTGCCTCTACCGAGCAACCTATCGAGGGTCAACAAGCCTCCCAAGCCATTGTATTAGTTAAACCGGTGAAAACTAAAGAAAAGAAAATGAAAAAGTATAGTTTCAAATTAGATTTGTCAAAACCAATAGTGTTGCCAAATGTAGACATATCCAAATTAAAAGGGCAAGCACTCATTGAATTTGGTGAACTATGCAAAGCCAAAGCAGAATAGGAAAAACAAATGGCTATTCAAAAGAAAAACAAAGTACTTCAAAAGGTGAAATCACTATTAACAGATATGCTACCTGAAGCTACAGTGTCAAAAGATGCAGCCATCCATATTCAACTGGATGAACTCCTAACTAAAATAGAGACATCTAGAGTAGATGCATCTGAATATTTGAGCAAGTTAAAGGACAAAGAGCTCACTACTAAAATGATTGAAGAGGTACAGAAAGCCATTGCTATTGGCAAAGTAAAATTTGTCAAATTTATTGTTGAGTTGTCCCCTCAACTCAAGCATATTCTTTATTTATTTCAGAAACTCTGTACATTCTCTTTATTCATTAAAGATATCAAAATAAAACAAAAGTCATTGAGAAAGAGATCACCGATCTCTCAAATAAGTTGACCACTGAGCCAAACTCTATTCGGAATTTATATACCAAGCTACAAAATCTCATGGCTCAACAATTGGAACTTAGGAATGAGGAGCACAAAATAAGGATGGACATTATGACTCTTCAAACCTTATTTATTCCACACTTGTCCTCCATCCAAGAACAGATCAACAAGGCCACCTCCCTATCCACTCAATAAGAGGGAAGCAACTTAGATGGACTAATTTCACTATTAGCTGACATTACAGCTCAAAATTCACTCATGGATAGTGTCAAGGATGCCCTCTCTGCCGCTCTCACCGATGCAAGGACAAAGTACAAATCCATTTTTGACCAGTTGCCTCCACTGAATGGTAACTAAGTTTTGATGTTTGTCAAAAAGGGATAGTATAGTATCAAAGTATCAAAGGGGGAATGTAGCATACAGGGGGAGTATACCGAGCAGAATAGAACAGAGTATTCAAATGCACAGAGAAATTGACAGGGAAGCAGTGAACCGAGCAGTGACAACCGAGCAGTTAACACAAAACATTGATCACCGAGCATGCAAAATCAGAGTTTTGTACAGTATATTAATAAGGGGAGTATATCTAAATATACTATTTTATTGACAAATGTATATACTGTCTGATTAGTCAAATTTTGTAATTATATAGATTTTTGAGTTATGACTTTGAAAGAATTTTTGTCAAACATCTCAACTAATGTCAAAAGGGGAGATTGTTACTACTTACTAAGCTGCCATTAGTTTTATGTCCAAAGTCATTCTATATACTCTAGTCGGTTACTACTACCGAAATATTCAGTCGGTAAACATAGAGCAGTCGGTTATAGAAGAAAGTAGTCACGGAGCTTAGTATACACAGAGCTGTCTACCGAGTAACACTCTATGTCTACCAAGTAGCAATAAAGATATACCGAGTGAACACACACCGAGTGAAACGTGTTACCAGATTCATTGAACCTAGACACACATGAGAAACATGTTACAAGATCGAGGAACAAAGAACCGTTATCACATTGGAAATTGCACTTAAAGATTGTGTATGATTTTGAGGTCATCTATCCAATGAAATATTTTGTATGGTTATTCATTCGATAAATCATGTTTGTAAGATCGAAGCATGAACCAGATCACCGACATAAGAGATCTATTTATACAACATGGATTGGGATCAGATAGAGATATAAGACGTGTATGAATCAAGAAATGTGTAATAGATAAGGAAGCACTGGGTATTGTGACTATCAGAGACACAGAGGTCACCGAGAAGGATTTCAGAGCACAATCAAGGAATAGAGTAAATAGAAGGGTTTACCAAGTTACTCTATGGATTACCGAGGTATGCTATAAGCAAGGTAATCTCATTTTGAGCACATAGAATCTACTATAACATTTCAGATGTGAAGTTGCAGATATTTGTAAAGATTTTATTGTAATATTTTGAGTTGTAAGAGAAACCTTTAACAGGGTAAAAGACTCTAACAAAGTCTATAAATTGTAAAGCCTTTAACCAGGTGCAGCATTTAGAATAAGTGTTGTAAAATCCTTTAGCAAGGTAGATCTAATGATCTTGATACTCCTAATAGGGTAAGCTATCAGAAATAGCTAAACATGTAGTTCTAACCGAGCACCCTTTATTATTGCAGTAGTGAAGTTCTCTCTAACCAAGAGTTTCTGCGTAACCAAAATATATGTGTTATGGAGTGAATCATGTATGATTGTTATTTATTTGTTTTAGCTTTATGTTATGTTACAACAGTTTTTGGTTTATGCATAATAGTAAAGTTATTGTTGAAGAAAGGATTTGAAGTACTGATTCACCCCTCCCCTCTCAATACATTAGCTTTCCATATTGGGCCTAACAAAAAGATAGGGTGGTTTCATAGGAGAGAAAGGTAGCCATCATTTCATTAAGTTCTTTATTTGATGACCACAATGAGGTTTTCATAGTTATGAGAATGAGTTATTTTATCTTCTAAAATTGCTTATTTGCTTCATTATTATATAGAGAGACCTTGCAATCCATAATTTATTTCTCAAGAGAGTAGAAGTTTAAAATAGTTCATTTGGAAAAGAAAAAATATATTATTTTTTTATTACTTTAACTACACATGGTTTGTTGATTTGAAGGATTAGATTTAATAATGCTTACTTGGTAACAAGCTACACCCATTTCTTCAACAATGTATATCAAATTAGTTTCAATGAGAACACTGTAAAGGAGATAAAATTACACGAGGGATTGATAATAAGCCAACCATTTAAGATCTTCTCAGCATCAACTATGGCTACTCCCAAGGTGAACCCTCCATTACTATAATAACTATCCTACACAAGAAGGTTTAAATTATGAAAGAGCAACTTCCTTACCTTCATTATAATTTTGTTTTGTTTATGTCTAGAATTGAGAGACCCTCATTCCATGATGCTAGCCAAATATGTGTGTGTGCGTGTGCGTGTGTGTGTGTGTGAATACATGAATATATGTATATATATATGTGTGTGTGTATATACATACATACATATACATGCATACTACACACACACACACACACACACACACACACACACACACACACACACACACACACACACACACACACACACACACACACACACACATACACACACACACACGCGCGCACGCGCATACATATTGTAGTGCCCCTCCCGGATTCATCTCTTCTTTTGATGTCTAGATAAACCTAGTTAGACTTATGGATGGTATCTTGATCAATATTTATGACTCTATTTATGTTTTGAATCTTATGGTGGATGTTTTGATGACTAAATATGACTATTCTACTATCTTAGATGGTATCATTGATGTTAGGACTCTATGTGGATTTATGATTACTTGATATGACTTATTATGTTTTGGAGATTCATATGTTTGATAATGCTAGATATGCTTTATGACATATGATATTTGATGGTTTTTATGGATGTTGGTACATAGTTTCACCTTGATGGATTGATTTATATGATTCATGGATTTATATGCAATCATTGATTATGTGGATTATATGACATGATGACATTAACCCTATTTCATGATGATGATTCTATGTGATGTTTTGGTATTATATTGTGTGACTGTCTTCGTGAGTAGAGATGATGCCATATCACTCATTGCGAGCGGGATATGTCATCGTGATTCTCTATCACCTGTCTGTATTTTATGATGTATATGTATCGTATATGTTGTGTTGGTCTTTGATGCAGGTTTGCAGGTACTAGACATCAACTCCACCTGGCTCCACAAGTTTGAGCATGTCTTCATCCCAATGGCAAGTTGTCGGAAATGAAATAGTTTCCCTCACACACTCTATGTCTAAGTTGTGTACCTTGTCGATTGTGCCATGACATAAGTTGAGGTTAGGATCTTGTGTGGAGTCCTTTCCTTTGCCGTAAGATGTTTAGAGTCGATGGTTATTTATTTGGTGATGTGAGATTATTTGATTATGTCATATTTATCTTTGATAGTTATTTAATTTAATTAATTATTGGATTTAAGATTAATTGGGATTTAATTATCTATGGTTTATTTATTGATTTATAATTTATTATTTATAAATTATTTGTTTGGATAGTTGATTATTGTTAATTTAATTTAATTTAATTTATTCAATTTATTATTTATTTATTTATTTGATGTTCATTTACTTGTATTTATTGAATTTTTATTGAATTGGTATTTAATGAGATTTATATTTATTTTATTTCTATTTGTTGGCTTTTATTAATTATATTTGTTTATAATTATTTGTTATGGGTAAGTGATGAATTATTATTTGTGGTTATTATTTATTGGTTGGATAAATGATTTTATCCTTGTTTATTGTGTTTATTGGGATTATGTTTTTTATCTTTTAATTAATTTAATATATTATACCTATCCACCTATTTTATTGGTAAATGCAAATGGTAGGTAAATAATAATATATATATTATAATTTACCTACCATTTGCTTGGTCAGCTTTGATTATAGTTTTGAGTTTGATTTTTTTTATTAATTCGGCTTCCTATGCATTCACGGGGGTTGTAAATTTTTGGGAGCTTGAAGATTTTGATTTTGGGAGATCTTGCTTTGGCTTTGGATTCGATTTTGTTGAAGTTTTTTGCTAGAATTGGATTGGGCTTTCATATTTCTCCTTGTTTCATCTTTTTCCAGGTTCGTTCCATTTGTCGACACTCTGCATATTTGATTCTAGAAATATTGTATGCTATGTTTTGAAAAATATTGCTTGGGGAATTTGGAATTGTAGGTTGTAGGAAAGATACTTCTATTTAAATAGGATTTGATTTGGGGAGAGATTGCTTTTCAAAGGATTTGACTTTCTAAATTTGATTTGCTGGAAGTTTACCACTATATTCTCTGTGTTTGAAAGTGTATTAGCTTTTGTAATTGATTGATTCTGGCTTGAGGATGAATTGGTTTATTCCTTGGTTGATTGCTTGAATCACCCTTCATTCTAAGCTTATTTTGATGTCTTAACCTTGTGTGGATTTTCAGGAGTTCTCTGAGACTCATTGAGACCGCACTGTAGATTTCCAATCTCTTGAATTGGTTTCTTTTGGTCCCTAATAAACATTTCTGAGACTCCCTTTAGTGATTGCAACTTAGTTCTCCTTCTCCCTTGTTGATTTAGCTCCTTAAGCCTCAGTTTTGGCCCTGTGGGAGAAGACTTTCTTGATGCAACTTTTTGCAGTGACTTTTTACTTGAGATATTTTTTGTCTTAGTTAGTAATTGGATCTTCCAGACCCAATGGCTGCAAGATGGGGGGCATTTTTGACCCCTTAGTCTACTTATGCTAGTTGCTAAGCCTTGCATCCTTGTTTGGTGTCTTTTTCTGCACTTTCTCCAAAAATGTTGCAAGACTAACCATAGGCATTGAGGAAAATACCAAGAGTGCTATGTTGCACCCCAAGAGTGCCATGATACCTACCTAGAGCACTGAGAGACATGCCATAGGAGATGAAGTCCTATTTCTACAAATGCAAGCCTATAAGCCTAAAACTCTATCTGGGAGAGTAGAAACACTATAAGATGGCCCAAAAATATTGTAAGAAGTACCAAGGGCTCTACCATACCTACTAGGGGTGCTAACTAGGGGACCAAGGGTGTTGGACTATTTTGAGGGCCCTTAAAAGTCAGTTTTTAGCCTATTTTTGTGCATTTTGGATTGTATGAGTCCTCCAAAGGCATGTGTAGTATGTGTTAGAATTCTTATAGTTGCATTGGATGTATTTTGATCCTTCATGAGGTTTCTTGTGCTCTGGTAATAGGATTCATGCTTTACTGTTGAGGTGTTCATATGCGGTATGTGGCTCCGATGAGAGGGAGAGACCCTTGCTGTTGAGAGATTGACTATGTGACTCTAGTGGGATGTGATATGCCTCATTGTAGAGGTTTTGATATGGTTTTTATTCCTTTTATGGATTTAATTCATGATTTTCTTCTCCCTTGTGATGATTTGGTGAAGGCTCTCTTCCATGTGTATGGCATTTTGTGCTCTTTTATGGGCAGATTGTTCTCAATTTATTATGTTTGTTTCTATGTTATTTATGAGCCTTCTTTATGTTGTATCATGTTCTTGGATGTATGTTTTATCCTAAGGCCTAGGAGCATGGTTAGGGAGATTGGGCTTCCATGAGTCTGATGATGTCACGAGGAATAGACTACTAGGATTTCTTGTGTTGTGGAGCTAGGGTCTAAGCCGTCTGGATAGCTCATTTGAGGTTACTTGTAATGATCAAGTGATAACATAACAAATTAATCATAGGTGGGTTGGGTAGAAGTAACTCATCTCAATAAGATAAGAAACATGTGTGTGTATTCCCATCTCATGATTGGATTGCTAGTGCAGTCGTGTGAGGTGGCAGATCTGGTAATCAGATAAACTAAACTCCCTTGATTTCCTCAAAGGATGAGATGGTTCTGCGTGTATATCATGAATGTCGGGATTGAGTTCTAGGATATCCTTTGATAGCATGTGATGACACTCTTCCCTAAATTTGATTCCTAGTTCCTTAATTGTTAATTTGATTGATATCGCCTTTGGAGGGTTTATTGTTGTTTAGCCATGTGATGTGTTTGATCTTTGATTTTTGATGTCATCGTGTGGTTGTCAAGTTGAGTCCCTATGGTTGTTAGGTGTCAGCCTCAGTCTAGAGTGTGAACTAGAACCTCATGTTATCTCCTAGCATGGGGGGAGGTTCCTATTTGGTTCCACATGGTCGTGTGGTTGTATGCCTTCTTCCATTGGTATATTCCTCTTCTTGGATGCTAGTGTGCGTGGATTGGATTCTTGGATTCTTCATGTGAATAGTCTTCAGAGCTGATTTCTGTAGACACCTAAAATTAATTAAATCAATATTTAATAAATTTAAGCCTGTCAACATAATTAATTGATTTAATTATGTTATCCTTATTCCTCTCAGTGTTAAATAAATCTAATTTAATTAATCTTGTCACTATTGTCTAGTAATTAATTTATCAAATAAATTAATTATTCCCCTATTCTTATAAAGTCTCTCCAATAATTATTTCCTCTAAACCAACTCAGTTAATCAATTTTAATTAATTAACCTAGTCATGTGATTCCTATAAATCACTTTTCCTAATCCCCACTCAACCTAATTAATTCTTCTAGAACCTCTCATAATCCCACTTATCATTATTCTCCAATTTTAAATTCCCCACTCATGTAACATCAATCTTGAACCTCTCAAAGAAATTCAAATTTCTTTGAATCCCCCTATGCATCCTCATTTTGAAATTTCAAATTCCTTTACCCCCTTTTTCCAAGGTATTTTATATTCCTTTTTATTCCTTCAAGGTATCCTTTGTAGTACCCCGCACCTGATCTGACTCTTTTAAACCCAATTTGACCTTGGTTGACTTTTTAGTGGCTTCCTCGGTTGGTTGATATACCATGTTGTGATGTTATATTCAGGTTTTATGGTTGATGTGTGTATCGGTGAATGTTGATTACACATTAATTCTTATGTATGATTAGATGTTAATTTGATTTATGTGTTACTGGCCCTGGACTAACACATTTATTGTATTCGTGAGTTGCGTTATATGCATGTTTCATGTTTGTGAGTGTATGGGGTGAGAGGAGATGATTTTCCTTCACTCATTTCAGTGAGAGAGGGAACATCACGATTCTCCTTCACTGGTGTGTCTACTGTGGTTGTATATATATGCATATGTGGTTCATTGTTGTAAGAGATTGCAGGTACTAGTACCCTAAAGGTACGGGGTATCATCTCCACCTGGCTTCACAGGTCCGAGCATGCCTTATTTGTCTAATGGAAGTGAATGAGATAGTCGTAAGACACTACATTTTACCCCTAGCCAAGCTCAATCATGATCATTGCCAGTCGTCCGTCAGTTGCCTATGTCTGGTATGCAGTTCATGAGTTTATCTAGTGTCCTTGAGTTGCGTGTTTGAGTCTGTGAAATTAACTATTAAATCTTAAGTGATTAATTAGTTAATTATGTTTATCGCGCATTCGTAAATAAAAGGGATTAAATTAAATAGGACCCCTTTTTGTGTGATGAAATAATAAATAAAATTGTTTAATTCATTTTTCTAGCATGTTTGATTAATGGTTATTTTCAAAATGCTGAATTAAATAAGTATATGGATTTTTAATAGAAATTGTGAAAATTAGCTATGTATATGCATTTTTGTAAAAAGGTTAAACATAATTGACAAAGTATAATAATAAAATCTTTTACCCTCATTGACTTTTCAAATAGAATTTTTAAGTTTTAAATTAGTTGAGAAAAATAAATGAGGAAGAGAAAAGCATTTTTGAATATTAACTTTTTGGAAATGATTTAATTGGTTAAAAATAATTTCACCCTAAAATAGATTTTTAGGTCAAAAATTTCCTTTTAACCTATATTTTTCATGAAATTTGGGAGAGGCTATTTTTTGGTTGGTTTGGATTGAAAATTTTGGGGCATCTTTGGTTGAAGAAATTCTTTAGTTGTAGGTTGGGCTCTTCTTCAAATTACTTCCAAGATTGCTTTTAGAGGTTGGTTTCTTGTATAATTCCTTTGCTTTTTCTTTTCTTTTTTTAAATTGATTTGAAAAAAAATCTGTGTGTGTGTTTTGAAAAATCATTTAAATTTGTGGAATAAGGAAGAGTAGCAATTAAATTTTGAATTTAGATCCTCCTTGATTTCGTTTCCAATCTCCAAATCAATTTCTTATTTGTTAAAAATTGAAATTGGGTGTGGTTGTTCACAATGGGTTTTTTAAAATTTTTTATATGAATGCTTCCAATTCTGGTTTTAAAATGAGAAATTTGGATTATATATGGTAAAATTGGAGTGGGGAATGTCTGAAAATTGTTGAAATTCACCCCTGTATGGGGTTATGTTGATAAATTTTTCCCAATTTTAGTTTTTTGGGACTGGTTATTTTAAAATAAATAAATAAACGTATTTAGTTTTGTGATTTTTACCAGAACTTTGACTGTTAATGTTTGTTTAGACTCATAAATTTTTTGATTTACAGCTGAGAAGCTGTTTGAAATTGAAATATATATATATATATATATATATATATATATATATATATATATATATATATATATATAAAAGATTTATTGGGGGGTGGTTTTGGGTTGTGGTGGACCCCATGACCCCATGGTTGGGGAGCTATGGCTACCCCAAGCCATGGGGGGAGCCTTGGTTGTGAGGCCATGTCGTGGCCTCCACACAGTCATGGTTGTGGGGAGACTACGACATGGTCTCCTACAACCTTCCCCTTTGGAAAGGGAGCCCACATGGGTCTTCCACATGTGTGGGCTTTATTTCTTAAAACAAAAAAAATAAATAAATAAAGTTTAAATTTTTATTTTATTTAAAAAGTTTTTTTTTATAATATTATATATATATATATAGTTTGTATTTTTTTTATTAGTGGTTTAAATTTTATGTTATTTGGGAAATTCAATAATTAAATAATATATTATTTGGGAAATTTAATAATTAAATAATATATTATTTGAGAAATTTAAAAATTAAATAATATATTATTTGGGGAAATTTGGAAATGGATAGATATAGATGGAAATTTAATGATATTGTCTTTTTAGTGAAATATTGATTTTGGATGAATAAATAAATAAATATATATATATATATTAATTTATTTATTTTTATTTGTATAGTTCAAATGCATAAATGTATATTTTGGTGTTTGATTTATGGTGATTTTTCAAATGTATTATTTTGAAAATTTAGATGGATTAGAAAACTTTGGCCAAATTGTATGTTAAACGAAATGGAAAAATTAACATCATATTAGAGTAGCAAAGATGTGTATTTTCACTTATTGTATTCGCATTTGCTTTCGAAAATGGCAAGTCCTTGGATATGTGTTTTAGTTGTTTCATGAGGTTGTTATCGTATCTGGTCATGTCTCTAGTCAGAGAATCATCAGTTGTTAACTATGGGCAAGGGCTTGTTTGGCCAAGTGGTTTTTTATTGCTTTGAACTCCGCATACTATTTCTTGTGTATACCTTGGTTTTGGGAGTTCATTTGTTTTATGGTTAGGTATCATATGGGAGAGTGGCTTTCGAGTGGGGTTTGCGCCCAAAGTGGTAAGTAGGATAACCCATTGAAAGTTTGTCTAAGTAAGTGATAATTTAATAAATTATTAGGGGGTTTGGTAGATGAAACATTAAGTAAGATAATTGTGCCTCGCTCATGGGTTGAGTGCTAGTACAAACTCAGGATGTAGTGAGAAGGCCTGGAATGGAAAACCAACAACCTTGTCTTCACGAAAGGATGTGTTGGGTCCACATGAGACTTGGATGGGGTCGGGGGTTTGGGAGAGGTTACCAAGATAACCCATGATGGGGGTCAAGACCTATGGGGGCCTACCAGGATAACCATACCAAGCTATGTGATGACACTCTTCCCTTATGTTCACTAGTGTGCAATTTTTGTTGATTTTTCTTGGAGCACTATTGTGGGAGTCATATTTGTTTCTTTATACTTTTTGTGAGTACCTGATATTCATGTTAGATCATGTGACACTTATGATGGATTGCGAGGATTTAGTTTTGCTGGTGCTCCAATTCTTCTCTTGTATTTACTCCATATCATGTTTCAGATGGATCATCTTTCTTCTTCTTGGATCATTCATGTATCTCTTGGACCCTATGTGGTCATATGTATTATTTTCTTTTGTACACCTTGATGGCATGATATAATTGATGTGAACCTTATGTATTTTTCATCTTTTATTTAATAGAATGGTCTTGCACTTGAAGCAGACCCGAAGGTGTAGCCCATTAGGGGTGAACTCCAATATCAATTGGTGTTGTATGGTGTATGTATTCATCTGGTTCCTTTTAATTTTGGATGTATAAATGTCATTATGGTTAAAATGTATAATGTCATTTAGGGGTTATTAATCTCAATTGTATGTATGAGGTTATTAATTAATGTAGTAATATGGATTATGATGGATGCAGCTTAGTGATGTAATGTAGCTAATGTCAGATGTATATATTCAAACTTGCTAGTTAAATCTCTTATGGAATTTAATTTCTATGTCCTTGTGGTGATCATTTTATCATGAGTAGGTTTAATCATTCTCATTGTTAATTGGATTAATAAACTTTAATGTTCATTGGATTAATCGAGTAATCTTCGTTGGAAATCCTTTAGGTGTTTAAGTTAAGTCTTTCGCTTGTGCAAGTGTTATTGCAATATTTAATTTAATGCATCTTTAAGTTCTTTAATGTTTAAAAAAAAATTATTTACACTCTTTTTGAGAGTTTTAGTGGAATCCTTTAGGGTTTCTTGGCGGGGCATTACATTTGGTATTAGAGCCAGAGGTTGCAAACACTGGGACCTTTGATGTAGTTTGTGCCCTTAGTTGGTGTGATGTGTATAGTCTTTACATTGTATTCTTGTCCTCATGTTGTATGCATGTGGTTGAGGCATAGGATCTTGAAGATCTTGAGAACATGTGCTTTGTTCTTTTTGCTTATTCTTTCAGAAAACCCTAATTGTGTGTAACATGTGTGTTCACACCTTGTTTTCACCTTCTTGATGTTGGTGTTTATTGAGTGATTTTATGTGCTTTGATTTATTATTAGATATCTTGGTCTATGATTACTCTTATTAAGAGAGAATCGTATGTACCTCCCTTATTGATTGTTGTATTTTCTAGACTAGCCCATTAGGTTGGACAATGCTTGTCTTGAATCTAAGAGTTTGAAATGTGCTTGTATTAAGATTATGATATGGCCTAGTGTCATGATCTTGAAGGACTTGTATGGTAGATGTTGAGTGCATATGATGTAGTGAAATGAATGTATATCATCCTTCCCCCTCTTTCTCTCTAGGAATTGAAATTTTTGTTATATGTGTATTTATCACTTGTGTATGTTTTCTGATTGCGAGTGAATGTTTGTGACTTCATGAACCCTTGTGTGAGCCTAATGATTCTACTGTGCATTTGGATAATAAGGGGGATATGGGTTATAAATATCATGATGGATATTGGGAGGAAATTGTATGTTTTTCCATGAGTATTGTAGGAGTAACATAATGAATTTATTTCTTAGGCATTGTGCGATAATGTACGTACAGTTGATATGTGAAACTAACTTGTTTGTAATAAGATGTGTAAAATGGATCATGTTAGAGTGGTTAGGAGGGAATTGATGTTTTTTCATTAAATATTTCATTATGTGTTTCATAATACTGACTCAAATGATGACCTATTTGAACAATGCAATAATGTACTAGCTTTCGGATATATATAATTGACTTAGTATGAATAGAAGGTGCAAATGAAACCCATGTTTGATGTGCATGCATAATTATGTATTATTTAGTTGATAGATCCTCTTCCATCTTCTTCTTGTACTTTGATTTTCGATGAAAGGTTGTAGATAACGATGTATTTCATATTAAGTAGGATTAGTGAGTGTTTCACAAGAGTTCTTGCATGAAAGAAAAGATTGTCTATCTTGATTTCATTTTTGGAAAATTAGGACATTCAGTAGCATCCATAATATTTGGAAATATCATGATATGCCAATTGTTATTCTTCTAAAACAATAGTGAAATGAAAATCGCAAAATAAAGATGATAAGCATATAGAGAGAAATTTAAGCACGCTTGTGTGATCTTGTTGATTTATGTGCATATGTATGAAATGGGTTGACTATCAAACTCTCTCCCTCTTCTCTCCATCTAGTTATAAAGATACAAAGAAATGCTACTAGATAATGCATTGATTTAAATAGAAGTGTTTAATTGTTTGTTAGTGAATATTATAGGGCAATAATAAGGAATTTTTTATCAATTCTGCATTAAGAATCCAAAGTGTTACATCACATATTAGGATATAATCAAAAGTATGATTAAAAGTAATTAGAATCCTTTTTGCATATATATTGTGATTATTCATATGATTTTGTCCCTTAACATTTCATGTTAGAGAACAAGTATTGATTGAAATAGAATTATGCATGGCTTGTAGAATGTGTATAAAGTATATGAAATTGTATTTTTGTGTTTTGGCTTCATGTTGAAAGATAGAAATCTTAAGCTTCGTGAAGAAAATTTGCATGGTTAGTAATGTGAATATGAATGCTAAGAGGAATTAGTAAAAGATATAGAAATGATGTTACTTCCTTAATTTTTTTGAATTGTAAGAATGTGTTATTTAATGAAAATCCTAGTAGAGTGGATAAATGGTGACATATATAGCGTGTCCATTATTGTGAGTTTGGAAAACATTAAACAATTTGGAATTTATGCTTGAGAGTTACTTGAAAAGGGTAATGTTAGGAATGTGATTACTTTATAATTTGATATCATGAAGGATGAGATTTATATAATGAGTGTATTCTTTATTTGTGTGTAATGACATATTATTACCTCCTGGCATATAGATGCCTACATAAAGAATAATCAGATGCACTTTCATGTGTATACAAGATTGCATTAATAAAGAAATATAGTTAGTGTAATAGCCTTCAATTTTTAAATTTTCACTCTATTGCACTCAGGACATGTGATCTTGGGTTTTGTGTGGCGGTTACTCCCTAAGGTGTGACTAAAGATGATCACCTTGTTTTGAGTTTGATTGTGACAATATTTTAATTGTCTTTTGACTAGTGTTATGTGACTATGGGGCTAGTATTTTAATTTAAGATTTCTTATTACGAAATGACCACTAAATTCTCGTTTCTTTTTAATTTAATTATGACACTTGTCATGTTTTCGATTTTGTTGAATTTTGAAATTGTCGGCATCTTTCTTTATTTCATAGTGGATTTGGTAATTTTAATTTGGAATTACTATCATTTGAGGTGCAGGTGGTCATTTTGAATGTTTGAATTATCTGGCCCTAGTTATGTGATCAGTGTTCTTTCTATCATGTTCGTTAGAACCTCTGATAGTGTGTTAAGGGAGAACACCACAAAGAGTGGATTTAGGCATAATGAGGTAATCAATAGTGTTATATTAAATTATAAAAAATTAAAAGTATCTTTCTATGATGAAACTCATTGTAATCATTTGTATCAAAGATTTATTAAATAGAAGTGTAAACCAGATTTAGTGAATGTGCAATATGCCTTGGATAATTGTGAATGATTTGCAAACTCATTGCTTGAAGAACGTAAATTATATTCACTTACTCTCTTAGAATGAGATTATAGTATGCCTTAATATTTGATGTTGTGGTGTTACCATTATCTTATCTTGCATTCGATATCTATACATTATGTCCCTAGAGGTAGTATGCTACCCTATTAAGGATGAATTTGTGTACTTAACCTTGAGTATGTTATGATGCCCTAGTAATGTAGGAAGAAAAAAAATATGTGTAAGATGATATATCAGATGTGAAATTATCATCATTATGATGAGTGTTGATGTGAAATGAGTGTTTTTCATGTTTAGGTAGGGTAAGTTATGATGTTTGTACTCTATGTTATATGCTTTGGATAATAATTTCAGTAAATATTGTATGACTTATGCGAATACTTAATGAAATTATGGTTCCTAGTAGTTGAATAAGAAAATTTGCATGCGTAACCTAGGTAGTAGAAGATGATGTGATTGTTGTTATGCTTGTGTACCACATTGCTTTTTAGTAATTAAGGATTGTGCAAGGAAAATTTGTTGAAAACATATTTGAGTTAGAAAAGGATTGAAATAATTTTGTTAAGATAGTTGATTTGAATGTTGATCTCGGTACGTTAGTAGGCTGTTTTTGTAGATTGCATCTTCCTAAAAGATGGTCAAGATTTTGGCTTATTTAATGTGAGTTCTATCACTTATTGTGTCCCTGTGCTTCTATCCTAGCCTTGCGACTTCCAGGAGTAAGTTGAACCCTAGGGGGGGAGGATGTAGTACCCCTCCCCTGATCTAACTCTTTTAAACCCAGTTTGACCTCGGTTGACTTTTAAGTGGCTTACTTGGCTAGTTGATATACCATGTTGTGATGTTCTATTCAGGTTTTATGCTTGATATGTGTATCAGTGAATGTTGATTACACATTAATTCTTATGTATGATTAGATGTTAATTTTATTTATGTGTTACTAACCCTAGACTAACACATTTATTGTATACATGAGTTGCATTATATGCATGTTTCATGTTTGCGAGTGAATGGGGTGAGAGGAGATGATTTTTCTTCACTCATTTTGGTGAGACACAGAACGTCATGATTCTCCTTCACCGGTGTGTCTACTGTGGTTGTATATATATGCACATGTGGTTCGTTGTTGCAGGAGATTGCAGGTACTAGTACCATGAAGGTATGGGGTATCATCTCCACCTGGATTCACAGGTATGAGCGTGCCTTATTGGTCCGATGGAAGTGGATGAGATAGTCATAAGACCCTACATTTTACCCCTAGCCAAGCTCAATAGTGAGCATTGTCAGTCATCCGTCGGTTACCTATGTCTGGTATGCATGTCATGAGTTTATCTGGTGTCCTTGAGTTGCATGTTTGCGTTTGTGAAATTAACTATTAAATCTTAAGTGATTAATTAGTTAATTATGTTTATCATGCATTCATAAATAAAAAGGATTAAATTAAATAGGACCTCTTTTTGTGTGATCAATCAATAAATCAAATTGTTTAATTCATATTTCTAGCAAGTTTGATTAATGGTTATTTTCAAAATGGTGAATTAAATAAGTATATGCATTTTTAATAGAAATTGTGAAAATTAGCTATGTATATGCATTTTTGTAAAAATGTTAAATAGAATTGGCAAAGTAAACTAATAAAATATTTTACCCTCATTGACTTTTGAAATAGAATTTTTAAGTTTTAAATTATTTGAGAAAATTAAATGAGGAAGAGAAAAACATTTTTGAATATTAACATTTTGGAAATGATTTAATTGGTTAAAAATAATTTCAACCTAAAATGGATTTTTAGGTCAAAATTTTCCTTTTAACCTATATTTTTCATGAAATTTGGGAGAGGTTGTTTTTTGGGGGGTTTGGATTGAAAATTTTGGGGCATCTCTGGTTGAAGAAATTCTTCAGTGGCAAGTTGGGCTCTTCTTCAAATTACTTCCAGGATTTCTTTTAGAGGTTGGTTTCTTATTTAATTCTTTCTTTCTTTTTCTTTTTTTTTTAAAATTGATTTGAAAGAAATCTGTGTGTGTGTTTTGAAAAATCATTTAAATTTGTGGAAGAAAGAAGAGTAGCAATTAAATTTTGAATTTAGATCCTCCTTGATTTCATTTCCAATCTCCAAATCAATTTCTTATTTGTTCAAAATTGGTTTCAAAATTGAAATTGGGTGTGGTTGTTCACAATGGGTTTTGTTAAAAAATTTATATGAATGCTTTCAATTTTGGTTTTAAAATGAGAAATTTGGATTATATATGGTAAAATTGGAGTGGAGAATATTTGAATTTTTTGGAAATTCACCCCTGTATGGGGTTATGCTAATAAATTTTTCCCAATTTTAGTTTTCTCAAACTGGTTATTTAAAAAAAAATGGTATTCAGTTCTGTGATTTTTACCAGAACTTTGACTGTTAATGTTTGTTTAGACTTGGAAAATTTTCTGAGTTACAGCTGAGAAGCTGTTTGAAATTTAATATATATATATATATATATATATATATATATATATATATATATATATATATATATATATATATATATATATATATATATATATATATATATATATATATATATAAGATTTATTGGGGGGTGGTTTTGGGCTGCTATGGACCCCACGACCCCATGGTTGGGGAGCTATGGCTTCCCCAAGCCATGGGGGGAGCCCTGGCTGTGAGGCCATGTTGTGGCCTCCACACACCCATGGATGTGGGGAGACCATGACATGGTCTCCCACAACCTTCCCCTTTGGAAAGGGAGCCCACGTGGGTGGGGTTTATTTCTTAAAAAAAATTAAATTAAATTTTTATTGTATTTTAAAAGTTTTTTTTTTAAGTATAAAATATTTTAATATATATATATATATATATATATATATATATATATATGTTTAGTTTGTATTTTTTTATTACTGGTTTAAATTTAATATTATTTGGGAAATTTGATAATTATATAATATATTATTTGGGGAAATTTGGAAATGGATAGATATAGTTGGAAATTTAATAATATTTTGTTTTTAGTGAAATATTGATTTTGGACCAATAAATACATATGTTAATTTATTTATTTTTATATGTATATTTCAAATGCATAAATGTAAATTTTGGTGTTTGATTTATGGTGATTTTTCAAATGTAGTATTTTGAAAATTCAGATGGATTAGAAAACTTTGGCCAAATTGTATGTTAAACGAAATGGAAAAATTAATGTCATATTAGAGTAGCAAATATGTGTATTTTCACTTACTGTATTCGCATTTGCTTTTGAAAATGGCAAGTCCTTGGATATGTGTTTTAGTTGTTTCATGAGGTTGTTATTGTAATACCCTAAAAAGTTGTCACCTAAACCATGGGCCCCTGATCTCGACAACATCACCAAGGTCCTAACCAAAGGCATTTAAATCAACCTTGAGCATCTAATTAATTAATTCTTCAATCATTATTGTTACATGGCAAGCTAGTCACTTTATATTAATTAAATATTTATTTAATTAATTAAATCATTCCAAATAAATCATTTTGATCAATTATCCTATTAATTTAATTAAATATCCTAGCATATTTAATTAATTAATAAATTTGTCATTTAATCATAAAAGAGGAATTAATTTACAAAGAGAGATTTATCACAGAAAGAGGAATTAATCTGTAAAAGAAAGTTAAATTGAAAACAAAAGAAAATAATTAAATTGAGAGAAGAAATCAAACTTAAGATATTTCTTTTTTCTAAAATTGAGATAACTTGAGAAATAAAAAAAGCAATTAAATTGAATTAATCATTTTCTCTAAAATTAAAACTCAAAGCTTTTCTTGAGGAAAGAGGTTCAATTATATTGAAAAGGCTTTTTATAAATAAAAATCTTGAGCAAATTAAAGAAAAGTGCATGGAATCACCTATTTTTATCTCAAGTGCATGGAATCAACTAAATTTATCTCCAATGCAAACTCAGACTTCTAATCTGAATGCATTCAATCAAGCTATAATTGGAATCTATCTCAAGATTAACTGAATCTAATCTCTCAATTATTGCAATTATCCTGAAATGTGTTTTTTCTTGAATAATCTCAACCGCTCATTGATAATCGATCTTGGTAGTTGGTCTCTCTTTTGAGTCTCTATAAATTCAGCCTTCATCTCTCATTCAAAACACCCTAGAGATTTATTGTTATTATGCAGTTTTTACTCTGGAGTCATTGAAGATATTGTGCTTTGAGATTATTGCATCTTAGTTTAGCTTTTTGCATATTTAGTTTAATTATGATTGCTTGAATTCATATAGATTATTGAGAATCTATCTAGTTTAATATTCATTCATCTAGCTTAATCTTGCATATCTAGCTTAATCTTGCATACATTTAGCTTATTCTTGTGCTCATATAGATTAAATCCTTCATCTTGGTGTAGTCTAGTCACTTGTATTTCTTAGACAAATCTGAGAGAAAGTCTATACTCGCATCTTTTAGATGGCAATAGGTTGATTTGTTATGGTTTTCATATTCATGATTATATCTATCTAACCATGCATGCAATGACTTAATTGATGTTTTTTGTCTTACAGCTTACAGACTTATCCACTTTTCACACACACATTTTTTGCACCCACTGTGGGGCAGAAGACTACATCTTTCAGCCTCGCAGATTAGCTTACTTTTATTTCAGATTTATTTTTTGGATTTTTTCCGTACAGTTTCTGCAAAAACTCGTATGATTTTTCATAGAGGCCCGAATGACAAATTGCAGGTATCGTACGATCCATTGTGAATTATCGTACGGCTCGGTGAGAATACTCATACGGTATTTTGGTTTTTTGTACTAAAACAGACTACAATTTTGGGCTTTTCCTTATTGAATTTTGATGGTATTGTAATACCCTAAAAATGGTCACCTAAGCCATGGGTCCCTAATCTCGACAATAATTCAATTAAATGATTTTGTTGTGTTGTTTTGTGTTGAGTGCAGTTAGCATCTCATGATTCACATGGATATCTGGCATCTATAAAAGGTGGGTAAACCTGCACAAGTCAATTTGTGCTCTATCTATATTGGATAACTCATGAACTAGCCTCATTGTAGGAGGATAAACACACTGAAATAGGACATGTGGAAATCGAACCTGTAAGAATCAAATAATAGAGCAACAAAAAATTATCCAAATTACGCTACACAACAAATTAAACATCCCGCAAATCCAAATACATCAATTGCAAAATCAAATTTTCATGTTTGGACACTTAAAAATGCTCATTGTTTTCCATACGACATTTCACAGTCTATGCAGAAACTCGTACAAGTTAAGAATTCTTATAGCATGACAAAAGACTCCCATATGATAAACTACATGCACTCGCATGATAAAATGGTCTTTAAAGCAAACACTCGTACGATACATGGGGAGGTCCCAGACGAAAAATCTAATGGGAAAAAATGACAAAAAACAAAAAGATAGTTTATCGTATGAGACACAGTATCATCTCGCACGACAAAATGACACTGACCGGTTTTTAATGCCATGAAAAAGCAAAAAATTCAACTCAAATTTGATAAGAGAAAAAGTCTCTTACCGCTGGCTCGTAGTTTTGCGGTTGATTATGACATCTCTGGCACTCGAATAAGTGCTCCTGGATCAAAATGACCATTTTTCTTCGCAGAGGGCTTTTCAAATTTCAAACTTGGACCCCTTATATAGCCCAAAACCTAATTTTTCAACTTGCTCCGATGGACATGGAAATTGTACCCTTAGCTAATTTTCCCATCCTGATTCTATTTTCAGGATTGAAATCAAAATACGAGATCATTCTTCTAGTCAATTTCGCACAACTTAGACTACTTAGTGCTTTCATCACATTCTCATTCTTTTCTTCAATTTGTGCTCAATTTCTCATCAATCATTGCTAAATCTTCAAATATTCCTCTGACAAAATCTTTGTGTTCAAATAATTATCATCACCAATAATTGCCTATAATCATCATGTACCCTCACTATCTTTCGATTTCTCTCCCGAGAGGGCATACTCGTGACCTCATGACCTCACATCTTCGAAGTCGAGAAACTTTTCAAATCTTCATCAAAAGTCGAGCAAAAATCTTTTCAACTAAAGAAAATCAAACAAATTCTTATCGCTAGGGGCATCTCAGCTTCCTCGCTTCATATCAAGTTGAGATTTCTTGTTCATCTGAATCAAATCAATCGCTAGGGGCATATCAGTTTCATCGGTTTTCATCAAGTTGATTATTCGTTTAAACTCAATCAAAAGTTTAAAGAGTATCTCTGATCACACGCTCAATCTAAGTAGGTGTTCAGTTTCATCGCATCAAAATGAGCTGGACAGTTTATCTTCACTCATAGTGTCTTGATCCATCAAGTTCAAGATCGATTTTATCTTTGCTCATTGTGTCTAGTTCAATCAAGTTCTAGATCATTAAGATCCGCTTCTTGATTAATCAAGTTCAAGTTTGGTATCTTTGCTCTTCATTGGTCCTAGTTCAATCAAGTTTCAGATCAGTATCACTTTAATCAACTCTGTTCAGTTTCATCACTTCAAAATAAGCTAAACACCTCGCTCTTCATCTGGTTCATGATTAATCAAGTTTAGAACTGGTATCTCCTAGACATCAACTATTCTTTGAACCAACGCACTGCTCACGCATTAATTCAAAGAGGGGCAAATGTAATACCCTAAAAATGGTCACCTAAACCATGGGCCCCTAATCTTGACAACATCACCAAGGTCCTAACCAAAGGCAATTAAATTAACTTTGAGCACACAATTAATTAATTCTTCAATCATTAAATGTCACGTGGCAAGTGAATTATTCTGTATTAATTAAATATTTATTTAATTAATTAAATCATTCAAAGAAAATCATTTTGATCAATTATCCTATTTAATTTATTAAATTTCTTAGCATATTTAATTAATTAATAAATTTATCATTAATCATTAAAACAAAATTAATTTATCATAAAAGAGGAATCAATATAAAAAGCAAGAGTTAAATTAAAAATGAAATAAAAGAATTGAATTGAGAGAGAAATCAAACTTGAGATATTATTTCTTCTTCTAAATTGAGAACTTGAAATCAGAAAAGCAATTAAATGAATTTAGTAATTCTCTAAAATTGGAACTCAAAGCTTTTGAGAAAAGAAATTCAGTTGCATTGAAAAGACTCTTTTCTTGAATAAATCAAAGAAATATGCATGGAATTACTTATTTTCATCTCAAGTGCATGAAATTAGTTGAATTTTGTCTCCAATGCAAACTCAAACTTATAATCTGAATGCATTTCAATCAAACTATAATTGGAATCTATCTCAAGGTTAACTGAATCTGATCTCTCAATTATTTCAATTATCCAAAATTGTGCTTTTTCTTAAATAATCTCAACCGCTCGTTGCTGATTGATCTTGACCGTTGGTCTCTCTTGTGATTCTCTATAAATTCAGCCTTCATCTCTCATTCAAAACACCCTAGAGATTTATTGTTATTATGCAGTTTTTGCTCTAGAGTCATTGAAGATATTGTGCTTTCTTTTTTGAGATTATTGCATCTTAGTTTAGCTTTTGCATATTTAGTTCAATTATGATTGCTTGAATTCATATAGCTTACTATTCATCCATCTAGCATAATCTTGCATCCATTTAGCTTAATATCATGCTCATATAGATTAAATCATTCATCTTGGTGTAGTCTAGTCATTGGTATTTCTTATAGAAATCTTAGAGCAAGTCTATACTTGCATCTTTTAGAAGGCAATTGGTTGATTTGTTATGGTTTTATTATTCATGTTTATATTCGTCTAACCATACATGTAATGACTTAATTGAAGTGTTGTATTTTACAGCTTACAGATACTTATTCCACTTTTCACACACATAGGTACTAATGCTAACCCTAGCTTGTTTTTGTTTGTCTAAGAGATTTTGATAGCCTAATCAGTTTTTGCAGAATGCTTGTCGAAGAACACACTTGTCGCACAAAAACAATATGACTACTTATTCATTATTTTTGTAGGTTGCCCAAGGAGACTCAAATGAACATCATGTATTCTTTAAATTCATTTTTAGGCACTTAAATTGCTATCTAGTTAATGAACAAATCTATCTTTTGTGTTTTAAGAAAATTCTAAGAGATAGGAGAGTATGCTCTTGTCTGCATAGACAATCAGAAATCCAGACCCTCAAAGCTTTTTCTAAGTTTGAGATTTGTGTACCTTTAGCGAGCCTGTCATAGTGGGAAAAAGCAATCACCCTTTGAGAACAACCCAAGTGAGTACAACTGGACCTGAGCATTCCAACTCACTATAATAAATAGGCCTCTAGTGATTAAAGTCTTAGAGGACGAGATTATTTGAGTTTTCTCTTTGAGATCTCTCATTTCAAACATTTTATAGGGCCTTACAGTCTCAATCACGTTCACATGAATACAACTTGTTTCAGTACCTTGTCGGGCTATAAGCCTCAATCATGCTTGCGTGACTTCAAGGGGTAATTTTGAATGGAATTCCTGACTAAGAACTATAAGATAGAGGCTACCTGATTCACCTCCAAAAGGGGGATAATCTTTGTGCAAGAGAGATAGTAACTCTCCCAAGATAATTTCCATTTCGTGCCCCCATTAGCATTTGAAGTTGACTAATACAACATTGGGAATCCATTGCATGAGACTCAGCGGCTATATTCTGATTAGCTATTGGGTGTGTACCTGAGTCTGCAAGCAAAAGTTTTCTTCTCTAAACCAACTTTCGTAAGATTAGCATGTTGTGCTTGAAGTCATTATACATCTTGTGTGTTTACTATGTTTTCATCCTTGAAACTGAAACTGGAGAAAATAATAAACAACTCAGTGATCAAAACTCTGTCCTAGTCAAAATCCGGTCTCTGTCAGTCATCAAAAACTTTTTCCTAGTCAAAATATGGTCTTTGTCAATCATAAAAACTCTGTCCATGTCAGAATCTTGTCTCTATCTAGTTCATTGTCATACAAGTCTACTGAATTATCATCTGGCTATATACCTATTGTCGTATGAGTCTTAATTGGTCCTATCAATTTATCGTCTGGCCCTTTGATAATTGTCGTTTGGGTATACAGAATTGTCGTTCTATTACTATAAAACTGTCATCTGGCCTTTAGTCTACTATTGCATGAATAATCATCATACTCATTAGATTGTCGTCTGAAGATCTTTAAACTATTGTACAAATTTAGGCAGCAACTCGTACAAGAAACTATCTGTGTTGTCTTGGAACTAATAAATTGTCGTCTGGTTCTAAAAACTCCGTCGTACGAATTCTTGATTTTGTTAGTCTAGAAACTTGTCTGTCTACACACTTTTCTAGAATAGTCATACTTGCCTAATCAGTCTACAACAAGCATAAAACTGGTCATCATAATTTTGTGCATAAACAATCTAGATAGTGTACCCCTGTCATTGTGTTGCATGATTTTGTCGATCATCTTTGAGCTAGTTCAATCAACTACTTATCAAACTAAATCAAACTAAGTTACTTAGATCACATCTTATATAGGATAGATCATTCATGAAACTAGACTGAGCCTTAGTCACTTCTCTCAAATCACTACATTAAACGAACAACTAGCTTCAATTTGATCTTGACTTATGCATCACATTTAGCTCTCGGTCATATCAGTCATAAATGCTTGCTCAAACCAGAAGTTCTCATAAGAAAGCTGCCAAAGGTAAAGGATCGTCCTTTTCATTACAAGATAATCCATTCTTTGTAGAGGACCTTGTCTCTAATAAACCTTCATTGTCAAATATACCAATTTTTTATCAATCCTTATCTCCCACCATGTCTGGAGAAAGGAAAGAAAGACAAGCTGCTAAAACGACACTTATGACAATATCAACACCCATGCTAATGATAGTGATTCCTCATCTAGCAAGTTTGAAGCCTCTAAACCTTCAAAATTATGTTATAAATATCTGTCAAAAGGATAAAGATTTCCAAAAAATGATGAAGATTATCATGGCTAGAGAAAAAGAAGATTATTTTCTAGATCTAGCAAAACAAGGTGCTAAACTTCCTACTAATTATAATATTGAAACCCTTATCACTAAAGAGGAACATACACCCTTAGAGCTGGTAAACAAACAATTGCAAGCATTACAAACTGAAATCACAGAAATGAAAAACAAGGATAAATCATCAAAGCAATATTCTCTGGACACGATACACCCGTTCCCATTTGACAAAAACCTTTACATGCCTACATTTCCTTCAAGAGTGGAGATTCCTAAGTTTGACAAATATAATAGTAATGCAGATCCTCGAGACCATGTCAGAGAATTTTGTGCTTTATGTATGGATTTCATGCATGAACAAACATATATCATGTGCCTCTTCCCGAGGAGTTTAGGAGGACAAGCTATGGAATGGTTTTCAAGCCTACCTATAGGAATTAAAACTTTTGAGGAATTAATTGAATTGTTTCTCCAACAATACTCCTATAACATTCATCATCCAGTCGCTATGATCGAGCTTTGTAATACCAAATAGAAAATAGGAGAACCTTTTCTCACTTTTCTTCAACATTGGAGAAAGATGTTCTCTAGATATTCACGGCCTATTCCAGATTCTGAGAAGATGGATATATTTGTCAATAACCTGATCCCTGAATTGAAATACAATATACAAATGCAAGTGTACCCTTCATTCAACAAAATGGTAGATAGTGCCCTCAGAATGGAAGATGTGCTTATAAATAAAGGAGATGTATCACTTTGGAAAGAAAAACAACAAGGCTCTAATTCCAAAGAAAAGAAAAAATACTGGAAATATGATAAAGATAACAATATAAACATTGTTAATGATGGAGTGGTGGACACTGTTAAAACAAAATCAAAACCCACAATATTTAATCTGGCTAGTGGCAAACAAGCACTCAAAGCAACTGAAACTGTGACAAAAAACCCTCCAAAGAAATCAAAAGAGTGGTTTAAAGAGAAACCTTGGCTTTCAAAGCCTAAACAAGATTTCACTCCTTTGGCGAAATCATATGAATCAGCTATTAAGACTTTATTGGCAAATGATCTGATAACATTGCCAAACAACTCTAGACCATATGATCTAGATGTTAAACCCAAATGATGGAGGGAAAATGAGTATGGTGAATATCATCGAAATAAGGGTCATACAACAAACAACTGCATGAAGATCAAACATGAGATTCAAGACCTCATCGATGTTGGCAAAATTGTTGTTGGAAATTACATGACTAATGCTAATCACAAAGCTTTTAAAGATCCCTTACCTGCTTATGAACAAGGTGATTCCTCAAAATCCAAGGGAGGTGCCAATGTCAATTACACCTACACTAACAATGACAATGTGATCAACATGATTGAATCTTCCCAATCTGAGTATTGCAACGTGATCATAATCAAAGATAAACAAAATAAAACACAAATGGAAAATGTTGTAACCTGCGCTCAAAAGAAGGTTACTCTCAAAGGAGCTAGTTCCTCAACTCTTAATCAAACAACATCGAACCTACTGACTTCTTCAAACCAACAATCATATACGATCATGGATAAATCTAAGTAGTTGGCTTCATCATCCTCTCTTGGTTATAGCATTATCGAACATTTGAAATGTACTACCGCTCAAATATCCATTTTTGAACTGCTTAAGATCTCTTTTGCTCATAGAGAGATTCTGGACAAATCTTTGCTCACTACTAATGTCCCCAAAGATTTAGATGTAGAACAGTTTCAATCTATGGCAGGTCACCTGACTTCGCCCCATTACCTCACATTCTCTGAAGAAGATGAAAATTCAACGAATCACCTACATAACTAGCCATTACACATCGAAGCTATGATCCATAAACACTGAGTCAAACGTTTATTATAGATGGAGGCGCTGGGTTGAATATCTGTACCTACAATCTACTGACATAGTTGGGATTTTCTAAATATATCATTGATCCAACAAATAAAATAACAATTAAAGCTTATGATGAAGAAGAAAGAACCTCTAAAGGTCTGGTTCTATTGTCAATCAAGGTAGGAACTATGGAGAGAGATGTTATTTTTCAGGTGCTTGACCTTCCTCTTTCATACAACATCTTACTGGGCAGGCCATGGATTCACGAAATGCAAGCAGTACCATCTACCTATTATCAGTGCTTGAAATTTCCTTATAATGGAGTTGAAGTCAATATTCCTATTGATACAAGTTACACCTGTAGTGCATTAAAATAGTGTACTGATACCTTTGTTCCTTATAACAGAGCAACCTCTACAGCTGAAAGTTCAGAAACTTTGATGAAAGATAGAAAATAAATTGAAAATCACAGACACTGGCATGGATGGATACAAGATAGAACCTATACTTTCACTAATGTCTCTTCCTCCATCGCCAAGATAGTCTTGAAAACCATTAGAGGCTATGAAGCCACAAACTTCAACTCCAAATGTCATTTATGATGGTATTTTTTTATAGTCCTCTACTTCCCTTGTAGATGAAACAGAAGAAGAGGTTGTTCTCAAATGGATTTTTAAAGAAGATAGTGAGAACAAAGAAGTGCAAAACTGTGAGATTTCCCTTGAACAATATGGTCTAGGATATAAGATGATTCAACATATGGGATATTCAGGTATCAGTCCTCTGGGAAAGCATCAAGAAGGTATTATTGAACCTATTCAACTACAAACTAAGTCTACAAATGATAAAGATGGACTTGGATACAATCTAGGAGAATCATCAAATCAAAACATACTTCTCATCATTAGTCTAAGTGGAGGAAAAAGATACTACCTTCAACATCACAGGAAGTAAATACTCATAAAACTCAGGAAGAGTATGAAAATGAACAAAAAGAATTAGCAATCAAGAGAGAAGAAGCAACTGGTAATCAAGTTCCAATTGTATCAGCAATAACACTACAAGGAGTAGAAATCCTAGAAGATATGAGAGAAGAAATCGAAGGAATTAAAGAGTTGTTTGCACCACTGAACATTCCAATCACATACATAGGTAGAATGCAAATAGATAATTCAGAAACTGATTTGAATGAGTATGAATGGGGTCCAGATCCTCTCTCAGATACATCTACTAAAAAAACTCCTAAAGAACCTAGTGATATCACATATGAAGCACAAGAGATAGTGCACTTGAAACTACAAAAGGAAATAGAGGAAATCAGACAAAAAAGATAAGAAGACTATGAACAATAGCTAAAAGAAGAAAGAGCACAAGAAAATTCTTCACCTACTATATCTCCCTCTAATGAGATAGAGAAAATCAAGTATGGGACTACAAATGAAGAATTGAAGGCTAAAGAAGTAGGGCCGGTCATTAGTCCAGAGGAATATGAATGGAAAAGATGACAAAGACTAACAAAGTCATCAAGGTTATGTCAACAGGTATGCCAAATACAAGTGATCATTGAACCAAATCACAAAGGAACTTGCAACATCAAATATGTAGATATTGATACTATACATACTTTCACTAAGCCACTTCAAGAAGAGTCAGAGACTTCATCTTATGACTCTAATCACTCTAAAATAAGATCTATTTATGAAATTACCCATTCAACAAAAACTATGACTACTTCATCATGAATGTTGAAACTTTGTTTGCTGAACCTGTTACTGTCAAACCATGATATGTAGTCCAGTCTGAAGTAGAGGATGGTGCTAGTGGTAGGTCTGTTGGGTTAGATCCCCTACATACTTGCATAAACTTTGATAATCATGTTCTAACTCTTCTTGTTCTCGAGATGCTTACACAAGGTAGTCTTCTAGAACTCGACTTGTCAGTTCGAAGTTGTGATGATAATATCATGAATTCCCTTGAACCTGTTAAACTTTATCCCTGGTACATCCTGAACTTATTGATTGTACTCTCCAAGATCAACGTTTGAATATACCTACCTTTGCCAATGACTATACATTAACCTATTATCTTAATGTAGTTGAACCAATGGACTCTTCCACCAGTGAACAAAGTGAGAACATGATAGCAACAAATGTCAAGTATCTTAGTTGCAAAAATAAAAACAATAAAAATAAGAGTTCTAATGGTGAAAACCACATTGTGGCGGTGTTAGAATAAAAAATAGTAAAAATAAATGATGTACCTATCGGTGAAAACCTCTCTGAGGTGCTTGAAGGTGAGATACTTAACATTTTGCCTGATCACTTTCAAGAGCGATCATCAGTGTTAATTGAAACTACACAGCTAGTAAACATTGGAATAGAAGAATCTCGGCACACCATACATGTAGCTCAATCCTTGTCAACCAAAGAACTAAAAGAATTTGTTGGTTTCTTCACAGAAAAGAAGATCAATTTTGCATCGACATATGCTGATATGTCGGGTCTGGATCCTGACCTCATAATGCATCATCTTTTTATCACTCCAATAGTTAAACCTATTAAGCAAAAACTTTAAAAAATGCATCCTCATGTTTCATTACTTGTTAAGGCTGAGCTAGAAAAATTACTAAAAGTTGGATTCATCAAAGCAATTGATTATGCCGAATGGATATCTAATATTGTACCAATTTCCAAACCTGAAAAATCAATACGTGTTTGCATAGATTTTAGAGATTTAAATAAAGTCTGTCTGAAAGATGATTTTCCACTACCCAACATAGACATGATCGTGGACATGACTGCTAGCTATGAAAAGGAACTCTTTAATGATTTTTTTTTTGGATACAATCAGATCAGAATTGCATCTGAGGATCAAGAGAAAACAACATTCACCTGTGCATGGGGAACTTTCTGCTGGAATGTAATGCCCTTCAGTTTAAAGAATGCATGTGCTACTTATCCAAGAGCTATAACAACAATTTTTCATGATATGATGCACAAAAACATGGAGGATTATGTTGATGATACTCTAGTTAAATCTATGAAAAGATCAACACATCTATCAGAACTAGGTCCAATATTAGATGGGATGAAAACATTCAAACTCAGATTAAATCCCAAGAAATGTACATTTGGGGTTACATCTGGTAAGCTCCTAGGATACATTGTTTTAGCGAAAAGAGTTGAAGTGGATCCAGAAAAAGTTAAGGATATCATGGAAATGTCACCTCCAAAGATTGTTAGTGAAATGAGAAGTTTACAAGGGTGCCTCCAATCAATAAGACACTTTATTTCTCAGCTAAAAGATAAGGCTCAACCATTCACAAAGGCATTACGGAAAGGAGTTACATACAATTGGAAGAAATATTGTGAACAACATCTAAAGAAAATCAAGAAATATCTTTCTAATCCACCCACATTGATGCCACCAATTCAAGGCAAGCCATTGATTCTCTACATATCAACTACTGATACATCATTGGGGGCACTTTTGGCACAACAGGATGAGAATAAAAAGGAAAGAGATATATATTATATCAGCAGGCCCTTGGTTTCCTATGAGATGAACTATACTATCATAGAGAAACCTTGTTTGGCATTGGTCTTTGCATCATAGAAATTAAGACACTACATGCTAGCACATTCTATCAAGCTAGTGGCTAAGATTGATCTACTCAAATACCTTCTTAGCAAAGCAACACTTGCAGGGAGATTAGCTAAATGGGTCATGGTTCTTACAAAATTTGATATTGAATATATAGAACACAAAGCTATCAAAGGATGGGTCATTGCAGATCAACTTGTTGATGCTCTGCTTGAAGACAATCAACCTTTGCACATAGAATTTTTGGATGAATCTATCATGCACTTTACTCAACAATCATGGAAAATGTTCTTTGATGGGTTTTTCACTCAAAAAGGTTCTAGTGATGGAATACTTTTTATCGCTCCTCAAAGATATTCATTCCCAAAGGCTTACAAGTTTCTCTTTCTATGCACAAACAATATTGTAGAATATGAAGCTTTGGTAAATGGAATTAAGCTAGCTATTGAATGGAAGTTTGTTGAGTTATACATCTATGGAGACTCTCAACTAATTATCAACCAAATCAATGATATATATTAGACTCAAGATGAGAAACTGGTGCCCTATATAAGAATCATTGATGACCTCAAGAAATACTTTACCTTTGTATCATTTCAACAGATTCCCAAATCAGCAAACAGAGCAGCAGATGCTATGGCTACCTTGGCATCTATACCACAACTACAAGAATCTGAGTTCTACTTTGAATTGTTGGCGGAAGAATTACATTATCCTTCTTATGATTCCCTTGAGTCCCAGATGGTCTGTTCTATCATTGGACATGATTCATCTCGCTATAGCCATATTTACTCTTACTTGCATGACCAAATTATTCCTGCTAATCTTACCCGTAACGAGAAAAGGAACCTACTCTAAAATGCTTCAAAGTATGTCATCATCACTAACGATCTATATAGATGAGGTTTGGATAGTACTTTGCTTAGGTGTCTAAAAACCGAAGAGTCCCAATGTGTATTAACTAAAGTACATGAAGGTATTTGTGGATCTCATTCAAACAGTCTTACTTTAGCTCAAAAACTACTACTGGCCAGATATGGAGAAAGATGCTATAAAATTTGCTAAAACTTGTGAGAAGTGCTAGCTACATGGAAATCTCATACATGCTTTAGCAAGGGATCTAATACCTTTTATCACACATTGGCCTTTTCAACAATGGGTGTTTGACCTCATTGGCCAAATCTATCCCGCATCATCAAATAGACACAAGTTTATCATAAATGCCACTGAGTACTTCACTAAGTGGGTAGAAGCAGTTCCGCTAATCAAAGAAATTGGTAAACAAGTAGCTCTATTCATCCTTAACTATATCATTTGTAGGTATGGGATACCTTCTTACATTGTGACTGACAATGGAGGGCAGTTCAAAAACAAAGATCTAGATGAGCTCTATGAAAAGTTCAAAATGAAACAGCACTGGTCATCCATATACTACCCTCAAGGTAATGGACAAGCTGAAACATCTAACAAAAATGTGTTGACTATCTTACACAAAACAGTAAGTAAATCTGGAAAGGATTGGCATCTACAACTCAATCCTGCACTATGGGCTTATAGAAAAAGTATCAGAACACCTACTAAGGCTACACCTTTTTCTTTGGTGTATGGGTCTAAAGCAGTCTTTCCTGTTGAGGTGGAATTACCTTCTTTGAGAGTTTCTTTGCAAGGTCTTGTTATTGATGAAGACTACATAATATCTAGATTGAAAGAACTCGAGTTGTTGGATGAATGTCGACAAGTAGAGTTTGATCATCTAAGAGCGTACCAAAAGAGAATGTCTAGGGGTTATAACAAGAAAGTTCAATAAAGAGAATTTTAGGTTGGTGACCTTGTTTTGAGACAAATCCTAAAAGTCAATAGTTTCGAGACAAAAAAGGGAAGTTTGAACCCAAAAACCCATACAACAACCCGTATAGCTAAAAATTAAAAATTAAAAAATTTTAAAAATTTTAAAAAATCAAAATGCCTTGGTGAAAACCTAGTAAACAGGCACCTGGGTAAAAAAAATAATCTTTGCCAAGTAGGTGAAAACCTAGTAAATAGGTGCCTCTTATACTAAAGTGCTCCATTTATCAATGCCTATTTTCATTCCCGCTTTCCTACATCTTTGCTTTTTCTTGTACATATCTTTTAGTCGCTTTTGTGACATCTGGTTCTTTTGGAACTCTCATGGCTTGAAACTGATCAATGTCCTAGTATTATGGTAGTCGACTGATCAATTTACATGTCTTAAGCTCTATCAATCAAGTCATCTTCCTATCAGTAGTACTAGGTCATCCACTCTAAGTCAGTCACTTGTCTCCTAACTACTGAAGAGTTTTATCACTCAGTAAACAAGCAAAACAAGACTACTGAAAACAATCACTAAACTATTTGAGATATGATTGAAATTTTTCTTTGTGTGTTGTCTTTTAAATTGGTTTTCAATTATTATTCCCTCTGAGTAACTTGAGGAAGTCTATCTTGACTAAGAGGAGCAAGGATTGGGGGCATAATACTTTTCTTTGTTTTCTTCTTGTAGGAATAATTTCGATGATCTGGAAACATCTAATCAGCTGGGTGTATGTGATAAGTGTCTTCACATCAAGGTGAAATCGCCACACATACCTCAACTCTGCTTATTTGTATGCTACAGGGAGGTTGGAGTTATTTATTTGTCTATTTTGAGGGAATTTATTTAATGTGCAATCCAGATGCGTGCATAATCTATCCAAGGATATGAATGAAAAAAGGGTCATTGTAGACAAGATAATTAATATTGCATATGAAAAGAAAGGAACTCTATTTTGCCTATTGTATTTGTAAAACACTCAGTGAAGAAAATTAAGCATACCAAATCCAATGACTATGTATAGGTTGCATTAATTCTAAATTTTATGCATTTAAAGTGATTTTGGATTGATAACAATGATCTCTTTATCTTTTGAATGAGAGTCTAAAACAATCATCATTTCTCAGCTAAGTGATCTCTTTTTCATCATCATTTCTCAGCTAAGTGATCTCTTTTTCATCATCATTTCTCTGATCGAGTGCTTGTGTATTGAGACGTTACTGCATACATGAACATCTTATATAGATCCATATATTTTATTATATACTTATTTGCATTCACATTATCACATGAAAAATAAACATTTGCATTACTAGTTACTTATTTTCATCATTTATTTGCATATAGAAAAACAAAAACAAAAAGCATTCATATTCATCTCCATTACATACATCCATACTGAAAAGATATGCATACATATATAATAAATCAAATAGAACAACATCTGATAACTAATTAACACAAGTATGATGAAATCATATCAAGAGCTCGTATATCTCATCATAATCTCAGTGTCTAAGAGTACAAATGATAGAAACTGTCAAATACAATGTTTCATTGGAGAAAGAATCATATAGGCTACAAAAATGGGGTATATAACAAAATCTAGGAGATATAACAAATCTAACTCCTTGCCTCTCCCTCATCATTGGGTGGAGGAGGTGGTGCCTGCTGATCGATGTCATGTCTGGGTGCCCTAGCTCCCTCAGATTGAGCCATATACTGACAATACAGAATAACCTGGTGCGCTACTGGGACCGCTACACTATAAGTTGTGATGTAATAAGATGCATGACTCGTCTGATGCAAAACCTCTCACTGAAGAGCATCTCGCTCTGCTCTCACCTCTACAAGCTATCAATCACACTCAACTCTAATCTCAACAAGCTATCGGTCTTGCTCTACAAGTTACATCTGCACCACTATCAACTATGACTGCAAACCTATCAACCTATTCCTTAAAGACTGTACTACATCTAGTACTCCCTGCTCTCTCCCAACATCTCCCTCTCCGCCTCCCTTCTCATCTCTCTGCTGCCTAACCTACCTAGGAGCCACTCTATCCTCCTCACCTCCAACCTCTACTGCCCTAACACTACCAGCCTCAACCCCAATAGCTCCTAAGGATCCACCCTCCCCTCTTTGTCATTGTCATTGTCTACCTCTCGTTGGTACCTTGTTGTTACTAGCACCAGGATCACCTCTTGTCTGCCTAGGTGCATCCGCTCTCTATCCCTATACCTAACCTGGTACTTGTGCCTGTGCTGGTGCATCCTCCTCAATCTCCTCTATAAGAGGTGCATGCTCTCCCAAATTTGTAAATCGAGGGATTGGATGTCTCTGAAACCAATCTCTATACTAGCAAAATGCTTTCGCATCTGCTATATCCTCTAAGTAATTCCATATCTACGGTTGTAAATCCACTAATTCCTGCATACTCAGTGCATATGATAGTCGAGGTTCCCATCCTCATCTCTCCTCCTCCTCATATCTAGCGTATGTTGTGAACTCCTGGGATATACTCTGTAGACTCCCATACTATCTCGTCACCCTAAACACTACAAACTGCTCAATAATAGACACCAATCTGCCAGTGAGAGGTTGAGTCATAAACATGTCCTTCCTCTGCACTCTCCAATCATCCCATAGCTCTAGACCCCTATACAGTCTCCATACTACAACAATCAAATCATCCAACTACCTCCTCCAATAGTCAATCTTGCCCAGGTGGACCTGAGTATCATAACTCGAATAACAACAAACAATAGGCTGGTACACCTCTCTAGAATCATCTATAATAAGTTTGCATACCGAGATATGCTCCCATGCCCATATCTGCAAAACTAACACACCTGTTGCCATGCTCTTCCCCTCCCGATACATATTCTCATCCATCTCATGATATATATATGAGCGAGTAAACATGATCCCCACCCTAATCTCACAGGATGAGTCAACAACCTCTCAAGCATTCTACCCCAACCACATATATATCCTCCGGCGTGATGGTCATCTCTCCAACCGATAAATGAAAGGTGTTATGCTCTGAATGAAAATGCTCAACTAAAGCAGTCAACATACCATGATTCACATGAATACCAGGCATCTGAAATAGGTATCTGAATCCACACAAACCAATATGCCCTCTCTCTATGTCTGATAACTCATGAACTAGCCTCATCGTCAACATAAATGTACACCGAAACTGAATATCCGACAATTGAATCTACAAAATCAAACATACAAATCATCAGCACGTGATCAAATTTCCACTAAAAATATGTTAAACATGCTCACGAATCCAAATATACAACATTCAAAATAAAAAATTGTTGTTTACAGTAAAAAATGCTTGTTGTTTTTTATACAAGTTTCCACAGACAAGCAGTTACTCGTATGAGCAAACATTACACCCCGCACGAGTAAACATTCTCATATGAAAAACAATATCCTCTTGCACGAATAAATGGTCCTATAAGAACACTATCGTACAAAGCAAGGGTATACACCAGACGATAAACCCTACTTGCTTAAATGACAAAACAAAAAAAGGATAGATACTCGTACAAGAAATGGTCAGGAACCGCACAATAAAACGATGACAACGACTTTAAACAAAATTAAAAATAACAAAAATTCAACAAAAATTCAAAAATTAAGGATTGCAAAGGCTAAAGATTTATCACTTACTACTGGGTTGTAGTTTCGCAGTCGATTATGTCGTCTCTGGCACTTGAATCAATGCTCCTGAATCGGAATAGCCATTTTTCTTCATAGAAGGTTTTTCAAATTTTTAAACTTTGAGAGGTAAAAATAAATTATAAATGACACATTGAACCCCTTATATAGCCCAAACCCTAATTTTTAAACTTTCTTTGATGGACATAAACCTTGTACCCTAAGCTAAATCGACAGTCCTGAGTCCATTTTCGGGATCAAAATCAAAATATGACGTCAAATTTCTAGTCAAAATTTCAAGACGTTGACCACTTAGCACTTTCATCCTCAAGTCAATTTTCAAATCATTTTATGCTCACTTCAATTCAAGATCTCAATTTAATTCAAAAATCAACTCTGATTTTAATTCTTCAAACATCAATCTTCGTGCTCAAATAATTATCATCGCTCAAAATTGCCTAAAATCATTGTACCCTCGCTATCTTTCGATTTTGCTCTCAAGTGGGCATACTCATTACACCTTTTTAGTGATCATCATCATCATCAAAAGTCAAGAAATTTTTCAAATCATCTGCATCTAAAGTCGAGTAAAATTATTTTCAAATAAAGAAAATCAATTAAACCTTGTTACTAGGGGCATCTTAACTAAATCACATTGTATCAACTTGAGATTCTTTGATGTCAAATAAAGCAATCTCTAGGGGTATATCAATCTTTGTCCTTATCTGAATCAATCTTCAAATCGATGTTTAGTTTCATCACATCAAATCAAGCTAGACATTTTCTATTGCTAATCAGTTCTTGTTCAATCAAGTTCGGAATCAGTTCTTTCACTTTGCTCAGTCGATTCTTGTTCAATCAATTTTGGAATCAGTTGCGTCTCTCACTCAATCTAGTTCAATCAAGTTCTAGATCGATGCTCATTTCTTGATCCATCAAATTCAAGAACGGTATCTCTCTCTTTGTCGATTCTTGTTCAATCAAGTTTAGGATCGGTATTGCTTTAATCAAATCTGTTCAGTTTCATCGCTTCAAATCAAGCTAAACATCTCGCTCTTCATTGGTTTGTGATCCATCAATTTCAGAATTGATATCTATTTGATATCAAATATTCTTTGAACCAACGTGCTACTCACACATTAATTCAAAGAGGGGCAAATGTTGATTACGCATTAATTCTTATGTATGATTAGATGTTAATTTGATTTATGTGTTACTGACCCTAGACTAACACATTTATTGTATACGTGAGTTGCGTTATATGCATGTTTCATGTTTGTGAGTGTATGGGGTGAGAGGAGAAGATTTTCCTTCACTCATTGTGGTGAAACAGGGAACATCATGATTCTCCTTCACTGGTGTGTCTACTATGGTTGTATATATATGCACATGTGATTCGTTGTTGCAGGAGATTGTAGGTACTAGTACCGTGAAGGTATGGGGTATCGTCTCCACCCTGCTTCATAGGTCTGAGCATGCCTTATTGGTCCGATGGAAGTGGATGAGATAGTCGTAAGACCCTATATTTTACCCCTAATCAAGATCAATAGTGAGCATTATCAGTCATCCGTCAGTTACCTATGTCTGGTATGCGAGTCATGAGTTTATCTGGTGTCCTTCAGTTGCGTGTTTGCGTTTGTGAAATTAACTATTAAATCTTAAGTGATTAATTAGTTAATTATGTTTATCGTGCATTCATAAATAAAAGGAGTTAAATTAAATAGGACTCCTTTTTGTGTGATCAATCAATAAATCCAATTGTTTAATTCATATTTCTAGCAAGTTTGATTAATATTTATTTTCAAAATGGTGAATTCAATAAGTATATGTATTTTTAATAGAAATTGTGAAAATTAGCTATGTATATGCATTTTTGTAGAAAGGTTAAATGGAATTGGAAAAGTAAAATAATAAAATCTTTTACCCTCATTGACTTTTGAAATATAATTTTTAAGTTTTAAATTATTTGAGAAAATTAAATAAGGAAGAAAAAAACATTTTTGAATATTAACTTTTTGGAAATGATTTAATTGGTTAAAAATAATTTCAACCTAAAATGGATTTTTAGGTCAAAATTTCCTTTTAACCTATATTTTTCATTAAATTTGGGAGAGGCTATTTGTTTAAGGGTTTGGATTGAAAATTTTGGGGCATCTCTGGTTGAAGAAATTCTTTAGTTGCAGGTTGGGCTCTTCTTCAAATTACTTCCAAGATTGCTTTTACAGGTTGGTTTCTTCTTTAATTTTTTTTTTTTTTAATTTGATTTGAAATAAATCTTTGTGTGTGTTTTGAAAAATCATTTAAATTTGTGGAATGAGGAAGAGTAGCAATTAACTTTTGAATTTAGATCCTCCTTGATTTCATTTCCAATCTCCAAATCAATTTCTTATTTGTTCAAAATTGGTTTCAAAATTGAAATTGGGTGTGGCTGTTCACAGTGGGTTTTGTTAAAAATTTTATATGAATCATTTCAATTCTTGTTTTAAAATGAGAAATTTGGATTATATATGGTAAAATTGGAGTGGGGAATGTTTGAAATTTTTTGAAATTCACACCTATATGGGGTTATGCTGATAAACTTTTCCAAATTTTAGTTTTCTGGGACTGGTTATTTAAAAAAAAAAATGATATTCAATTTTTTGATTTTTATGAGAACTTTGACTATTAATGTTTGTTTAGACTCAAAAATTTTCTGAGTTACAACTGGAAAGTTGCTTTATATATATATATATATATATATATATATATATATATATACATATATATATATGTATATATATATACATATATATATATGTATATATATATACATATATATATATGTATATATATATACATATATATATATATATGTATATACATATATATATATATATATGTATACATATATATATATATATATATGTACATATATATATACATATATATATATATATATATATATATATATATATATATATATATATACTGTGGGGTGGTTTTGGGCTGCCATGGACCCCACGACCCCATGGTTGGGGAGCTATGGCTTCCCCAAGCCATGGGGGGAGCTCTGGCTATGAGGCCATGTCGTGGCCTCCACATAGTCGTGGATGTGGGGAGACCATGACATGGTCTCCCACAACCTTCCCCTTTGGAAAGGGAGCCCACGTGGGTGGGCTTTATTTCTTAAAACAAAATAAATAAATTTTAAATTTTTATTGTATTTAAAAAGTTTTTTTAAAATTATTAAATATTTTAATTAATATATATATATATTTAGTTTGTATTTTTTTTAATTATTGGTTTAAATTTTATATTATTTGGGAAATTTGATAATTAAATAATATATTATTTGGAAATTTTGAAAATTAAATAATATATTATTTGGGGAAATTTGGAAATGGATAGATATAGTTGGAAATTTAATGATATTGTCTTTTTAGTGAAATATTGATTTTAGATGAATAAATGCATCTATTAATTTATTTATTTATATATGTATAGTTCAAATGCATAAATGTATATTTCGGTGTTTGATTTATGGTGGTTTTTCAAATGTGGTATTTTTAAAATTCAGATAGATTAGAAAACTTTGGCCAAGTTGTATGTTAAACGAAATGGAAAAATTAACGTCATATTAGAGTACAAAAGATGTGTATTTTCACTTATTGTATTCACATTTTCTTTCGAAAATGGCAAGTCCTTGGATATGTGTTTTAGCTATTTCATGAGGTTGTTATTGCAATACCCTAAAAATCATCACCTAAACCATGGGTCCCTAATCTCAACAACATCACCAAGGTCCTAACCAAAGGCAATTAAATCAACCTTGAGAACCTAATTAATTAATTCTTCAATCATTAATGTTACATGGCAAGTTAATCACTTTTATTTAATTAAATATTTATTTGATTAACTAAATCATTCCAAGTAAATCATTTTGATCAATTATCCTATTTATTTAATTAAATATCCTAGCATATTTAATTAATTAATAAATTTTCCATTTAATCGTAAAAGAGGAACTAAATTACAAAGAGAGATTTATCACAGAAAGAGGAATTAATCTGCAAAAGAAAGAGTTAAATTGAAAACAGAATAAAAGAATTAAATTGAGAGAAGAAATCAAACATAAGATATTTCTTTTTTCTAAAATTGAGATAACTTGAGAAATAAAAAAAACAATTAAATTGAATTAATCATTTTTTCTAAAATTAAAACTCAAAGCTTTTCTTAAGGAAAGAGGTTTAGTTATATTGAAAAGGCTTTTTCTAACTAAAAACCCTGAGCAAATGAAAGAAAAGTGAATGGAATCACCTATTTTTATGTCAAGTGCATGGAATCAACTAAATTTATCTCCAATGCAAACTCAGACTTCTAATCTGATCTCTCAATTATTGCAATTATCCTAAAATGTGCTTATTTCTTGAATAATCTCAACTGCTTATTGATAATCGATCTTGATTGTTGGTCTCTCTTTTGAGTCTCTATAAATTCATCCTTCATCTCTCATTCAAAACACCCTGGAGATTTATTGTTATTATGCAGATTTTGCTCTGGAGTCATTGAAGATATTGTGCTTTGAGATTATTACATCTTAGTTTAGCTTTTTGCATATTTAGTTTAATTATGATTGCTTGAATTCATATAGCTTATTCTGCATCTATCTAGTTTAATATTCATTCATCTATCTTAATCTTGCATATCTAGCTTAATCTTGCATACATTTAGCTTATTCTTGTATCTTGGTGTAGTCTAGTCACTGGTATTGCTTAGACAAATCTGAGAGCAAGTCTATACTCGCATATTTTAGAAGGCAATAGGTCAATTTGTTATGGTTTTCATATTCATGATTATATCTGTCTAACCATGCATGCATTGACTTAGTTTAAGTGTTGTGTCTTACAGCTTATAGACTTATCCACTTTTCACACACATAGCTATCGTATCTAGTCATGTCTCTAGTTAGAGAATCGTCAGTCGTTAACTATGGGCAAGTGCTTGTTTGGCCAAGTGGTTTTCTATTTCTTTGAACTTCGCATACTATTTCTTGTATATACCTTGGTTTTGGGAGTTCATTTGTTTTGTGGTTAAGTGTCATATGGGAGAGTGGCTTTTGAGTGGGGGTCGCACCCAAAGTGGTAAGCAGGGTAACCCATCAAAAGTTTGTCTAAGTAAGTGATAAATTAATAAATTATTAAGTGGTTTGGTAGATGAAACACTAAGTAAGATAATTGTGTCTTGTTCATGGGTTGAGTGCTAGTATAGACTCAGGATGCAATGAGAAGGCCTGAAATGGAAATCCAACAACCTTGTCTTCATGAAAGGATGTGGTGGGTCCACATGAGACTTGGATGGGGCCGGGGGTTTGGGAGAGGTTACTAGGATAACCCATGATGGGGGTCAGGACCTATGGAGGCCTGCCAGGATAACCATACCAAGCTATGTGATGACACTCTTCCCTTATGTTCACTAGTGTGCATTTTTTGTTGATTTTGCTTGGAGCACTATTGTGGGAGTCATATCTATTTTTTAATGCTTTTTATGAGTACCTGATATTCATGTTAGATCATGTGATGCTTATGATAGTTTCCCTGGTGCTCCAATTGTTCTCTTGTATTTACTCCATATCATGTTTCAGATGGATCCTCTTTCTTATTCTTGGATCATTCATGTATCTATTGGACCCTATGTGGTCATATGTATTATTTTCTTTTGTATGCCTTGATGGCAGGATGTAATCGATGTGAACCTTATGTATTTTTCATCTTTTATTTAATAGAATGGTCTTGCACTTGAATCACACCCAGAGATGTAGCCCATTAGGGGTGAACTCTGATATTAATTGGTGTTGTATGGTGTATGTGTTCATCTGTTTCCTTTTAATTTTGGATGTATAAATGGCATTATGGTTAAAATGTATAATGTAATTTAGGTGATATTAATCTCAATTGTATGTATGAGGCTATTAATTAATGCAGTAATATGGATTATGATGGATGCAACTTAGTGATGTAATGTAGCTAATGTCAGATGTATATATTCAAACTTTCTAGTTAATTCTCTTATGGAATTTAATTTCTATGTCCTTGTGGTAATCATTTTATCATGAGTAGGTTTAATCATTCTTATTGTTAATTGGATTAATAAACCTTAATGTTCATTGGATTAATCGAGTAATCTTTGTTGGAAACCCTTTAGGTGTTTAAGTTAAGTCCTTCACTTTTGCAAATGTTATAGCAATATATAATTTAGTGCATCTTTAAGTTCTTTAATGTTAAAAAAAATTATTTGTACTCTTTTCGAGAGTTTTAGTTGAATCCTTTAGGGTTTCTTGGCAAGGCATTACATCCTTAATCCATGCCTGCTACCTCAAACCAATCCTATCCCTTCATGATCAAATCGATCTTGGCCCTCCATTGGCCCCCTCCAATCTATAAATCGAAGCCTCTTTTCCTCACAAAGGGGACTTCCATTCTTCTATCCTTATGCTATGAATTTCTCCTCTCATCTCCCTCTATCACATCTTTATCATTTGCACATAGTGTTGTATCAAATCCTCAATCCTCATCCATTAATAATCCACGAATCCAAATCCTATCAAATCCTAATCTTGTTGAGAAAAGGAGAGAAATCCACATCCACATCAAGCAAGGACCAAATCAAGTGGATCATCAAAAGGGGTGCCTTCACTTCATCAAGCTAATTCTGATGGAGAGCTGAAAGACAAGGTATAAATTTGGTTATGTGTATTTGTATTATGTCTTGTTTGATTTATTTCCATTCTAACCTCGTTTGTCCCTTCTCCGTCTTTTTCCCCTCTTCATTCTTTCACACATGTCCCTAATTCAACATTTTTGCAAGTTTTTGTGTCTTATGAAGTTACAGGTTATGCTTTCAGCGTGAAATCCTATAGGACTTGCTTTTGGGTGTCGTACGAGCTTCTTCTTTTCATCATATAGCTATGTGAGTATTGTTTGTACAAATTTCTTCTGCATATCGTATGGTGAAGTAGGGTTTTTTTGTATGGTGAAGTAGGGTATTTTTTATGGTGAAGTAGGGTTTGTCGTACGAGTTGTTGCTCTCTATTTTTTCATATCAGGAATAGATAAGTTGTTTTTAGGAGTCTACTCATATATATGGAATATAACATTTAAGTCTTAGTTGCATTTCCTCTTCTCTTTTCTCTTTCTTATACTTTAAGTTATATTCCATATATATTGTTAGGATGTTTGAGAGGGGTTTTGGACCTCCAAGAGTTATAATGCAACTATTTTTTTGAAGATCTTCCAAATTTCACACTTAGTCAAATTTCAGGGCATTTCAGGATCAGGGGTTTTTGGATGTTTTTGATAGCCTAACAAGTGTTTTTGCAAAACGTTAGTCCAAGTTCCTTCTTTCCAAAGACTATCTTGCTAAAACAACATGACTACTAATGCATTGCTTTTGTAGGTTGCCTAAGGAGAGACAAGAAAACATCATGTCTTTCTTTTAAATCATTATCTTAGGAACCTAGATCTAATTAGGGGTAAAAGAATAACTTTCTTTGTGTTTGAGGAAAGTGTAGAGGTAGGAGAGTATGCTCTGGTCTATATGGACAATCAGAAATCTAGACCCTTGAAATTTTTCTTGTTTGCTTGCACGCTTTTACCCTTAGTAGGCCTACCCTCTTGATTTGGTGAGAGGGGAACGACCCAAGTGAATATGGCTAAAACCCAAGCATTCCAACTCACTATAATAAATAGGCCTTTTGAGATGAAAATCTCAGAGGACGAAGCTATTTGAGTTTATACTCATATCAAGCACTTTTTAAGGCCCTTTGAGGTCTAAATCATGCTTGCATGATTACATCTTCCTTGGTACTTTGTAGGGTTATACATCTCAATCGTGCTTGCACGACTACAAAGGGTAGTCTTCTAATGGAAATCCTTACTAAGAGCCCTAGGAATAGAAGCCACCTGGTTCACCTCCAAAAGGTGGATAATATTTGTGCAAGAGAGATAGTAACTCCCCCAAGAGACTTGTCATTTTGTGCCCCCATTAGCATTTGGAGTCAGCTAATACGACATTGAGAATCCATTGCATGAGACTCAGTGACTATATTCTAATTAGCTATAGGGTGTGTACTTGAGTTAGCAAGCAAAGGTTTTCTGCCTCATCGAACTTCCTAGGATAGTACAATGTATAGTCAATGTGTATTCGTTGCTTGATATCTCTTGCCAAGTTCATCTTTCATCAAACCAATCAACCTTTCCTCTTTTAATCATCAAAAAAATCTTGAATCCACTTTCATCCATTCAAGAAATCATCCTTCCACAACCAATATTTCTATCCAAATCATTCATCCAACTTTGTGTAGCCTTCCTCTTTCTCCTTCCTATTATCTATCCATTATTTCATAATCATTCTCCTTCTAATTGAATCAAATTTCCAAAATTCCAATCAATCAATCAATTCATCTTTCTAATCCAGTTATCCAATCTGTCGTCAATCAATCATCCAATCCTTTAATCCAATCAAATCTAACCCATCATCAATTCCCATCTAAGTCCTAATCTAAAGGCTAAGGTGCCATCCTAATCCAAATCAAACCTATCCTCAATTAAATCCAATCCAATTTAATCCAATCCAATTCAATCCAATTTAATCCAATCCAATTCAATCCAATCCAATTCAATCCAATTCAATCCAATCCAATCCAATCCAATCCAATCCAATCCAATCAAGCCCTAATCCAAAGACCAATCCAATCAAATCAAGTCCTAATCCAAGGACCAATCCAATCAAATCAAGTCCTAATCCAAAGACTAATCCAATCAAATCAAGTCCTAATCCAAGGACCAATCCAATAAAATCAAGTGCAATCCAAACCAAATCTAATAAAATCCAATCCATCATCATTCAAAGCCAAGTCCTAATCCCCATCTTCATTCAACATCATCATATCATCTTTCTCCTCCAAAACATATTCATCCAATTCCAATATAAACATGGCTACCCAAAACTTCATGGCTTGGTATGAGCAGATGCTCATGGAAGTTCACAAAGTGCCTCAACCTACCTACCAAGTCAATCCCTTTAACTCCCATCCATCTATCATATCCCCATCCATTTCATCTCAACACACTATATCCAATCCCAGTCTATATCATATCTCAAATCTTTCCTCTATCTTTGACAAGGTAAATCCATCTTATTCCCCATCTATATCTCTGTATTATCCCTCATCCTTATACCCCTCTAATCCAATATGAATACCTTCATCTCCCCTCCCCTCCACATCCCAATCCCCATCCTTTTACAACACATTCATTACCTCTACTCCCCATCCAAATCCTTTAATCCATAGTCCTCCAAGCATTAATCCTAATTCCCTAATCCATTATCCCAATCCTCCATCCAATCCTCATCCCCCAATCCATCTAATCCTAATCCTCCAAAATCCATATTATCCACATCCTCTGAGTCCAACATCCATAACCTTATCCAAGACATGCTAGTAAAGGAGACAAAATCCCCACCTCAAAATCAAGTTGTCACGTCTCCTCAAGTCCTTCATCCACCTCAATCACCTCCACCTCAAAACAAATCCGGACCCTCTGCACTTCATGATACCCCCATTCCTTCATTTACTCACATTGAAACTTCCATATCCTCCTCGATCACACAATCCCCACAACTCCAAACATGCCAAAAGCTTGTTCTAAAGAATGCTAGCATAGAATCCTCTTCATCTCATGATGCATCTCCCTCCACTCCATCTAATATTATCATCCCCTCCACTTCCTCTCATGATCATATAATTCCTCTGTCCAACCCTCTCCCACCACCACATGATCCTCTTCCATCTCATGATTGAATCACCCCTCCCACTCCATCTCATGATAACCTCCCTAGTCAAGATCAAAGTATTCCTTTATCTCCATGTCATGATTCCAATCCACCTAAAGATACTAATCTTCCTTCCATATCCCATCCCCCTCAAAATGGACTCACATCTTGTTTCCAAAATAATAAATATCCTATTGGAAAAAGAAGCGCTCAAGATGTTGGTATATCTCCTAATTCTCATAAATCCAAAAGTCCCCCATGTAAATCAAAACCCCACCATCCCTCATCTTCCACATCCATCTTAGGACCTTATGTTCCAATGCTCAATCTTCCATTCCTTCCATCCATTTTGGGTCCTTACATCCCTCCATCCACCACCCCATCACCTCAAATAATCCCTAAGAAAGGTCAACAAAGTAACACATCATTGAATCCCTTCCAATATTCTCCCTCCACCATCCCATGCATAAAATCCATCAAATCGATACCCTCATGCACCTGGCCCATTTCCATTGGAAGCAAATTTGGATGCCCAATCTAAAAAGCATAAAGCTCAAAATCCATAAAAATCAAAGGATCAACATGTCCCCTCAAAACGACATGCTCAAAATAAAAATATGATCTGAAAGAAAGGACAATCCAAAAGGTCACAAAGCCCCCCCCCCAAAAAAAACAAAAAACTATGTGGATTCCTAAGATACTTCTAGAATAAGAAAAACCAAAATTGGCATCCAAACTTGCTAATCCAAAAGCTCCATCCATTCATAAGTCCAATCCTCCATCTAACACTCCTCCATCTTCAAAATCCATTTTGGGTCCTTATGTCCCAAAATCCACCATCCCAACTCCATCATCCCCTTCTTCTATTTTGGGTCTTCATGTCCCAAAATCCATACTTTATCCTCCATCTAATTCAAAACCCTCTCCTCCACTACTCCACAACCTTTCAAGTTGTGTGCCAATGTTGATCTTCCACAAACTTTTCAAAACCCCATCCATTATCCACCATCCATTTTTCACAATCCCATTATGTTAGTTCAATCCTTTGCAAATCCTTATCTTCTATCCCCTATCCATTTAATCTCCCCATTTATTTTTACCAATATCTATGATCATACCTCTAGTTCAAAGAAATACTAAGGGATACCATCCATGGAACTAGATGCTTGAGTCCTCCCTTCCTCCTTCAAGCATCCACTATCTTTCATATCCACTCATCCCCATCCTTATCCATCCAAACTATTCCAAAAAATTCAAAAATTCAAAAACAAAATTAGAAAAATTAAAGAAAAACTATTTCATCCAATGGTGAAAACCACTTCTTGTGGTGCCTTGGGTAAGTACCATGATGAAAACTTGGTAAAGAAGCATCATATGTAATCCACCCTCTTCCATTCTACACTTGGGGGCAAGTTTCTTCCATGTTATCTTACCATCTTCATTATCCATCTCTTATCCTTTATCCACCTCCTGTTTGCATCCATCCTCCTTTCCTATATTTGATATTGACTATCCTATCCATATCCTCCATCTCATATCCCTCATCCTATCCAAATGCAATCCTCCACTCTTATCTTTGGTCTTGATCATGTTAAAGGCAAAATAATATGCACGCATGCTTTGGAAAACACAAGCCTTAAATCCTTTGTTAGACAACTCAAATAACTAGAGGATAACTGAGAGGGGAGGGGGGTGAATCAGTTGTCACCAGATTACAAAAGCATTCAAATCCTTGTTACCAGAACACATAAACTCAATACCAGAATGCATAAACCAAAAACTAGAATAACTGTTATAGCAATTAAACATAAGCATAAATCACAGAACATTTACCATCCATCCATAACACATGACACCAAGATTTATACGTGGAGAACCCAGTAAAGGGAAAAACCACGATGGGAAGCCTACCCACAGTTAGATAATACTTCTACAGTAAGTATGTGATTACACTATGAGGGGCATGCACATGTAGGAAGGCCAACATCCTAGAGTACACTTCTCATCACCAAAAGGAGCCTCACTGACTACAAAATAAATCCAGACTACAATCTAGAAAGAAGAGTGAACTGCAAAGAAAAGATCTCCTATGCCTGAGTATAGTTCCAGTTAAGATCAATACTGGAGGCCTTAAACTTATCTTACAAACCCAATTCAATCACCTATGATCGACCAAACCTTCTACATATGATTACAACATTATTTGCACCTAGATAACCATAATCCCATATGCCCATGATCTACAAAGAGATCTTACATCATATTTATACCAACCTAGGACCTAAACAATTAGGTCAGCTACCTAAAAGATAATACAATAAGTTCATAACATAAACCTACAATCCAATGATCAACCAAGTTGGCTTAGGCCAAAAATAATGTGAACCACTGATGAACTGGAACATGAACATGATAACCATCAGCATCCTGAGAACCATCTAGAAGTCATACCAACACCACTTATCATGTGCATCAAAAGATCTTCATCAAAGCTCTATCGATAAAACCCTTACTGGTGATCAAAAGGCTTACTAGAACAAATGATAGCTCTTGAGTCATGAAATTCTGAACCAATTGATAATGATACACATTTTAATAGCACGAATGACAGATCCAAACCAATTCCACAAACCAAAGCATACCGAGTCAATATCATAAACCAACCACTCTACCAGAACCAACTGGAAACTGGTAAACAACTAAAATAGCTGGTGTTTCCATCAATGACAAAACATCAATGCAACACATAATCAGTTCCTCCAAATGCCAACAATCTCCCCTTTTGGAATTGATGGCAACACTAGATGTGAAAAACATCCAAGTTCCAAGAAATGCCAAACAAGTCTCCCCTAATGGAAGACAACCAACAATCTCCCACAAAATGATATAGCAATGAAGCTCTGAACCAAACTCCCCCTTTGACTGATATTTTGTTTAAGCTCTATTTTATATATATATATATATATATATATATATATATATATATATCTCCCCCTTTGACATCAATGCCAAAAATATAACATAAACATCAAAGAAAAATCATAAATCCTCTTAATCTTACAGCTGACTACTCCCCCTGAGTAGTAGCACAACCACATCAATCTAGAATGAGTAATAGCTCTGATAATGCATACCAGACTGATACCAATCAACATCACTCAGGTCTATACCGGAGGGGGAGAAACCCCCAGTTTGTCTCTGAAGTACTTAAATGATTCTTTAGGCAAAGGTTTAGTGAAGCTTTCTGCAATCTTCTCTATAGTGTTCACATAAAGCAGACTGACTTCATTTGCTTCCACCTTCATCTTCAAAAAGTTATACTTGATAGATATGTGTTTTGTCTTAGAATGAAAAACTAGATTCTTTGATATATCAATAGCATCAAAGTTATCATAGTGAATAACTACCAGTTCATTACAATCCACCTTTATATCCTTCAACATTTGCTTCATCTATAGAACTTGTGTACAGTTAGTAGCAACAACAACATACTCAGCTTCAACAGTAGATAAATAAGTTCATGACTGCTTCTTGTTGATCCATAAAACAAGTTTCTTTCTAAGAAAGAAAGATCCATCGGATATGCTCTTCCGGTCATCGACATCTCCAGCCTAATCTGCATCTGTATATGCACATAATTTAAAGTCATCATTTTCAAGATACCACAAACCATATTCAATTGTTCCCTAAAATTCCTTTTCACCGCACTCTCATGATTTTCTCTAGGATCACTATGATATCTTGATACAATACAAACTACATTCATTATATCTGGTCTAGTCTGAGTCAGATATAACAAACCTCCAATCATAGACTTGTACCTTGTAAGATTTACCAGTGTAGATTCATATTTCCTCATCAATTTCTCACTTGTAACCATAGTTGTAATAACTAGTTTAGAATTTTCCATACCAAATTTCTTCAACAACTCTCTAGCATACTTGGTTTGACAAATGAAAATACCTTTATCAATCTAAGTAATCTGCAAACCTAAGAAAAATATCATCTCCTCAATCATAGACATATCAAATTCATTCTTCATATTGTTAGAGAATTCCATAAACAACTTATCTTCACCTCCAAAAATGACATCATCAACAAAGACCTCAATAACCAATATGTTATCATCAGTGATCTTATAATATAAATTACTATCAGCATTACCTTTAGTGAAATTAAACTTCAAAAGATATTTATCCAATCTTGCATACCAAGCTCTAGGGGCTTGTTTAAATCCATATAAAGCTTTCTTTAATCTGCAAACCATGTTTTTGTCATCTAAAAGTGAAAATCCATTAGGTTGCTCAATATAAACTTCCTCTTCAAGATCTCCATTCAGAAATGAACACTTAACTTCCATCCGATAAACCTTGTAGTTCTTATGTGCAGCATAAGAAAGAAATAATCTCACAGCTTCAACCCTAGCTACTAGTGCAAAGGTTTCACCATAATCAATTCCTTCCTTCTGAGAATATCCTTTACAAACCAATATAGCTTTATTCCTCACAACTTGTCCATCCCCATTAAATTTATTCCTAAAAACCCATTTATTTCCAATAACATCCTTATTTTTAGGTCAGGGAACTAAAGTCCATCATGTGTTATTCTTTTCTATCTGATCTAATTCTTCTTCCATAGATTTCATCCAACATTCATCTTTATTGGTTTTAATTATTGATGTTGGTTCAATTTGAGAAATAAAACATACCTCATCAGCTACCAACCTTCTTCTTGTCATCACTCCTTTTTTTTGTCTCCAATGATTTGATCTTCTGAATGATTAAACCTTACATACCTAGGAGTCTTCTGATTTTTTGTTCCTCTGTCCTGATCTTCAGTCATTGTTGATTTTTTTGATGCTGTCAGAGTAACTGGTTCAATTTTTTGTTCCTATGTAGGTTCTACTGGTTCAATTATGATCATTTCCACTACTATTTCTCTCATAAGTTCTGATTTGACTTCTACTACTCATCCACCCTGACATTTGTGCTCTCCATGATTCTCTGCAATCTTTTGTTATAACATCTATATGCTTTGCTTTCATTAGAATAACTAGGAAATATTCCTTCATCGCATCTAGGATCAAACTTTCCAATAGAATCATCTCTTTTGATATAGAATTTACTACCAAAGATTCTAAAATACTTAGCTGTTGGTGTATGAGCAAACCATAACTCATAAGGTGTCTTACTGGTATCTCCTTTAATATGAACTCTGTTGAATGTGTATACCATCGTGCTAACAACTTCTCTCCAGTAGACATGAGGCAGATTAGCTTCCATCATCATAGTTCTAGCCACATCCAAGATAGTTTTGTTCTTCCTTTCCACAACTCCATTATGCTGAGGTGTCTAGGGTGCAAACAATTGTCTCCTTATTCCATTCTTCGTACAATAGTTGTTAAATTCACTGGATGTGAATTCTCCACCCTAATCTAACCTTAAACATTTAATCTTCAATCATGTCCTTGTCTCAACTTTAGCTTTAAATATTTTAAACTTTTCAAATGCTTCAGACTTCTCCCTTAGAAAAGTAACCCACATCATTCTTGAATAGTCATCAATAATTAGCATGAAATATCTATCACCCTAAAAACATTTGATTCTAGCAAGACCACACAAATCAGTATGAATAAGATCAAAAACATCATTAGATTTGTCTTGTATACTCTTAAAAAAGTTTTGATTTGCTTTCCCATTTGACATTTCTTACATACCAGATTATAGCGCTTTACAACCTTATGCATATCTCTAACTGCCTTAGTAGAACTGATCTTCACAATGCAATCAAAATTCACATAACACAACCTCTTATACCATAGCCAACTCTCATCAATTTTTGCAATCAAACATGTCTTCTCACCGGAGTTCAAATGCAAGATATTACCTTTAGTTTGTGTACCGATTGCAATCTCCAATCCAGGTCTATTGATAACCTTGCATTTTTCATCCTTGAATTGTAATTGAAATCCCTTATCCACCAACTATCCTACACTCAAAAGATTATGCCTTAAACCTTCAACATAATAAACATTATCAGTGTTATGCTTGCCATCCAATGATATTGTTCCTCTTCCCTTGATCATACATGCTTTGTCATCTCCAAATCTAACCAGACCACCATCAAATTCTTGCATAGATAAGAACTTCCTTTTATCTCTAGTTATATGATGTGAACATCCACTGTCAATTACACATTCATCCTTGTCTTCAAATTTAGCAACAAGGGCCTTTTCTTTAGGTACTAGATCATCTTCCTTGATATCCAAAAATACCCATTCCTTTCCATTGCCGGATCCACTAGCTGAATCTTGTGTCAGTCCATCATCAGAATTAGTCACACCTTCCTCATCCGCATAGTAACATGATTTGTCTTTGTTTCTTTTATACTTATGCTTGTTCTGATAATCATAGTTAGGCCTAAAATATCTTCTAGCTCTTTCTTCAAATACTGAAGATGACTTGTTATCATCTGGAGATTACTTGGTTATGTCAAAGACATGGTTTGGACACTTGGTTTTGGTATTTTGGTTATTGGTCTAATCGGGTTGACATATTTGTTGTTACTGACAAATTGGTCTAGGTTATGGACCAACATGTAGATCAGCACGTCACGTTATGGAGATGATTTAATTAATTGGAAATTGTTGTAAATATTTTGAGCCGACATGATGCATCGCATCTTGACTTATTTGTAATTGGTTTAATTGTAATATTCTTGGTAGGCTGACCTACACATTCGGTCTTAGGTTTTGGTATATATCTAAGATCTCATTTGTGAGATAGGGAGTGAGCAAAATATTGTAAGGTTAAGGTATTATAACATGGTATGTGCGAATATTGAAGATCATATGAGCAGACCATAGAGAAGGTTCAAGGAAGGTTTGAAGGTGATTATTAGATCTTAACTGGTATGGAATCCAGCATTGGAGATGCTACTTTGAGCAGTACATTATCATTGGATTTAACCATCCAATTGTAGTCAGTGTGACTCCTATTTTGTGGTTGAGCAGTGAGCTCTAGGTGATTGGCCTTTCTGCATGTGCAGACCCCATTGGTATGCACATACTATCTATAGAAGTATCATCTAATTGTGGGTAAGCTTTCCCACTATGGTTTTTCCTCTTACAGGGTTTCCACATACAAATCTCTTTGTTATGTGTAGTGGATGTTGTTTCTCTTTCTCTTTTATGCATTGAGTTTCACTGGTATTAATACTAACTGCTAATCTGTCAACTGACATTAAGTTTGGTTTACCAGTATAAAGTATCAAGTTTGATTTGGGTTGAAATTAATTGACAACTGATTCACCCCCCCCCCTCTAAGTTGCCTTTGGGTCCTAACAGCTGAAAGATATAACAATATTTTCTATAATATGGATGGAAAGATATAACAATATTTTGGCTGATTTTATGGCTAATTTAGCAATTAAACATAATGATATTCCTTTTGATGACATCACCCAAGTTGAAATAAAAACTAGACCTGCAGTACTAGATAACATAAAAAATTGGCAAATATTTGATGATGACAGCGATCTTTTGAAATTCATGTTTTGTGAAGATCAATATGAAGGCCAACATATGGATTGGAATGCATATGTAGAAGAGGAGAGTGGTAAGGAATCTTTGTTTGGAAAAAATATCCTATAGCTTAAAACAAATAATATTCCAAAAGGGTTGGTGGAATTAGAAATGATCTTTGACAATAAGGACATGACAAATTTCAAGCCCAACACTGGAAGTTGTGAGGAAGTAAAAAAAAAAAAAATTTGGGAAGTGAAAACAATCCTTGAGGTTTATATTGGGAGGAAGCTTACACTGAAAATTAGGACTGCATTGATAAATCTGTTAAGAAAATACAAACATGTTTTCGCTTGGTCATATGATGATCTTAAGGCATACACAGAAGATTTGTTCCAGAATGAAATCCCACTAAAATTAGATGCAAAACCATTTAGGCAAAAACAAAGGCCTATAAATCCCACATTGGCTCCCAAAATGAAGGAAGAGTTGATGAACATGAGGAATGCAAGAATTGTAGAGCCTATAAGGCATTCTACACGGGTGTCAAATTTGGTGCCTATTAGAAAGAAAAATGGTGATATTAGATTATGTGTTGACTTCAGAAATTTAAATATATCATCTTTAAAAGATAATTATGCTTTACCTAACATGGAAGTTTTGTTGCAAAAGGTGACAGGGAATGAATTACTTTCCCTGATGGATGGGTTCTCGGGTTACAACCAGGTGAAGGTTAAAGAATTGGAAAAATACAAAACAACCTTCACTACACCATGGGAAACATATGTGTATGTCAGGATGCCATTCGGACTTACAAATGTTGGAGCTACTTTTCAAAGGGCCATGGATGTAGCCTTTGAAGGCCTCATTGATAACATTTTGGTTGTATACCAGGATGATTTGATAACATACTCCGAGAAGGCAGAGAAGCACTATAATGACCTAGAGAAAATCTTCATCAAAGCATTGGAGTATGGTATTTCTTTAAATCTAAAAATGTTTCATTTTGGAGTCACTGAGGGTAAATTGCTTGGTCATATTGTATCTAAAGATGGAGTAATGATTGACCTTGAGAGAAATGCAGCTATTGACAAAATTCAGATCCCTAAAATAGTCAAAGCTATCCAATCGTTCTTTGGACAAATTAATTTTGTTAGGGGATTTGTGTCAAGTTTTTCTGAGATTGTCAAACCTATTGCAAAGATGTTAAAGAAGGGTGCAGAGATAAAGTGGACTAATGAAGCAATTGAGGCCTTTGTGAACATTAAAAGGGCCATCAAGGAAGCACCTGTATTTAAATCTCCTGATTTTTCTAAACCTTTTCAAGTGTTTTCTTTTGCTTCATTTCATACTATTGCTGCAGTAATGTTACAAAAGAATGATGAAGTTCATGAACAACTAGTTGCATTTTTTAGCAAGACACTACGAGTTTTTTACTTGAATTATGATATAAATGAAAAACAAGCATATGCCCTGGTAAAAGCTGTAAAATATTTTAGACAATATTTAGTGGGAGCAAATGTTATTGCCTATGTTCCTAATGCAACAATCAAAGATATTTTCAGGCAAACTGAAACTACTGGGAGAAGATGCAGATGGATCAATAAAATTCAAGAGTTCAACATTGATATCCAAATTACTAAACTTGTAAGAGGTCAAGGATTGGCTAAATTAATGGCAGAATCAAATTTGGAAGTGACACAAATAAATCAGGTAGAGTTAGAAAAGGCTCAAATGAGCATTGAGATATATCCTTGGTCAAGAATATTGTTTATTATTTGAAACACATGAAGTGTCCAAAAAATTTGAAGGATAATCAGAAAAGGACCCTTAAGCTTCAGGCATCAAGGTATGTATTGCTTAAAGGAGACTTATACTATAAAAATAGAGATGGTATCCTCTTATTTTGTTTGGATGTTTATCAAGCACATTCTATTTTAAAATAGTTGCATGAAGGTGTATGTGGGGGACATTTTTCAGCAAAAACTATTGCCCATAAAATACTCAATGTTGGTTATTATTGGCCACAAGTTTTTAGGGATTGTCATACCTATATTAGAAAATGTGAGGCTTGCCAAAAAATTTCAGGAAAACTTAGATATGATGGAGCCCTTCCACTTAGACCCATGTAGACTAAGGAACCTTTTCAGATGTGGGGTGTTGATTTCATAGGAGAGATTGTAAACAAATCCAGTGGAGGACACAAATGGATTTTGGTGTCCACCAACTACTTTACCAAATGGGTAGAGGCAATTCCTACAAGGCAAGCAACAAGTAAGGTGGTAACAAAGTTTCTTTTGGAAAATATATTGAAAAGATTTGGGGTACCTCATAAAATTGTTGTAGATAATGGGATGTGTTTCAGATCCAAAGAACTTGCTAACTTTTATGAAAGTTATGGAATTACATTATCATATTCATCACCTTATCACCCCCAGGGGAATGGAGAAGCAGAATCTAGCAACAAAATCTTATTAAAAATCATTAAAAGGATTTTAAGTGACAACAAAGGGCATGGGATTCAAAGTTAAATTTGGCAATATGGGTAGATAGAGTAACAATCAAGAAGTCCATGGGGATTGCTCCTTTTCAACTTGTTTATGGTAAAGAGGCACGATTACCCTTGAACAACTTGCTCCTAGTATATAAATTTGTTTCAGAGGAATATTTAGAGGATGTTGATTTAATGGAAGACAAGCTGATATAGCTGGTCGAATTGGATGAGTACATAAGAGAGGCTCAAGAACAAAATATACAGAAGCAAAAGATGGTAAAAGCATTACATGATAAGAAAGCTTCTATTTTTACCTTTGAGGAAGGAGAGTGGGTGCTAAAATGGAATACAAAGGATCAAGACAAGGGAAAGCATGTAAAATTGAAGCACTTTGGCTAGGACCTTATGTCATCATGGAAAAGAGGGGAAAATTCATACTTCTTGCAGAATGTTGATGGTGAAATTCAGGAATTTCCAGTACATGCTCAGTACCTCAAACATTTTTTCTCTTAAGGAGTAGGGAGTATTTCTTGTACTATTGTAGTCTAGTTTTCCTTTTTGTTTTATTTTTGTTTGTTGTTTGGTCTGGTTTCCAGAGATAGCTAAGATCTTGATATGTCCCTAAAAGGAACATACATCCCCAAAAAGAGCCACTATTAGCACATATTTTTGCAAAATATTTTGTGTTATTTCTTTGATGTTTTATATAGATTTTTATCATAAGAGCATTTCTTGCTGGATTTTATGTGCAAGAAGTATGTTGCAGCACCAGAAAAATCCTACTATGACCTATTTTTTAGGATTGAACAAGTATCGCTATGGCATGCTAAGGGTTGGCACTGAATACAGACTACATGAAGAATTTGCATCATGACAATATTGGGATCCTTATAAGGCATTCTCTAGGCCTATGTGATAGCCTTTGTCATTTATTAGCACGCATGAAGTTTTCTTTGGGGGATTGTAGGTGCAAATGATATGTGAAGGGGAGCTTGATTATTATAATTATCAATTTTAAGCTATGGGCATAAGTTACCACGACAAGACCAACTAGCATAAATAATGAAGAAACCTATCAACGTGACCTGGACCGATCACTCTGAAGGAGAACCAAAAGGAAGTTTAGAAGAAGGTTTTCATTGGCATAACCTAAACCGATGAAGGATAATGTAAAGTAGACGGTGAAAATATCATCGAGTTGTCGGAAAATGTCATTTCGTGCTACCCCAATACCCGATGGGCTAGACGGCAAAGGCGGTATCATCAATATAAATTACTCCGATGAGGCAATACCAAAAGCTCAAAATACTAAGTCATTGGGATAACTCAAATCATTGGTGAGAGGAGTTTTGGGTTACGCCGATACCCAATGAGGAAGACAAAGTCGGGCATAGAAGAGGAGGTTATTGTTATAACCTACACCGAGGAAAGAAAACATGGACGGATTTTTTGAAGTCATCGGGACATCAGACAACATAAGAAAAAGATACCTCAATACCCGATAGGGTAAATATCATGGTGGGTGGAAATGAGGTCTCATCGGGATAGCCTACACCGAAAGAAGTGACTAAAAGAGCAGCAAGGTGAAGTCATCGGGATGACATTGGCTCTTCGAAGGAAAACATTTTCGGCTATGCCGATACTCGATGAGGAATCTGAAATGGTTATCAGGAAGGACACCTCATCAAGGAAGCATAAGTCGATGGACCTAAAAATAAGAAGGATGGAGCCCGATATCATCGGGTCATCAGAGAAGCACGGGAAGGGTTTTCCCGACACTCGATAAGTTTTGCAACACGATGAAAAAGAGGGAGGTTTCATCAGGGAATCATATGCCGATAGATCAGAGAGCTAAAAAGAAACGCAAGCATGAGGTAAATGTCATAGGGTCATCGAAGAAACATAAAATGAGTTGTTCCGATACCTGATAAAGTGATCTAATGTAATAAATGAGATATGGATTACTAAGGAGGATTCATCGAAATAAATTTTCACTATCGGAGGAACATATTTGGAGTTATGCCGAAACTCGACGAGCAGAATGCCACAAAGGAATAAAAGGAGGGTATATCGGAATGACATATGCCAATGTGATATAAAGGTGAGAGTAGAACCTAGACAGAAGGCAAAGAGATCGGTGAGACTTATGTCGACCCAAAGGATAGGTGGTGCCAACTGATTGAATTATCAAAAAAGTTATGTCGAATAGCCATTGTGAAATCTGATTGCAAATGGATTGACCCGCCGTTTTTAAATGCAGAGAATGAGTAGATTGGTGTTCACACGAGGCAAATCATAATAGGATTTCAATTGAGTAAATGCTTCTAATCCGTCAAATCCATATATGAAGAGTCGATACAAGGATTTTGCATAACAGTTTGAAGCTAACAGAGAGATTGAAGGAAAGTTAAACTACAGAGAATCGAACTACAGAAAGCTTGATGGATTTAAATATGGGGGTAAGTGCACAAAGTTGTGTCCACTTAGTGTGGAAGTTTTACACTTAGACAAAAATGGCAAATCTAACGGAGCGCATGAGAAACAAAATGGGATCCTATTTCACGTCGGGATCCTGAGCCAAAATTTGAAATGGGATCCTGTTTAGCTTTGGGATCCCGAGCCTAGATCTAAGACATGGGATCCCGTTTCAAAAACAAAACGGGATCCCGTTTCCTTTTTTTTTATTTTTTTTTTTTATTTTTTTTTTTAAATTTATAAAAAATACAAGCTATATATACATGAAATATTAAATTTATATATAAGTCACATTTCTCTTTGTCTTTTTTTCCCTTTCTATCTCACTTTGTCCCCTTTCTCCCAAAATCTAAAACTATGTCTCTACCTCTCTCTCACATCCTTAACTCTTTCCTCTTTATCTCTGCTCTCTCTATATACCTCCCCTTACCCCTACCTACCTATATTTATCTATATATACATCTCTACCTCTCTCTCAACGTACCATTTCTCTCTCCCAACCAACTTATATTTCTCCACATATGTCATAATAGGTCCTACTAAGGGGTCTTATGTCATAATAGGTCATAGTAAGAGGTATAATGTCTTAATAGGTCCTCTTAAGGGGTCTTATGACATAATAGGACCTATTATGACATAATAGGTCGTATTATGACATAATAGGTCATATTATGTCACAATGGGACCTATTATGTCACAATGGGTCGCATTATGACATTATAGGTCCTATTATGACATAATACCCCTTAACAAGTCCTAGTAAGGGATATAAAGTCATAATAGGTCCTCTTAAGGGGCTTTATAACATAATATGATCTATGATGTCATAATAGGACCTATGATGACATAATAGGACCTATTACATCATCATAGATCTTATTATGTCATTATTAGTCCTATTATGACATAATACCCTTTAACAGGTCCTACTAAGGGGTATAATGTCATAATAGGACCTATTATGTCATAATAAGTCCTATTATGTGATAATCAATCCTTATATGTCATAATAGATCCTACTAAGGGGTCTTATGTCATAATAGGTCATAGTAAGAGGTATAATGTCTTAATAGGTCCTCTTAAGGGGTCTTATGACATAATAGGACCTATTATGACATAATAGGTCGTATTATGACATAATAGGTCATATTATGTCACAATGGGACCTATTATGTCACAATGGGTCGCATTATGACATTATAGGTCCTATTATGACATAATACCCCTTAACAAGTCCTAGTAAGGGATATAAAGTCATAATAGGTCCTCTTAAGGGGCTTTATAACATAATATGATCTATGATGTCATAATAGGACCTATGATGACATAATAGGACCTATTACATCATCATAGATCTTATTATGTCATTATTAGTCCTATTATGACATAATACCCTTTAAGAGGTCCTACTAAGGGGTATAATGTCATAATAGGACCTATTATGTCATAATAAGTCCTATTATGTGATAATCAATCCTTATATGTCATAATAGATCCTACTAAGGGGTCTTATGTCATAATAGGTCCTCTTAAGGGGTCTTATGACATAATAGGACCTATTGTGACATAATAGGTTGTATTATGTCACAATAGGACCTATTATGACATAATAGGACCTGTTATGACATAATAGGACCTATGATGACATAATAGGACCTATTACATCATCATAGATCTTATTATTTCATTATTAGTCCTATTATGACATAATACCCTTTAACAGGTCCTACTAAGGGGTCTTATGTCATAATAGGTCCTCTTAAGGGGTCTTATGACATAATAGGACCTATTATGTCACAATAGGTCATATTATGTCACAATGTGACCAATTATGACATAATAGGTCGTATTATGACATTATAGGTCATATTATATCACAATAGGTCATGTTATGACATAATACCCCTTAACTCTCTCTAAAAGTACCATCTCTCTCTCCCAACCAACTTATCTTTCTCCAAATATGTCATAATAGGTCCTACTAAGGGGTCTTATGTCATAATAGGTCCTAGTAAGAGGCATATTGTCATAATAGGTCCTCTTAAGGGGTCTTATGACATAATAGGTCGTATTATGTCATAATAGGACCTATTATGTCATAATAGGACCTATTATGTCATAATAGGACCTATTATGTCATAATAGGACCTATTATGTCACAATGGGACCTATTAGGATATAATAGGTCATATTATGACATTATAGGTTCTATTATGACATAATACCCTGTAACAAGTCCTAGTAAGGGGTATAAAGTCATAATAGGTCCTCTTAAGGGGTTTTATGACATAATATAACCTATGATGTCATAATAGGACCTATTACATCATCATAGATCCTATTATGTCATTATTAGTCCTATAATGACATAATACCCTTTAACAGGTCCTACTAAGGGGTATAATGTCATAATAGGTCCTCTTAAGGGGTCTTATGACATAATAGGACCTATTATGACATGATAGGTCCTCTTAAGGGGTCTTATGACATTATAGGACCTATTATGTGATAATCAATCCTATTATGTCATAATAGGTCCTACTAAGGCCTGTCTTATGTCATAATAGGTCCTAGTAAGAGGTATAATGTCATAATAGGTCCTCTTAAGGGGACTTATGACATAATATGACCTATTATGACATAATAGGTCCTATTATATGATAATCGATCGTATTATGTCATAATAGGTCCTCTTAAGGGGTCTTATGACATAATAGTACCTATTATGACATAATAGTACCTATTATGACATAATAGTACCTATTATGACATAATAGGTCGTATTATGACATAACAAGACCTATTATGTCGCAATAGAACCTATTATGTCACAATAGGACCTATTATAATATAATAGGTCATATTATGACATTATAGGTCCTATTATGTCAGAATAGGTCATGTTATGACATAACACCCCTCAACTCTCTCTAAACGTACCATCTCTCTCTTCTAGCCAACTTATCTTTCTCTACATATGTCATTATAGGTCCTACTAAGGGGTCTTATGTCATAATAGGTCCTCTTAAGAGGTTTTATGACATAATAGGTCGTATTATGACATAATAAGTCGTATTATGTCATAATAGGACCTATTATGTCACAATGGGACCTATTATGACATTATAGGTCCTATTATGACATAATACCCCTTAACATGTCCTAGTAAGGGGTATAAAGTCATAATAGGTCCTCTTAAGGGGTTTTATGACATAATATGACCTATGATGTCATAATAGGACCTACGATGACATAATAGGACCTATTACATCATCATAGATCTTATTATATCATAATTGGTCCTTTTATGACATAATATCCTTTAATAGGTCCTACTAAGGGGTATAATGTTATAATAGGTCTTGTTAAGGGGTCTTATGACATAATAGGACCAATTATGACATGACAGGTTCTCTTAAGGGGTCTTATTATGTCATAATAGGTCCTAAGGGGTCTTATGTCATAATAGGTCATAGTAAGAGGTATAATGTCATAATAGGTCCTCTTAAGGGGTCTTATGACATAATAGGACCTATTATGACACAAAAGGACCTATTATGTCACAATGAAACCTATTATGCCATTATAGGTCCTATTATGTCACAATAGGTCCTGTTATGACATAATACCCCTTAACAAGTCCTACTAAGGGGTATAAAGTCATAATAGGTCCTCTTAAGGGCTTTTATGACATAATATGACCTGTGATGTCATAATAGGACCTATGATGACATAATATGACCTATTATGTCATCATAGGTCCTATTATGTCATAATCAGTCCTATTATGACATAATACCCTTCAATAAGCCTTATTAAGGGGTATAATGTCATAATACATCCTCTTAAGGGGTCTTATGACATAATAGGACCTATTATGACATGACATGTCCTCTTAAGGGGTCTTATGACATTATAGGACCTATTATGTGATAATTGATCCTATTATGTCATAATAGGTCCTACTAAGGGGCCTTAAGTCATAATAGGTCTTAGTAAGAGGTATAATGTCATAATAGGTCCTTTTGAGGGGTCTTATGACATAATAGGACCTATTATGACTTAATAGGCCGTATTATGACACAATAGGACCTATTATGACACATCAGGACCTATTATGTCACAATGGGACCTATTATGACATAATAGGTTGTATTATGACATTATAGGTCCTATTACGTCACAATTTATAAGATCTTTTAAAATCTAGAATCTGCGTTATAACTCCTAGAGATCTGAAACCACTCTCAAACATCCTGCCAATATATACATGAAATATAACTTAAAGTATAAGAAAGGAAAAGACAAAGGGAAATGTGACTTAAACTTAAATTTTATATTTCGTGTATATATAATTTGTTTTTGTTTTTTTAAAGATTAAAAAAATTTAAAAATAAAATTCATATATAGTTTTTTGTTTTTTTTTAATTAAAAAAAAAAAAACAAACAAACAAGGGAAATGGGATCCCGTTTGCTAAATGTTTTTTTAATTATTTTAAAAAATGAAACGGGATCCCGTTTCTAAAAATTTCAAAGTTTGGTTCGGTTGTAGCTTCGATTTTGGCTTAGGAAATGGCTTGGAGAGCCGACCCTTTGGCTTGGACCTGGTTTGACCTGCAACTTGAAGGCCAAATCAATCTTCATATAAAATAATGACTTCAAAAATATATCTGAACACCAAATTTTCAGATTTTTTTTAAACAATCAAAACCCATTATAGTAGAGACTGTCTAGATTCAAAATATGTAATTTTTTATAAAAATGGATCAATATTTTTATTTTTAAAATAATTACTAATGAGAGAGGTCCATAAACTCGAAATAACATGGATTTTTAGTTTTTTAATAACTTTTTTGAAAAAAAATTATATGGCATCAAACTAGAGACAATTCTATACAACTTAAAAAAAAAATGTTTAGGTCAAATTATGCTTGTCGTACACAAGAATTTTTCAAAACAATGATTATGCCCAATAAAAAATTAACAAAAAAAAAATATGCAAAAAAAAATTCCAAAAAATATTCTCATCAAAGGTGAGAGTTATAGATCTTTTCCCAAAAGGATTTATAAAAATAATTTCATTTAGGTCAAATTATGCTTGCCGTACATGGGCATGGTATGGTCCTGAAAAGTGACTTTTAAACTATAGGTTTTAGTAATACCTATTCAAACTTCATTTTTTAAGATTTGGGTATTAAAAAAAATTACATATTTAGAAAGTAGACTTCGAGCACTACATTTTCTATTACTGAATTTTTTCAAGATTCATTCTTTAAGTGCCTCAAATATTTAGGTCAAACAGGATGAAATTGAAAAAAATGGGAAAAAACTTCCACTTTTTGGCCAAAAAGTGGACACAACTTCTTGCAGGTACGCATGGAGGGTTCTAGTTCCAAGGGTAAGAGGAAGCTCACAGAGGTCTCTGAAAACACTTAAAATAAGTCTAAAGGTGGAGAAGGTGTGCATAAGCGAAAGTTGAACCAGGATATGATTGACCAAATGAGCTCACCAGGAGCCAAATCCAGGAGATCTAAGACAAATTTGCCCATCTGTGACCAACTAGAGGATGACTTCAGGGAAATTGGTGATATCTGGACCAAAATTAGAGGTCATGAGTTGTTCTTGTATCATTATTCAAGGAATAAGCCGACCCCAATCTCAAACCCGTGGACAACTGGATTGGGTAAACTTGTCATTCCAAATGTCTTTGTGAATGTCCAGTTGATGAAAACATTGGCTAAGGCTTACAATGCCACAAAAAGATGTATTTGTTGGTATTTTGGTATGGTTTTGTCATTGATGTCAACACCTACTGAAAACAAGCACTTTGGAGATCCAGCAACATTCACCGGCAAACAACTATTGCAACAGTTACTGGTATATGGTTCACCGGTAGGGTATAATGTTCACTGGCACCTGGAATGATATGGAAGACACTTGGTAATGTTGAAGACATTGTGTGGACACTTTGTTTTGAAGAATTAATCATTGGTATATTCATATTTGCATATTTGCTTTTATCGGCAAATAGGTCCAGGTTATCTAAGGTTACACCGGTAGGTTTATCTTTTCCAGATTAGCATGGCATGCTATGGAGATGATTTATTATTGTTGTAAATGCATTAAGCCGACATGTTTAATCGGTTATTGCATCGGATATGATATTGTATGTAAAATGATATTATTGTAATATCTTGTAGAGCTGACCTACTAAAATTGGTCTTAGGGTATGGTATATATGTAAGATCTTATTTGTAAGATCAAGTGTGGAATGCGAAAAGGAATTGAGTGAAGGTATATGTGAGATCAAGTAGAGGTATACATGAAGACATCATTTGAAGGTGAAGTTAGGTTTTTGTATAAGCATATCAGCATTACACTGGTACTGAATCTAGCATATGAAGATGCTATTTTGTGCAGTACATTCTAATTGGATTTAACCATCCAACTGTAGTCAATGTGACTCCCATTTTGTGATTGAGCAGTCAGCTCTAGGCTGTTGGCCTTTCTGCATGTGCAGACCCCATTTATGTACACTTACTATATGCAGTAGTATCATCTGATTGTGGGTAAGGTTTCCCACCGTGGTTTTTCCCCTTACAGGGTTTCCATGTACAAATATTGGTGTTATGTGTTGTGGATGACTTTATGTTTATGTTTCATGCATTAATCCTTACTGGTATAGCAATTTACTGTTAACACTGTCTACTGGCATACTTAACTGGTTTACCGGTATTAAGCATTAAGTTGGTTAATTAGTTTTTGGTTTGAATTTATTAGATAATCGATTCATCCCCCCCCCTCTCAGTTGTCTCCAAGGCCTAACAGTATTCAATTGCCAAATGGCAAAGCATTCATCCACCTTTCAATGGATGCCATTTAGGAGGTTTTTGGTCTTGATCCCGAATCTGATGTTCCTCTGGCTTTTGAAAAACTAGAAGAAGAGTATACAAAGATGGACACTGTGTACAATGGGTAGAATCTGGCCATACATAAGGTTGGGAAAGGAAAATTGATAGATGACAATGATCCCCCATTTGATATCAACATTTTCAGGCACTATTTGCAGTATACATATATGGCATGCGGACAAGTGGTGGGAGTTGAAGTTCCGGATGTGGCTCAGGTAGGACCTTTGGTACTGGCTGCTGACACACATATGCATGAGCCAAGACAATTAGACTATGATACTTATATTGTTGAGAAGATGCATGAGGGTTTCTTAAGCCTTCATAATAACCCTGACAAGTCTTTTAAGTTCTATTATGTGTTAATGCATATCGTCTTGTTCTATGGATGATTCAGGGGAGTGTGGCCTGAGGAGCTAAAGTTGAATGTTCATGGCAAGGATGGACAGGAGCAGCCTATATAGTTATGGTGATCATTGTGGGATTCACAGTTCATGAGATCTCACTATATCAAATTTGAAGAATTCTTTGTGCAACCTTTATTCAGAACTTTTGGAGTCTCTTTTTATGGGTCATTTTTTGAGGAAATCAAAAGATTCCTTAGACCCCATGAACATGGGGATACCAGAGTAAATCACAATTGGGGTGACTAGTATGTGTTCCAGGACTTCAACTATGTTCAAGTTTTTGGATTTGAAGGAGCTCCTTATGTGTTGCCGAAGCCTGCACCTAACAGGATCTCCTACCTTGAGATTGTGAGGCAAATGAGTGTCTCAAATGCACAACATTTCGGAGGTGCTCATAAGAAATTTTTCTTGCCCGAGACCTTACATTTTGGTGATTTCACCATTGTCTCCACAAAGGCATATGAGATCATTGATAAGAGGTTGATAGAAGATTACAACCTCTGTGAGTATGCAGGTCAGAAGAATTATGACCCTCAGGGCTATATCCACCAAAGCAGAAAAAGGCAAAATCTGGGTGATTATTTTCATGAGCATGTTGAAGCCTGGGATATCTTTTGGAACAAGGAATCTAAGGAGGCTATGCAGATAATCTAAGAACTAAACTAGAAACTAGACGAGAAGAGACAACGACTACAGAAAATAGGAGAAGAAGAACAAGCAGAGAGCGAGTCATGAGAAAATAAGGCTATTTCAAGATTTAGGAGGCCTAAAAGGGAGGAAAAGCCTAAAGCACATGACCTAACTATTGCAAGACTGAATTCAGATGTAGATGTTAGGTTAGAGGAGCATACTTATTTTGTATCTAATGATGAGTTCATTAGATTGAAGGAATTTAAATCCCTCTTATATCATTTCAAAGGGAAGAAGCTAAGAGAGGCCATGCCTGATGTAACACGAGAGAATGAGGTGGAGATGCTTCGAAAATGGAAGGCAGACATAAATGCAGACTTGGAAGGCATGACCCCTCAAAGGGGAAGGAAACTTCTAACAGAAGCAAGAATAATTCCTTTTCTAGGCTTGGACCTTAGTGCATCCTTCATTTTTGACAGTTTATTACATTCAAATAAGAAGGATTTCAAATTGGATATCCAAGGTGTGGATGATATTTTTATTGGATCAAGGTATGATCTAGATGATGAGGGCGTGCTTCTATAGGCTCTTTATCCCCCAAATAAAAGGTTGAAAATCATAGATGTGGACAAAGCTTTTGGACGCATGATGAAGTTAAAGGTCGGTGAGGTTGATCCCATGGTCACAACATATATGGGAGTTGACATTTCAAAACTAAATAAAGCACAGATGAAAATGTTGGTGAAAGAGGAAGGAAAGTGATGCTCTGCAAAAAGGGATGGTTAGGATATTGTCAAGACAAACACAAAATACACAAGGAACAAATCAAGTGTTAGTGTTAGAAATCACAAATCAAACACTATCCTAAGCAAGCATATCAAGAGAGAAACAACACATAAAATAGAAAGCTTGATAAATCTAAGAAATGCAACAAGGCATCTCAAAATGCCATCCACCATGCTTGTAGCTACTCCTTCGTTGTTCCTCCCCTATCCAAGTTCCCAAATGAGTGTAGCTCTTAGTAGCTTGTTGCACTATTCTAGATGTCTTATGGAGGTTCAAGATTGTAAAATGGATGATTATGAGAATGCAAATGTGAACAAGCTAAAACAAGATATTATCTAATTATCTAATGTTAATTTTAGCCCAAAATGACAAATATAGATGATTATGCTAAATGCTCTCTAAATTTCACTATAAATTAGATGTATACAAGATTTCAGGATCTGGATTATGAAGAAATGAGCTCTATTTATAGGTAAAATGGAGCAATGGAGGGTTGAGATTGAGTAATCTCATCAAGGATCAGGATTGAGGGGTTTATGATCTATGTGAGGGTTTTCAATCCAATCCCAGGATGACAAATGTCAACAAGAGATGGGTTGAGAGGAGAGGGAATAAGAATATAATGCTTGACAAGACTTGAGGGTTAACTTGGGAGGTAAGGTTAATGTTGAGTTGAAAAAATAAATCCATTATCCAATACATAATGTCTTTATCCAATGGATAAACTCTTGCTCAAGAGTTAGTGAGGATAACCATGGTCAAAACAATAAATACATGAAGAGACCCAGGGGTCAAATAAGGGTTGAGTTATCTAGGTAAAGTCTCTAACCATAGGGGCAAGTGGATTTAACCATAAATGGTTATGTAAGAGCCATTAATAGTCATGTAAGAGCCATTAGTGGTTTGGAAGACTTTAGAGGTTAGTTTGTTGAACACATAAAGCATTAAATGTTTTTCAAAGACTTTGAAGGCTTTGAGAAGTGACTCCAAGTTGCTTAGGAATGTGACAATATTTAGGGGATGAATTAGGCTAATTAGGAATGGTTTAGAAGAGTCAAGAAAGGGATTTAAGATTGCAAGTGGGTTTGGTGGGTGAGAGAAAATAGGATTTAAATTAAATAAAATTAATTTATTTCAATTGTGGTTGCAGCTTGCATTTGTAAGAGATGAAGTGGGGGAATGTTTTAATGATTTAAATAAATATTTTAATTATCTATTTAAAAGAGGAAAGGGAAAAATTAAATAAATAGGATTTTATTTATTTAATTGATTGTGAATTTGGTTTAATGAATTAATTGAAATAAATTAAATAATTTATTTAATTAATAGGAGAATGTTTGAAGACGAATTAATTAAATGTTAATTTAATTAACTATTGGCTAGCGGGTTTATTAATCAAATAAATAGTAAATATTCATTTTATTAAATGGACAGATTTATGTGACTGCATTTGTCCCTCTTTGAGATTGTGTGATTTATCGCATTGTTTCAAAGAAAGAAAAATAGGTGTGAAGAAATATGTCCCATAAATATTAATTTAATGGCTGGTATGCCCTCTTGAGAGATGGGCCAAGAAATTTCAAAAAGTCAGGTGATCTCTAAAAAAAGAACAAGAAATGGTGGAGAGGTAGAAGAGAAGAAAATAGCAATAACAGTGAAAGAATGAAAGAAATCGGGAGTAAAACGGAGAAATGAGAGGCGCTGGAAGTTCATGGGGACCACGGCGGTGAGCAAGGTAAAATTAGGGTTAGAGCTTACGGTATATATGGAGGAGAAGGGGTAAAAATAGGGTCATTTGCATCCATCTCCACAATGAGTTAGAGCTCTAATAGTGACTTTTGTGAAAGAGTGAGCAACAGTCAGCATGCCGGTACCGATAGTAGATCATCGGCTAGAGCGAGTCCGTCGATTCCAGCGGCTAGATGACTATGGACCAGTGGTAGGAAAATTTGAATTTTTATTTTTCATGCATTTTTGATATGTTTTTGCAAGCATCCAAGTCGAACAATGACAATAGCGCTAAAACTGTGTTTTAGTGCGGTTGTCAGCTAAAATGGCACTTTTGTGCTGCTATAGCACTATTGCATAGTAGTTTTAGCGCTATCAGCTTGTGTTAGCACAGTTGTATAGCAATATTAGCGCTAATGTTGTTGTAGCACTATTGAGTCAATGTTGTAGCGCTATCACCATGTTATGGCACTTTTGTATAGGTCATTTAGCGCGTTTGTTGTTTTAGCGCTAGTGTGTAGTGGTTTTAGCGCGATTGTTAGCAGAATAGCTCTATTGTCTGAAAAAATAGATGCCCCAGTGTTAGAAAAAAAAATCTCTTGATGCCGATGTTGGGTGGATGAATGGATAAGTTGTTTTGAATCATAGAAGCTCCATTGAGACTAGGTCATTATGATAAATGTATGTTGTAGTCTAGGTTTGCCATGATTACTTACCTGTTGAGACCCGAAGATACGTGATCAAAGTATCTGTTAATAGTCTAGGTTTAAACTTAAGAAAGTTTGAAACAAAACAACTGATGATGATGTTGATATGTGTGCATAGGAGGATCTTCCTATGCTTTAGATGCGGGAGCGGCATCCGACCATGCAACAGCTGCGAGATCAGCTGACTGAGGCAGAAATTGATTGTGTTGTGGTGATCAAACTGTATGACATGATGCACATGCCCGTGATTTAGAAGAATCATGGACTAGTGACTGCATTAGCAGAGCAGTGGCACAATGAGATGTGCACATTCCATTTATCGATGGGAGAGATGATCATTACACTAGAGAATGTTGGCAAATGCACACTCCAATGAGAAATTGTAGGTGATTGAAGGTTTTGTCATTGATGGCAACCTTGCAATCATATGATACTAGCAAGATAGGATACCGACACCGGCAACGACAAACTCTACACCGGCACACAGAACACCGACAGTGAAAGGAAGGATACCGACACCCTAGCCGATAGGAATTTTGTTTGAAATGTATTTTGTAATTAATTGTAAATTCATTGTAAGCTGACATGGGGAGTTGTAATATGACTCATATATGTATGAGATCATTTTGTAATAGGAGATATGTGATAGGATGCGAGATAAGAAGACCTAATATGTGAATTATAGGTTAAGGGTTTATGTATGTAGTAAAGCTTAAACCGGTACTGGATCTGGCATAGTAGATGCTAATCTGAAATAGTACAAGACATTGGATTAATATAATCTATTTTTGTAAGTCAGTGTGACTTCTTTTGTAATTGAGCAGTGAACTCTAGGCACTTAGCCTTCCTACATGTGCAGGCCCCTATTGTAAGAGTAATATTCTCTTATCAGCCAGTAAGCGAATATTGTGGGTCACAAATCCCACCGAGGTTTTTTCCACACTGGGTTTCCTTGATAAAATATTGTGTTATGGTGTGCTTCTCATGTTGTTGTTGATATTCTTGTTTACCAGTACACAGTTTTAATATGCTTTTCATGTTTTAAGTCAAGTAAATTTATTAACCGGTTAGATACTGATTCACCCGCCCTCCCAGTATCTTTGGGAATCCTAATAATTGGTATCAGAGCCTGGTCCTCTATTTTCAGAAGCCTAATAGCTTGAGGAAGATCTTGTCACTGATAGAGATGGAAAACTTGAGAGAACAATTGAAAACAACTCTTTCAGACTATGATGCAGAAAAGGTGAAGAATATCAAACTTGAAGATGATCTAAAGGCTGCTCAGGATATCATTCAAGCACTTCAAGAAAATCTTACCATTGCAAGAAATAAGAGAAGAGAACTTTATGAAAAGATGCAAAATGAGAATGATGAAAAGGAAACTCTTAATGATCTGGTAAACAAGCTAAGACAAGAGATTAGTACAACACAGAATGAGATGCAAGATATGACTATGAGATTTTGTAAAAAAATTGAAGATAGAAAGAAGAATGAAGAAGGCTTGGTTAGAAGACTAAATGATGCTGGAAATGAAAACACAAGACTCAGTAATGAAAATGATATGTTGAAGACAGATCTAATGCACACACAAAATGACAGAACTGAACTCATAAGATAGAAAGGAATCTTGGAAAGTGAAATAACTATTGCAAATCATCACAAGGAGAAATTCAAGAAAATTTCAAAAGAACTTGGTGACATGCTAAAGAATCATAAACCTAATGGTGATACAAATGGCCTTGGCTTTGAAGTTGGTGAAAGCTCTGGTACTACAAACAATCATGATCATAGCAAACCAGTAAGACAACCTACTGCTTACAAGTTTAATGGCAAATTCTTTAACTGTAACAAGTATGGTCATAGAGAAAATCAGCGTAGATCTAGAAATTATCAGAACACTAATACACCCACTAGACAATGTTCTAAATGCAACAAAGTTGGTCGTAATTCAGAAAATTGCAGAATGAATGTGAGATGTTATGTTTGTGGAAGATTTGGGCACTTATCTAATCAATGCAGAACATGTACCAGCATAGGATATGGGAAAGTTATTAAGAAGAACAATGTGACTTGTTATGCCTATAACAAGATTGGACATATTGCTAAATTTTGTAGAAGTAAGGCATCACCGACAAATAACAAAGGTCCTAGTTTGAAAGGTAAAGAAAAAGTTGAAGAGGTAAAGAAATAATTCTCAAAACAATTGATCAGAAAGTCAGATCTGAATGTTGATGTGATTACTCCTCCACTAGCAGAACAGAGTAACACTCCATCAATAGGAGACTCTTCATCTAACTGAAGAAAATTCTTTTGGGGGTTTAGCAACAAAATGAAAAACATGCTATTATTCCCTCGGTTGATGGTGAGAAGTTGAAATTACTTTTATACTGGTAGATGACTTAATTTGTGACTTAATCGACAAGCATTAAATGTGGTAGTTGGCAAAAATAACATTATAAAGCAAGTGTTTTGGCTCCTTTCTCATTCACCGAGCATTCAAATCTTCAAGAGTGCAAAAATTCCCGAGCGAAGATATTCCAAGCAAAGAAGTGAAGCAATCCATCAAATCATTCATCCTTAAGGCAGATTGAGGTATTTATAGCTATGGCATCTTCATCCACTCCTAAATTTATTGCAAACCCTACTGTTGTTGAAGTTGTTAGGCGACCTAGATCCGTTTTTTAGCTAGTTCCCGAAATTGATAAGAAAGATGATAGCATAGGTGCATTCTCTCAAATCCCTAAAGGAGTAGTATATGTTGAAGACCCTATAATGTATATACATTGTCATATTGATGAACTAGGTGATGATGAAATTAAAAATATGTATGAGACTGTAATTTGTGATGAATCCGAAAATGTCAAACCTGAACATAAGATAGTAGAAACCCTAGGTTTCACTGAAATACTTAGTATCCCAAATTTCCCCAAGGATATCATAAGGATTGTGTTAAGCAGAGTACATGGTGAATTCTTCTGGTTAGACTCTATTCATAAAATCACAAAAGAAGCAGTAAAAGTTGTAACAGGGTTACCCTCCACCGGCAACAGACCTGACAAAACTAAGAAGGTCTCAAATGACTTAGTGACAAACCTAACTGGTGCAACATTTGATAAGAGATCTCTAAGGGTAAACGATGTGAAGGATACAAATATCAGATTTATCAGTATGATCTTAGGTTATAAGGCTACACATGCAAATAGGTTAAACTCAGTTTCTATCCTATGTATTAAGAGTGCCTATGATATGGTAAATGATAATGCAAGAATAGACATATGTGAATGGCTCAAAGATGAGTTGATAGACAATTTGGGTAAGATCAAAAGAGACAAAAAGGGGACATTCAGATTTGGAAACTTACTTGCTTGTCTGATGCTATACATAACCAAACAAGTACCTGGTATTGGTGCTAGAGATTTTGGATTTGATATACTGGTAGGAAAACAACTATCAGAACTATTAAACAATATGGGAGAGAATAGGGAGAAAAACATAAATGAGCATTTTCAAGCATTTAAGGCTCGAATGAAGAACAAAGTAAGACTATCACAAGCTATTGTGGATAAGTATCAAAAGGAAATTTGTTTTGTGATCAAGAAAGATGAAATTTGGATGGAGGCTGTTATCCCTAGAACCATCTGGGTAACTAAAATGGGCTATGAGACAGATGATAACATCATAGAAACTTATGCTAAAGCCCTCCTTGAAGCTCCCAAGGAACCGGAAGAGAAAGTATTTGGTAGTGTAGAAACAATTGAGAGCACTATACAATCAAGGAAAAGAGTTAAGAAGGTAGAAGCAACCATTAGAAAAGGAACCCAACAGGCAAAGGAAATCAAGGAAGATGTGCTAAAACAAGCTCGTATAAGTGAAAGTGAGTTGGAAGCACTTCAACCGGAAACTCACCTTTCACCGATTGGGTCTTCATCAGAAAGTGACATACCTGTTGTATTCAAGAGAGTTGAGAGGAAAAGACAACCTTCACCGGAACCTTCTCCTACATCAAAAGGGACAACAAGAAGCAACAAGCAGTAAGGCCTCCGACAAAGAAGATGACTCCTAAGAAGAAGGTGAAACAAACTATTGCCCCCATTGACAAACTTCTTAGTGAAATTATAGAGGATGGTAAGCTGAAGAACATCAATAAAATGTACAATACACTATCATCTAATGACAAGGAAAGTATAGAGAACAGTGTAATTCTACATTTAGATATATACAAGAAATTTTTGATGCAAATTGTTGATGAAATTCCAAATAACTTGTGTAGGAGATTAGAAGCTAGAAGATTATCTATTGTTGAACTAGATAAAAAGATTAAAATTGAAAAATTACTGCCAGTGCATCCAGTTAACTCACTTGATGAAATAGACAAATTAATCAGTGAGGCTAACCGGACAGTATTCTCTACTACTCACCGGTATGTAGCATTAATGGCTAGTAGAGTAACTAAAGTATCTAAGGAAACAACTGATGGATGGGATATTTTCTTTGTGGAGAAAGAAAAAGAGGAAGAATTATGCAGACCTAAAACTATCAGAGTATATCAAAAGGATAGAGACAAGGGTAAAGGCAAGGTAGGTGGACCACCAAGTTTAAAAATAACTGACAATATGCCCCCACCTCTTCAGATACTCCACTGGTAGACACTACTACAATCAAGCGACCATTGAGAGTATGGAGACTTCGGTAGAAGATACAAACCCTGAATTAGAAATTATGTATACTATAAATATAGATACTCAGGAAGTTAATGTCATGGTTGACAGAGAGACCACTAAGGTTAAGGAGAAAGATGTGACCACTGAGTCACCGGCTGTAGAGGTTGAGTTAAACACAAAAAAACCTACACAGACAGAACAACCAACAGAGGATACCACTAAGAAACCAGTAGATATAATAGACAAACCATCTGAAGAACCAACTAACCAAAGTTCAGAGGCACAAACTAAGGAACTGACAACTGAAAGCTCAGAGAAACTATCTGAGACACATTTGGAGAAACCCAAACTGGTATAGGTTGAAGCATAGGTACAGACAGAGACAGTGCCACCCGACCAAACTAAAAAGCCTAAAACTTTGTTTGTGGAAATGCAAACTTAGATAGACCTACCAGAGGTCAAACAAAGCAAGGAAATAACTACAACCGGTAGCATGGCTATTGTAAAAACTGTTGGACAAACATCTGGTATAGCTATGACAGAATTCAGACCTACTAATGTAACAGAGATCTTATTAGATTCAATAAAGAAGATCATAGAATGCAATGCACAAGCCTATAAGGCTATTGATGATACTATACCAATTCTTAAATTGATAGCACCAAAGTGTAGTGTTGAGAATAAATATTCTTTAGGTCAACTAGACACATTGTCTAAGTTTATCACCAGCAATCTAATAACTATTGATCAAATAAATGAGGATACATTTAAGGAGAGAATGATAAAAGAAAAAGAGAAATTATTTGAGGATATTATAAAGAAAAACAAGGAAGAAATGGATACCCTTTTACTGGAACTTGGAGAAATAATTTATGACTTCAAGAAACTGTACAGGGATACTTGCAAAACAAATGTCTTAGCAAAGGATCTTGACAAGGAGATTAGCAAAGCTAAAGAGAAGATAAATAATATTTCTAACAATTTGATTGGAACATCAGATTCATTTTTGGAATTAGAAAAGAAAATTGCAGAGCGGGAAGAGAAAATCAAGAAATTGGAGAAAGACAAAAAGGGAATAAAGGATAAGGCAAAGGACTTAAAATGCAGACTTAGTCCAAGACTAGAGTATCTTATTTCCTTAAGAAAAGAAATATCTAAGGCTCTATTTCCCAGACTAAAGACACCGGAAGAGAAAATGCACATACTCACCGATACAGTGCAGAGAACACAAGAGGCATTAAAGGACTGCAAAACATTCAGCAATGGCATAGATTTAGTTTTGACAGATATCTTTCATATTGTAACCCACCGGTTACAAGAATGGAGGCAGGACTCCACTGACAGTGAATGACAACCTTTGTCATTGATGTCAAAGGGGGAGTAGTGGGATGAGAAAAATGGTCAGAAGGAAGGGACTTTATCTGCTCAGGAGGAGCATACAGTTTTAGCAAGACAATTTTGGCAGACTATTTTTGGATATCATTTTGGACACTTGTTTTTTCTCATGAGTGTTGCCATCAATTCCAAAGGGGGAGATTGTTGGAAAATGCACACTCCAATGAGAAATTGTAGGTGATTGAAGGTTTTTTCATTGATGGCAACCTTCCAATCATATGATACCGGCAAGATAGGATACCGACACTGGCAATGACAAACTTTGCATCGACACATAGAACACTGGCAGTGAAAGGAAGGATACCGACACCCTGGCCGACAGGAATTTTGTTTGAAATGTATTTTGTAATTAATTGTAAAATCATTGTAAGCCAACATGGCAAGTTGTAATATGACTCAGATATGTATGAGATCATTTTGCAATTGGAGATATGTGATAGGATGCAAGATAAGAAGACCTAATATGTGAATTATAGGTTAAGGGTTTATGTATGTAGTAGAGCTTAAACCGGTACTGGATCTGGCATAGAAGATGCTAATCTGAAGTAGTACAAGACATTGGATTAATATAATCCATTTTTGTAAGTCAGTGTGACTTCTTTTGTAATTGAGCAGTGAGCTCTAGGCACTTGGCCTTCTTGCATTTGCAGGCCCCTATTGTAAGAGTAATATTTCCTTATTGGCCAGTAAGCGAATATTGTGGGTCACAAATCCCACCGAGGTTTTTCCCACACTGGGTTTCCTCATTAAAATATTATGTTATAGTGTGCTTCTCATGTGGTTGTTGTTATTCTTGTTTACTACATTATTTCTTGTTTACCGATATATAATTTTAATATGCTTTTCATGTTTTAAGTCAAGTAAATTTATTAACTAGTTAGATACTGATTCACCCCCCCCCCCTCTCAGTATCTTTGGGAATCCTAATAGAGGATGTGTGGAGGATTTTGCACATTCTTATCCGAGGGGATCTAGTAATGTATGACTGAGGATTGGGTATAGCAGTGGTATAGAGGATATTCGATGAGGGTGTCTATATTCACGATGGCTCGATTGCGTGGGAGGAGATAGCAGTGTTATATGAGCCATTACTAGTTGTTTTATCAGGCATTGTTGGGGGTTTGTTGTGCCTTGATCAATGATTGCATGGACTGGCCGTGGGTTGGGTCCAGGTGATTGAGCACATGGTGACAGACAGGACCCGCTATGCATGGGGGCCATGTGTGCTATCACACCTATACAGGGAGCTTCATGAGGTGGTTTACCAAGAGATGAGCTCTCTGGGAGTTGATATTACTTTATTACATATCTGGGCATGGGAGAACCTGCCAATTACACGACTGGTATGTCTGAGATTCAGGGCATTAGATCAGCCCTACGTGTATATGTATAGAGGTATGATGAGTCAGCCCCACCTAGGGAAGTTGGAGTTGTGGTAGCGGGCATTAGATGATTTGGATGCAGTGATATGGAGGTCATACATTGAGTGTGAGCCTTGGGAGGATGATGTAGAGGCTTTGCCTTATGTATTTATGACATGGTATTTGATTGGTAGGACATCCTACAATGTTGAGAGATAGGTGCCAGGTAGAGTGATGAGGTAGTCCGGTCGGAGGTAGGGATTGTCGAGTGGATTAGGGGAGTATGCATGGGCAGTACGGGAGAGATTCCAGTGGGGGCTAGTGTTACCCTATGATTAGGCCTTAGCCGAGTTCTGGACTTTACAAGCGAGACCATGGCATATGAGGTGGGGGATTGTGGATGTAGGAGTGATAGAGGAGTACAGGCAGTATCATACTGTGCATCCTATTCCACGCATTTCAGATCCAGCTGAGTCGATACCATCATTTGAGGATGATAGGAGACAGTGATGGAGGAGAGGAGGCAGAGGAGTAGGAGTAGGAGGTAGAGGTGGGGGAGGTGGGGGAGGTGGTGGTGGAGGTTTTGGAGGAGGAGGAGGAGGTGGAGGGGGTGGTGGTGGTGGATTTGGAGGTGGGGCTGGATTTAGAGGTTGAGGTGGTGGAGGAGGACAGTTACAGTGGAGAGGGAGAGGTGGGTAGCCATTGCGACTGTCACAGGGTCCTTTGATTAAGGGAGGAGTCAGATTAGGTGGCAGGGATACTGGGGAGGGAGAGGCATCTATGGATATGGGAGAGGGAGCTACTAGTGGAGGAGAGGGATCTATAGGTGGAGGAGAGGATCCTATGGGGATGGGAGGAGTAGATCTGTGGGAGGATATGCTAGTATATATGCAGACTCGACTTATAGCAGTCGAGGCACGAGTGGAGGATTGTGAGGTAGAGATTGTAGCTAGAGATGTTTAGCTATTTGCATGAGAGTCAGAGTTGACAGTAGTGAGGCGAGAGCGGGATGATGTGGTTGATAGGGTGATCCAGCTGCAGGAGAGAGTTTGGGCCTTGGAGGGAGTACATGGACATGGTCTCTCAACTGATTTGTTGGCAAGGGAGCTATGGTGGGCAGGTGGAGAGGTTGACTATTGGCGGGGTTTATATGAGCAGGTGGTGTCATCCAGTCAGTGGGAACTGAGCTATTCGCAGATGTGTCGGGCAAGATTAGAGTGGTCTTAGAGGATGTAGATCAGTGGTGGTGTTATGGGTCCTCCACGGCGAGATAGTGTGAGTGGTGTAGGGGGTAGTGGTGGAGCAGGCGGTGATGGTGGTGTAGGTGATGATGGGGGTGCAACATCTGGCCAGAGTGCCATTTGAGAGAGCTTTATGTATTTTATTACATTGTTACTTTGAACTGTGACTTGGATGGCTCTTAGTAGCCGATATTTTTGACATCATTGTACTCTGATACATGTATCTTTTTGCAAGATGACATATGATGTGATATATGAGGAGATCCCATATTTTGTGATGATATGCCTGTTGATGATATGTATGGGTTTATGAAGGATGATGATTATGATTTATGAGATGTTTTTACTTGCTAGATGTATATGTTGATGAGATGATTTCTATATGCATGTTTATGAATGTGATGCTAAAATGTGGATGTAGGTTAATGTATGGATAATGTGTTGTTGTAATTTTTTATGTATGTAATGCCATGATGACTATGTATGAAACATGATGAATGAATGATGTTGTTTATGAGTTGTATGTAGTACTTGTGTTTATGTTTATGAAATGATGATATGCAACTTTGTGATTTGTAAGATGAAAATGTAATGAATCAAATGGTTTATGTAAATGTTCATAGATGGTTAAAAATGAATGCACAATGGATAAACAAATGTTGATTCAAATGTTTATGTGATGATCTTAAATGAATGCACTTGTAAAATGAATAAACAAATTTTGAGACAAATATTTATGTTATGATTCTAAATGACTTAAAATATGACTAAGTGATAAATGAAAGTGAAATGATAATGCAAATAAATGCAACTAAGGGATAATGAATAACTACACCTTAATGCAATTAAAAAGGACAATGAATGCATCTTAATAAATCTAGATGAAACTTTTTAAAGATGAGAATGAAATGAATGAGTATAAGAATATACTAGATGGATAGATGAATGTACTTGACTAATAGATAGATAAATGCAAATGAATGCAACTAAATGAATCTAAATGAATGTATTTTAAACAAACTTTAAACGAGGATGAATGATTTGGAATGATTTAAAAGACACAACTAATTGTACCTAGATGACTAAATGAATGTACGTTAATGTCTAATAATGGAAGTAAATGAAATGAGTGGAAATTTATCCAAATGAATATAAATGCCCATATTGCAATGATGAAATGATGTAAGGATGATAATGTAAGTAAATGATAATGAATGCAACTAAATGATATGAGATGCACTTAAAAGAATATCTAAAATGGATGTAATGAACCTACATGCAAGTAATTGATAATGAACTAGATGCATTTAAATGCAACTAAATGTAATGGAATGGTGATGTCATGCGTTTATGATAGATGAATGCAAGTTGGTGAGAGATTTCATGATGCACTGATGATGTATCAGAGAACTCCGTCATGATTGTATCCAAGACCAATTCATATAAATAACCTCTCATATTTTTAACTTGTTCACACTGGCATACAAAACCATAAATATGAATAATGAATGATCAAACAGATGGGTGATATGCAACAGAATGCAATATAAATAGATGAGATGAAATGACGATCCATAGTGCTTTACTTTTCATCATTGAGCATGGTAGTATCAATCTTGGACGAGGCAATAGGAACCAAGTTTGGAGCATTGTACCTGTAGGCAAGTAGCATAGAGAAAACATGATGGACCCTCCATTATGGTTCATGTGCAGACGGTCAAGGTATACGCTATAGTCAGTAAGCCATAGTGATCCATGACTAGATTTTTGCATATGATCACGTAGCTTAGTGAACTTCCCACGTAGACACCATTAGTAAATGCCCCAGAACTTCATTGGAACAATTCATAGACAATAAACAAAATGATACTTAGGAACCATCTCGGCTCCTCTAATCACTTGTGGATATCCTAGAGTAGCATAAGAACCTGATATAAATAAATAAATAACTTATCAAACTGACCAAGTACTTGATAGCTTAAACAAAAACAAATTATCAAAGAAAATGTTATCATGTCTTTGTTTCGGTAAGGAAGGATGCATCCTTGTTAAGACAGTTGTGTATCGATGTTGATTGTTTGGTTGATTTGAAAAGTGATCATTGTTGTTTGAGTATCTCAAAATATTTGTTTGATACTTGTTTCAATGTGTATGTACAAAGGATATTATGCATTGCAATGTTTTTGGATTTTGTGAGTGTTTTTGACTGTTTTTGGATTTTGTGAAACAGTTTTGAATGAAGAATGCAATGAATCACAAATAATGTAGAATCTAATTCCATCAATAGCTTAAGATAATTGCCCGCAGTTTTAGACATTACTATGAAAAAGTGGGATGCCAGACGCATGAAGTACTATCCTTGATTGTAGATCAATAACAAGCCATTATTTGACTGATGGATGAATGGATGCAGTGAATGTGATCGCAACAAGTCTAAAAGACAATGGATCCATAGTCTTTATGAGTGGTGCCTGTTTGCCAAGTTTTCACCATCGTATTTACCCAAGGTGCCACCAAAGTGGTTGTTCACCATTTACATGCATGATTTTTCTTTACTATTTTGATTTTTTTGTATTTTCTTCAGGACATTTTTCTAAATGTTTTTGGTGTTTTCTGGTATGTATTGGATCCTGATGCTCTGTACATCTTATGTATGAAACTGATTGAGGTGCATGCTATTGATCAGATCCACTAGCGGTTCTCCTTTTGTAGTAGCCAACTGATATGCCCCAGACATAAATACAACAGTGATAACATATGGACCCATCCAGTTTGATTCAAACTTTCTTTGATGTTCTCTGTTTGGTTGGTTACGAGAATTCTCTCTAAGAACAAGATCACCTACCTCAAATGTGCAAGGTCTAACTTGATGATTATAGCTTCTTCTCATGCGCTGCTGATAGGATTTGAGGTGGTTGTATGTAGCTTGTTGCCTTTCATCAAGTACTTCCAATTATTGAAGATGAGAGAGTTGGTATGCTTCATCATCTATCAGATTATGCAAAGAAACCCATAGAGATGGTATCTTGACCTCAATATGAAGGATGGCTTTTGTGCCATAGACCAGTGAGTAGGGAGTTGCACCTGTAGAGGTTCGAATGCTAGTTCAAAACGCCCATAGTGCTGGATTTAATTGAACGTGCCAATCACAACCGGCATCATTGACTATCTTCTTGAGGATTCTCAATATGTTCTTGTTTGATGATTCAGCCTGACCAATTCCTTGTGGGTAACAAGGATTGGAAAAGCGGTGTTGGATGTGAAACTTCTGATAGAGTTCATGGACATCCTGATTTTTAAAAGGAAGCCCGTTATCTATGATGATGAAAATGGGGACAACATACTGACAGATGATGTAAATAAGGATGAATGAGGCGATCTACTTGTCGGTGACTTGGGTAAGTGGAACAACTTCGATCCACTTTGTGAAGTATTCGGTGGCGGTAATAATGAATTTGTGGCCATTGGATGAAGATGGATGAATTTTACCCACAAGGTAAAGTCCCCATTAACAAAACGGCCATGGTGTTGTGATTGGTTGCAATTCCTGTGTTGGTGCATGTATCAGGTCTCCATGAACTTGGCACTTCTTGCATTTTCTGACAAAATAATAGGAGTCTTTTTCCATGGACGGCCAATAGTATCCAGCACGCATGATCTTCTTTGCTAAGGAAGGACCACTTGAGTGAGTCCCACAAATTCCTTCATGTACCTCTTCCAAGGCCTTTGTTGTCTCATCTTGTTCCAAACATAGAAGGAGAGTACCATCAAGACTGTGTTGGTATAGGGTTTTAGCAATGATGGTGTATCAAGCGGTTTGGTGAATGAATTTTTTGCATTGGTTATTTGATTGGTTAGGAGGAAGTGTGTGATCATGTAGGTAGGTGTAGAACTCACCGTACCATGGGGATTCAGAACCAATAAGGTGACATATCATCTCAGATTCAGGATATCATAAGTGGGAATCCAAAGTTGTTCTACCAAGAACTCATAGCGTGTTAAATTATGTGGAATATCTAGGAGAGATGCAATGGTAGCCATAGCGTTAGTAGCTCAATTCTAATCTCTAGGTATCTGCTCAAAGGTGATAGTTGTAAATGATGCTTTTAAACTATCCACCATTAGCTTGTATGGCATGTGTTTATCATCCTTGGTCTAATATTCATCTGTGACTTGTCGGATAACTAGTTGGGAGTCACCATATATTTGTAGCTCTTTCAGTTTCTATTGTATGGCTAGTTGGAGTCTAGTGATCAGGGCCTCATATTCTGCTATGTTGTTTGTACATGGAAAAGTTAGCCTATAAGACTTTGGGATGTTGTCACCTTGAGGTGTGATAAACAAAATGCCTTCCCCCGAGCCATGTCTATTATATGAACCATCAAAGTAAAGCTTCCATGGTTGTGTTGTTGTGATCATGAAGATCTCTTCATCTGGGAAGTTAGAAACAAGACGATGATCACCTATGAGGGGTGCATCGGCCAACTAATCTGCAATAACTTGGCCCTTAATAGCCTTACGATCCACATACTCAATGTCAAACTCAAAATCATCACCCATTTGGCCAAGCGGCCGGTCAATGTTGCTTTACTGAGTAAATACTTTAGTGGATCGATCTTTGCAATGAGTTGTAATTTATGTGTTAACAGGTAGTGCCTTAGTTTAGAAGCTGCCAAGATAACTGCTAGGCAAGATCTCTCAATAGGTATGTAATTGAGTTCATAGCCGACCATTGTGTGAGAGATATAGTATACAACACACTCTTTCCCTCTTGCATTGTGTTGTGCCAGTAGTACTCCCAATGCCATATTTGTTGCTTAAATATAGAGTAATAGAGGTCTACATGGATCAGGTGGGATCAAAAATGGTGTATTCAAGAGATAGTCCTTAAGCATTTGGAATGCTTGCTGGCATCTGGCATCCCATTGAAAGTGGATGTTTTTGTGTAATAGGTGTGTAAAGGGATGACACTTATCTGCTAGTTATGCAATGAATCTTTGGATGGATTGTAGCCACCCTTGTAACGTCCTTAGCTGACTGATGTTCCTTGGAGGTGGCATGTCCTTGATTGCTTTGACCTTTGCCGGGTCAACCTCAATTCCTTTTCTTGAGACAATGTATCCTAGAAGCTTCCATGAGGTTACTCCAAAGACACATTTCTTTGGGTTGAGTCAAACATGATATTGTTCTAGTCTATCAAAGATTTTATCTAATATTGCAAGATGACCTTCTCTTGTTAATGATTTTGCCAGTAAGTCATCAACATGATCCTCCATTATGGTATGCATCATATCATGAAAGATGGTGGTCATAGCTCTTTGATAGGTCACCCATCCATTCTTTAGACCAAAAGGCATTACGTTCCAACAGTATGTTCCCCATGGACATGTGAAGGCAATCTTATGTTGATCTTCTGGTGTGATCTTTATTTGGTTGTACCCTAAAAATCCATCCATAAGAGAAAGCATGGCATGTCCTATTGTTAGGTCCAAGATCATGTCAATGTTTGGTACGGGGAAGTCATCTTTAGGACATGCCTTGTTTAGATCTCTGAAGTCAGTACAAATACGGATGCACCCATTTGGTTTTCTGATAGGTACAATGTTGGATATCCAATCCGCATAATCAATTGGTCTAATAAAGCCAACATCCAGGAGTTTATTAAGTTCTCCTTTGACTAGTACCGCAATCTAGAGGTGCATCTTGCAAAGCTATTGTTTGACAAGTTTAGCTCCTTCTGCCATGGTGAGATGATGCAAGACCAAATCAGGATCTAGACTAGGCATGTTTGCATATTACCATGCGAAGTTGATCTGATGCTTCTGGAAGAATTCTACAAACTTAGGTTGTTCCTTTGGAGTTAAAAGAGATGCCAAATGTATTTAGTGAGGAGTCTCAGGGGTCCCCACATTGAATTCTTTTGTTTCCTCGATGAGGATCGTTAATCATTCCTGATTTGCACTAGAGGGGAGGATGACAACCCTTTCATCTGTAGGTGCCTCGGAGAGGTTTTCACCATTGGATATGCTCTTTCATTTTACTTTTTTGGGATCAAACAGTTCCACAGTGTGGTTTTCACTAGAAGATCCATGTTTTATTATGATATTTTTGCAACTGAAAGGTTTGGCATCCACCCCAAAGTATGTTGCACTATTAAGTTCGATGGCAAATCCAGCCTTGTGATCCCCACTTGGTATGTTATCCCGTAGTTCTAAAAAGTCAATGATTGCCTTGTCATTTTGGAATTGGTCAAGGCATGGGGGATTAGGTTGGTTCCATTTGATGAGTTCAGGATGGATAATGGGCATTACCTCATCGATCAATTTAAGTTCATAAGATGTGTCAGTGAGGGTTAAGGCATTGTGGTGAAGGTCATTGATGGTACTCTCCCTGTCAGAATCAGGTGTAGGATGTGATGTAGGGTCTGTGGAAGGTGTTTCCAGTTCAGAAACCCAAGAGGTTTTAATCTGTGCTTCTCTGTAAATAGGGGTTTCTTTGCAAGGTGGAGGTGGTGATGCATCTTCCTCATCTGAAGTATTGAGATGCACAGAATCAAATTCCCACTCATGTGAGTTGGTCTCTGAGTCGCTTTCCAGTATCCGATTACTATACCAAACTGGGATATCTTTTGAGTTAAACACTACAGGCGTAATCGGCTGATGTACCTTTGGAGATGGAATGGTTGGTGCTATGAGGAGGATTATTGGGATTAATGAATATGATACTGGGAGTATCAGTGTTGTTGAATCTGTTGTTTCTGATGGAATTATCAGTGTTGTCAATACTGCTGGGGGTTCTAATACTGCTAATGGTGATGTTGATGTGGTTGCTACTGCTGATGGGGTTGTTGGTTTGATTGGTGTTGTGGATGGTAATTATGGGATTCTCAGCCTCATTGGGGTAGTTGGTGTGGTTCTTGGTGTTGCTGATATAATCAAGGGTGGCCTTTTTAGAGTATTAGGCTGATATAGAAGTTTGTTGGGTTTCCCTTTGAATTTGAGATTAGGAAGCGCCTCCTTTTGAAAGCCTAATCCAGTGTTATCTTTAGGCTTTAATTTAGGCTGCAACAGCTTGTGTCATCCCTCCTTGCAAGGTCCCAAATCACCCTAACCATCATAGCCCATTCTTTGCATAATGGTAAGGCCTTTTCCATATTGATCTGTGGGAATCTTAGCTTGTGGGATTTCCATGGTGATAGGGTCTTTATAGATCCATTCTGCTAAGTCCTCATCTCTGGTCTCCTCTTCCTGACTCTTTCCAAGAATAAAAGGTGCCAAAGTGCATGCTGGATTGACCAGTGGTGTTTGAAGTAACCTTTGAGTTTTACCATGAGTTCTAGGAGAAGTGGGTAATTGCCCAACACAAAAGAGTTGGCTTAGATTGTACTCCCCAAGACCTTCCTCTGCCATTTTGATTTTTAGCTTCTCTTGCTTTGGTATAGTGGTGTTTGAACTAGAAAGAGAGGATGGAATAACATATAATGTGGATGGGATAACTTCTCTATTGTTGAGAACGAAAATCTCTGGCTGATAGTTGATATTATTACAATATGCAAATGGATTTGCATCACCAAGGATTGTAATTTCTACACTGCTATGAGGGAACTTGATACACTGATGATAGGTTGATGGAATGGCTTGTATGGCATGTATCAAAGGTCTCTATAACAACAAATTATATGATAGAGGAAGGTCCAGAACTTGACATATGATGTGCTTCACCACTGGGCCCACTTGGATTGGTAGCACAACTGCTCCCTTGGAAGAATGCTTTGCATCATCGTAGGCTTTTATGGCTATCTTTTTGCGGGGGTCCACTAATTCAACTACATAACCCAATGTTGTGACCAACTGTAATGTACATATATTCAAGCTTGCTCCATTGTCATCAAGACTCGTTTGATCTTGTGTTGGTTGACAAATCCTTCAATATGGAGGGAGGCGTTATGAGGTTGTTGGAAGGATGTATTGTCACTTTCAGAAAAAGTGAGACATGGTGACGACCTCATATTACCAACCATAGCTTGAAATTGATCTATATTTAGATTGGTAGGGACTCACGCCTCTTGGAGAGCTTAATCCAAGATTGTTTTATGAGATGGGGATAGGCGCAAAAGCTCTAAGATGGATATAAGTGCGGGCATCTTATCTAATTATTCCACAAGGTTATACTGCTTTGGGATGGATGTTGTGCCTTATGGAGCTGCTTTAATGGTGATCTTGCTACAACGTGTAACAACATTGCAGGTAGGGTTTGGATCTTTGATGGTGATGGTTGCAATTTGTTCATTGGTATCATATAGGTGATTCATAGTGTAATTATAGGCGGCTCGCGTATAATCAGTTGTATCTGTGTTTCACCCTGAAGTGGAAGGACCCCTTTGATCTTGTGATGGAAGTGGATTCTAAAACATGAGATGATCATTATTTGAGGTTTTTGGGTCGTGTCCTTCAATTTCAATCTATCCTCGGTCGATAAGATCTTGAACAAGATCTTTCAATCTAGGGTAGTTACTTGTCTTATGCCCTTTCCCTTGGTGGAATTCACAATGTTCATTATCTCTCCACCATGGAGGTTTGACCCGAGGTTCGTAGTTAGATGTCTTTGGTAAGGTCACCAAATTTGAAGAGACCAATTGACACAACACTGTTTCGATAGGTTCCCCTAAGGGAGTGTTTTTACGTTTTGGTTTATAATTTTGTTGTCGTTGTCTTGGTTCTTCTTGCAGTGCATTGTGACCTTGATTTTGTGGAGGAGCAACCATGTTGTTTTTAGGAGGGGGATTTTGCCTCACAAATCGGACCATAGGTTGTGCACTCTTTATGGTTATCGCATCTACAACCCCGTCATTGACTATGTTTTTATTTTTATTCCAGAAGTTGGGTTTATCACTGTTAAAACGCGAGTGAGGGCCATCTTTTGTTGTATATCATGATAAGCCCATTTTTTATAAGGGCTCATTCACATTTTAATCCCTGGGTGATCATGTCATTAAAGGACTCTGTTCCCTTCATGTCTAGGTGGAATTTCGTTTCATCATCCAAGTTAGAAATAAATATTTCCACTAGCTCTCATTTAGGTAGATGAAGATAACGTCTACTAGATAGTTGTTTCTATCATTGTAGGAAAGCTGAAAATAGCTCCCCTAGTTTTTGCTTGGTATTACATAGATCCACCATGGTAACATTGTGTTCGATGTTGTGTGAATAATGTGCAATGAACTTTTGGATAAGTTCCTCGAATGTTCTAATGCCACCTGTTAATCGAGAAAACCATTGTGTGGTTGTCCCTCCCAAACTCTGAGGAAAGAGGCGCATTAGATGTGTGTCTTCATATGCCACTTCTAGACAAGCTGAGTGAAATTCCCTGACATGATCTCTAGGGTCTCCTTTTCCCTGATACTTTTCAAACTTAGGTGTTTCAAACCCTCATGGAAAAGGTGGCATATGTAGATTCCTATCAAAAGGATAGGGACAAATATCATTAAGTGAAAATTGGGTAGTTTTCATACCACTGTGGAGTTGTTGGGCTAGATTCTTGATTTGTTGCCTCAAAAGGTCAATGTCATGAGGAGGAGGAGGAGGTGGGGGATTTCCTTGATTAAGGTCATATCTGAAATTATCTCGACCTCTTCCACCCTCATTTGTTTTCCATAATTATGCAGTATCAAAATTAGAGGGTAGTTTGGCTCCCTCTTGAGCAAGTCTCAAAAAATGAGCATCGGCGTTGTTTTTGAGGATTTCATCAAAAAATTGATTGAAGAGGGGGCTGTGTTGTGCCCTTTCTATTGCTTCAGGAGTGGGATTACTAGGATTTTCATCCTTTTCATTTCCTCCAAGGGCTTCTTGAAATTCATTGAGATTTTCATCTTCCTCCTCTTTGACCTCTAGTTGTCTAGTCATTCATCTGGTTTGAGCCATTTTGTTTTAAAGTTGTTTTTGAAGTTTGGTGAAAGTGATGATGAGTTGGTGATGGAATGAAAGATAATTTTTTTGTGGAGTGTTTAACATATCGATCTCTAACACTGAAGGTTTGATGTTACCAAAGTCCTTTTATGAATTGCTTGTTGTGTTTGTTAACAAGGTTGATATGATAAGGTATAGCAAGGTCTGAGATGTGTTACAAACCACGCTACCTAGTAATGAGAGGATGCACTCATAGACTAGTTTTAACGTACGTAGAAATGCCTCTTAGGATAAGTTATCCTAGATGTAGAGACACTCTAAAGAGTGATGTGTTGTTTTGATTCAAGCAATATCTAAAAAGAACTTAGGACAAGACCTTTTTATGTTTTGAGAGTTGAAATGGATAGATGATGTATGAATGTGAGTGGATAGAATGTGAACTTCAATAAAAAATTTGTGTTACAAATGGGACAAATTATTCCTCTTCTCTCTCGGGGATTGGTGGTTCTTCTCGAGCTATGTTATATGTAATGCAAATGTCTGAAAAGAAGGCAAGGTTGATTTTGCCTCCTTTGTTTTTATGATAACTCAAAGCTCTATATTGAGTAAAAGCTTTGTTGTTCAAAGACTCTTGATCGAACTCGTTGGATTTTCCTTGAAGATACAGACACATATGACATAAGAAGGCTCTGTATGAGACAAAAAATTATCTATTAAGATAGAAAAATTTCCTTCTTTTTATGAAAGCCTTTGAACTCAATGGTCTTTTCTTCAAATTGATATGTTGATGAAGATTCTTCTTTCTCAAAATGTGAAGGATGGTCATATAATTTGATATCTGGTTTTCACTTTGTTTTGATTGTTTGTTGGTTTTGTGTTGGATGAATACTTGTTTTTGAATTGGTTTTGATTTTCTTTGACAAGAAAGCAGAGCAAGCACACAAACACAATAATGTTGCCTCAAAAGGCATAAATAAGTGTGGGTCTAAATCAACCCAATCTTTGAACTTTTTAACCCCTTTTACAAAAAAAATTGTGTATGTTTTTTCAAAATCCTGAAGTCGACTCAATTTATCACTGGTTTGACACAAAAAGAAGACACTTCAAACACAGTTTATCCCTAAGTTCAAATGGCCAGTTGTGATAATTTCAGCCCACATCTTGATATTTCTTCAACTTTGGTACTACATACCTTATGAATCCTACCATAGCAGGTAAGGATGTGATATACTAAGTCTTGCGCAAGCATAATAGATAGATGATCCCTATGATGGGGGAGTCACCACTTTTATCAAGCTACAAGTAGCTTTTCAAAAAGCCCTATTTCTACTCAAGGAAATATGTATGGTGAGTATCTTGGGAGGAAAACCATCTATGCTCTTGCACTGAATTTATCATAAATATCCTCAATCAATAGAATGGGTGGGTTTCTATATAAAAAGGTGTCTAGTAATGTTCGATGTCTTTGGACATAAGCTCATTCTATAGTGACTCACTTAAGAACCTTGTAACTTATGGTGGGGCCCATGTGTCCTTTCGACAAGCTGCACTGTAAGAACAGCTATACCCAAGGCTACAGCTTTCACTCACACGTAATTTCTATAGCGGCTTGAAGGATTTACCGCAGGAGGTCATTCCCAAGAGTGATGTGTGTCTTGGCAGGCCTCTCTTAAAAAGATAAAATTTTGAGTGTTACAAACACTTTTCTCTTGCACCTAGGACCACGAAAGCTAAGGGAGAGGATAGTGTGTGTTAGAAGTGTTGAAATGTGGCGATTGATCAACAAAGTACTGTACACTCAGCATGTATCCTCATTGGGGTCTGGGGCTGGGCTGGGCCTCGGCCAGGGGTTCGGGGGTGGCAGCCCCCGAGAAAATTTTTTTGGGGGGTATTTTTTGTTGATGAAAACAGACATAGTAATTAAACCCTAAAAAGGCCGACTTTGTTTGTTGCCCTAAAAATGCATGTTATAAGCGGCTGGGATGCTTAAGGCATTGTAAGGTTGATGTACTATTTTTGTTGGATAATAAGAAAGATTGGACGACTGTGTATGGTGGACGTAACCCATTCTGGGTGAACCACGTTAAATCTCTGTGTTATCTGTGTCCTATTTTATTTCTTTATCTTTTGTATTTAAATCTGCATATAATTGTTAGTTCATATTTGCTTCAGATCTGCTTGAAACCCTAACAATTGGTATCAGAGTGAGGTATTCTGTAAATTAGCAGGACTCTCAGATTTGAGTGGGAGCAATGGAGGATTCCAAATTCAAGGTCGAAAAGTTTAACGGCCAGAACTATCAGTTATGGAAAATGTTGATGGAGGATTACCTGTATCAAAAGGATTTGTGGTGGCCATTGGAAGGAAAGGCAAAGAAACTGACCACAATGTCAGATGAAGAGTGGGACATTTTAGATAGAAAGGCACTGGGATCCATTCGATTGTGCCTTGCACCGTCTATAGCATTCAATATTATAGAAGCAAAAACGACTATAGATTTGATGACAACATTGGCTAAGTTGTATGAGAAACCCTCGGCTTCGAATAAGGTATTTCTTATGAAGCGTTTATTTAATTTGAAAATGAGTGAGGGAGGATCTGTAGTGGAGCACTTAAATGAATTTAATACAATTACCAGTCAATTGTCTTTGGTAAAAATTACCTTTGCAGAAGAAGTTAGGGCTCTCTTGATTTTATGTTCTTTGCCAGAAAGTTGGAATAGCTTGGTTATGGCTATAAGTAACTCTGTCTCTGGTAAAAATACTTTGGTATTTGATGATATTGTTGGTGTTATCCTAAGCTAGGAAATGCGAAGGAAAAGCACAGGTGAGACTCCAACATCACCAGGTAGTGTTTTGAATGTGGAGAACAGAGGAAGATCAAAGGAAAGAGGAAAAGGCCCTTGGAATGAGAAGTCACGAGGGAAGTCAAAGAAAGGACGCTCTCAATCTAAGGAAAGAAAGATTGTTGGTACTGCGGAAAGCCTAGTCATCTAAAGAAAGACTGTTGGTCTTGGAAAAACAAAGAAGGAGACAAAAATAAAAATGATAGTAAGGAAGCTAATATTGCAAGTAATACTTTACAAGATGCTTTAATCTTATGTTTGGATAATGTTAATGATTCCTGGGTAATAGATTTTGGGGCTTCATTTCATGCTACACCCCATAGAAAATATTTTCTAGATTATGCTCAAGGTGATTTTGGACAGGTATATTTGGGTGATGATGAGCCTTGTCAAATTGTTGGAAAAGGAAAGATAAAGATCAAGTTGCAGAATGGAAATGACCGGTTCTACAGAAGGTAAGACATGTTCCTAATTTAAGAAGAAATTTAATTTTTGCAGGGCAACTAGGTAGTGGAGGTTGCATAGTTACCCTCTCAGATAGTATGTGGAAGGTCGCTAAAGGATCATTAGTAATAGCTAAAGGTGCGAAGGTAGGCACATTATATCTATGTACAGGTAACGCTTACTCTACCCTAGTTGCTACAGATAAAGTTACTACAGGGACAACAACAATAAATGTTGCAAGAATAGATTTGATAATGTGGCACCATAGGCTTGGGCACATGAGTGAGAAAGGGATGAAAATCCTTCACTCTAAAAATCTATTGCTAGGACTAAAAAAGATTGATTTAGAGTTCTGTGAAAACTGTGTTTATGGTAAACAAAAAAGAGTCAAATTTCTCAAGGTTGGGAAAGAGAAGAAGAGTGAGAAGTTAGAGCTTGTACATTCAGATGTATGGGGACCGACTCAGGTATCATCTCTTGGTGGCTCTTGTTATTATGTTGTTTTTATTGATGACTCAACCAAAAAAACATGGGTATATTTCCTAAAACAAAAATCAGATGTTTTTGAAACTTTTAAGAAATGGAAAGCTTTGGTTGAGAATGAGACAAGGAAAAAGTTGAAGTGTCTCAGATTGGATAATGGAGGTGAGTATTGCAGCAAATCATTTGAAGATTACTACTCCTTAAATGGGATTCGAAAGCAAAAGACAGTTCCAGGAACTCCACAGGAAAATGGTGTGTTAGAGAGAATGAATAGGACTATCATGGAACGTGCGAGGAGCATGAGATTGCATGCTAGATTGCCCTTACATTTTTGGGAAGATGTTGTACATACTGTTGTCTATTTGATAAATAGAGGACCTTCAACCCCTTTGGATAGTGGTATTCCAGAGGAGGCATGGACTGGTAAAAAGGTAAATTATTCTTTTCTAAAAACTTTTGGTTGCAAAGCTTTTGTCCATGTTGATAAAGAAAACAGAACCAAGCTTGATGCTAAATCTCAGAAATGTACCTTCATTGGATATGGGATAGATGAATATGGCTATCAGTTATGGGATTTTGAAAATAAGAAAATAACTAGAAGTAGAGATGTTATATTCAATGAGAAGGTTATGTATAAAGAACAGATGTAGGAAAAGAAGCATGAATAGGACAAACAAAAATATGTGGTGTTGGATGAAATTCTTAAAAATGAAATGCCACAGGTACCTGATGCTCAACGACAACAGATTGTCCCACAAACTCCTACAAGTGTTAGACGTTCTACGAGGACAAGTAGACCCCTTGAAATATTTTCTCCTTCTTTGTATTCTATTTTATTAATGGATTCTGGTGAACCAGAAGAATATGAAGAAGCAATGCAGGTGGATGCCAAACAACAGTGGCAGCTAGGCATGAAAGAGGAGATGGACTCCTTGATGAAAAATAAGACTTGGGACTTAGTCCCTTTACCTGCAGAAAAAAGAGCCTTGCCTAACAAATGGGTTTATCGGCTGAAGGAGGAGGAAGGAGGTCAGAAAAGATATAAGGCCAGACTTGTGGTAAAAGGTTTTGCATAGAAAAAGGGTATAGATTATGATGAAATATTTTCTCCAGTTGTAAAAATGACTTCAATTAGAATTGTACTTAGTCTTGTGGCTGTAGATGATTTACATCTTGAACAATTAGATGTCAAAACAACTTTTCTCCATGGAGATTTGGAGGAGGAAATTTACATGTTGCAACCACAGCGATATGAGGTCAAAGGTAAGGAGAACTTGGTGTGCAGGTTGAAGAAAAGTCTGTATGGCCTAAAGCAAGCACCCCGACAATGGCATTTAAAATTTGATAGTTTCATGGCTGAACATAGTTATCATAGATGTCATTCTGATCATTGTGTATATTTTAAGAGATTTGATAATGGCAGTTATATTATCCTGTTGCTTTATGTTGATGACATGCTTGTTGTTGGGTCTAACATGCAACATATAAATGATCTTAAACAAAAATTAGCCAGGTCATTTGCTATGAAGGATTTGGGTGCAGCTAAGCAAATTATCGGTATGAGGATTACATGGGACAGGAAAAATAGAACCTTGAATTTGTCCCAAAGTGAGTATATAAAGAAGGTGTTGAAAAGATTTAACATGCAAGATGCAAAAGCAGTTAGTACACCTTTGGCTAGTCATTTCAAATTGACTAAGGAGATGTGCCCAAAGGCACAGGAAGAGGTTAATAAAATGTCTAACATCCCGTATTCATCAGTTGTTGGTAGTCTGATGTATGCAATGGTATGCACAAGGCCAGATATTGCACATGCAATGGGAGTTGTGAGCAGATTTATGAGTAATCCAGGTATGGAACATTGGAATGTTGTGAAATGGATTCTTCGGTATTTGAAAGGAACTACTACGAAGGCATTATGTTTCAAAGGATCTAATGCTGCTCTAAGTGGATCTGTTGACTCTGATCTGGTGGGTGATATTGATTCATAGAGGAGTACTACAGGGTATGTTTTTACTAGAGGAGGAATTGCAGTCAGTTGGATTTCTAGGCTGCAAAAGGTTGTTGCACTTTCAACCACTGAAGCTGAGTATGTTGCTGCTACGGAAGCCAGCAAGGAGATGATTTGGTTGCAATGTTTTCTGAAGGAATTGGGTCAGGCACAAGAGGATAGCCCATTATATACTGATAGCCAAAGTGCCATTCATCTTGCCAAGAACTCTACTTTTCATTCAAGGACAAAGCACATTCAGCTCAGGTACCACTTCATCTGGACTGTTTTGGAGGAGGGTCAGTTACGGCTTGAGAAGATTTACACAAGTGAGAATCCTATTGATATGTTCACAAAGGCAGTTCCATAAGAGAAGCTAATTTCTTTATCAGTTTATATTGGTCTTCTTGATTGATAATTGTGGAATTTATACCAGTCGATTCCTTGTGTTTTATCCAGCAGATGTTGCATGTACAATGGTGTCGTGTAGTATCAATCTCCAAGTGGGAGATTGTTGAAATGTGGCGACTGATCAGCAAAGTACTGTACACTCAGCATGTATCCTCGTTGGGGTCCAAGGCCGGGCAGGGGTTCAGGGGTGGCAGCCCCCGAGAAAAGTGGGGGTTCAGGGGTGGGAGCCCCTGAGAAATTTTTTTGGGGGGGTATTTTTTGTTGATGAAAACTGACATTGTAATTAAACCCTAAAAAGGCCAACTTTGTTTGTTGCCCTAAAAATGCATGTTATAAGCGTCTAGGATGCTTAAGGCATTGTAAGGTTGATGTATTGTTTTTGCTGGATAATAAGAAAGATTGGACAACTGTGTATGGTGGACGTAACCCATTCTGGGTGAACCACATTAAATCTCTGTGTTATCTGTGTCCTATTTTATTTTTTTATCTTTTGTATTTAAATTTGCATATAATTGTTAGTTCATATTTGCTTCGGATCTGCTTGAAACCCTAACAAGAAGTAGGACCACTCGACAAATTTTGCACAAGTGTGCCAATCACCAAAAACACTTGTTCTTTTTAACCAAGTTTATAGCAATGTGATCTGACTATTTAGAGATGTTGCTCAACAAAAATGGTGTTCTTTTTAACTTCAAGGCAAAATGTTTTGTAATCTAGGAACTTGAAATCTTGGTCAACTGAATTGAGAACATGTTTTGTTTGAAGTAAATCGATTGAACTTGAAGGGACAAATGGCTTGTTCTTTTTAACCTTGCCCAAAACGAAGTGTTGATTGTGAATTTTAGTTTGATGCAAGAAATAAAAATTGGCTTGTTTATTTTAAGCACCAAATTCAAATTGTCCCTAACTTGCAAAAAAAAAAAATTTGTTGGGTTTGGAGTTTGTGGTTCTTTTTAACTTTGACAAGTGAGATTCTTTTTACAAGCCCAAACAAAATGTGTGATTCCTTTTTAAAAGCCCAAATGGAAGTGAAGTTGAATTTAACCAAGAAAAGAAAGTGAATTCATTTTATCCTAACTTTAAAGACAAAGTTAGCAACATAAATAAATTTACTTCATAAGCTTAATTTTTGGAAATCCTACAAAAATGGGGTTAGTCCAAACCTGCACAAAAGATAACTAGTTAGTAAAATCCAAATGTTTGGTGGGCTTTTACAAGCCTAATATTTTTGGTTTTTCGGTTACAAGGAAATTTTTTACAACTCTCTGTTACAATAGCGCTACTCTATGTGGAAACAGAAGCACTATTTAACACGAAAGCGCTAAATAAGCAATGAAAGCGCTAAAACAAGTGCAAATGCACTATAAAAAGAGACACAAGCGCTAAAAGAACTCTGTCAAATAGAATTAATTTTGTCAAACAGCGAGCTAAAAGTGCTAAAACTAGGAACCATGGCGCTATTTAATGGTCAATAGTGTTAAAAGAAATATAATAGCGTCAGTTGAGAGACAATAGCGCTATTATTAGGAACAATGGCGCTAAAGTACCAACTTTTGAAGATGCTATAGCATGAAAAATGGTGCTAAAGCATGACCTGTGTGTCAATTAAAACATGAAAAAGTTAGTATTTTTCAAAAAGATGATTAGAAGGTTGCGTGTTCGATTCACGTCGGGTTCACCAAATGATGCTCTGCAAAAAGGGATGGTTAGGATATTGTCAAGACAAACACAAAACGCACAAGCAACAAATCAAGTGTTAGTGTTAGAAATCACAAATCAAACACTATCCTAAGCAAGCATATCAAGAGAGACACAACACATAAAATAGAAAGCTTGATAAATCTAAGAAATGCAACAAGGCATCTCAAAATGCCATCCACCATGCTTGTAGCTACTCCTCCCTTGTTCCTCTCCTCTCCAAGTTCCCAAATGAGTATAGCTCTCAGTAGCTTTTTGCACTATTCGGGATGTCTTATGGAGGTTCAAGATTGTAAAATGGATGATTATGAGAATGCAAATATGAACAAGCTAAAACAAGATATTATCTAATTATCTAATGTTAATTTTAGCCCAAAATGACAAATATAGATGATTATGCTAAATGCTCTCTAAATTTCATTATAAATTAGATGCATACAAGATTTCAAGATCTGGATTATGAAGAAATGAGCTCTATTTATAAGTAAAATGGAGCAATGGAGGGTTGAGAATGAGTAATCTCATCAAGGGTCAGGATTGAGGGGTTTATGATCCATGTGAGGGTTTTCAATCCAATCCCAGGATGACAAATGTCAACAAGAGATGGGTTGAGAGGAGAGGGAATAAGAATATAATGCTTGACAAGACTTGAGGGTTAACTTGGGAGGTAAGGTTAATGTTGAGTTGAAAAAATAAATCCATTATCCAATACATAATGTCTTTATCCAATGGATAAACTCTTGTTCAAGAGTTAGTGAGGATAACCATGGTCAAAGCAATAAATGGTTGAAGAGACCCATGGGTCAAATGAGGGTTGAGTTAGAGGTAAAGTCTCTAACCATGTGGGCAAGTGGATTTAACCATAAATAGTTATGTAAGAGCCATTAATGGTCATGTAAGAGCCATTAGTAGTTTGGAAGACTTTAGAGGTTATCTTGTTGAATACATAGAGCATTAAATGCTTTTCAAAGACTTTGAAGGCTTTGAGAAGTGACTCCAAGTTGCTTAGGAATGTGACAATATTTAGGGGATGGATTAGGCTAATTAGGAATGGTTTAGAAGAGTCTAGAAGGGGATTTAGGATTGCAAGTGGGTTTGGTGGGTGAGAGAAAATATGATTTAAATTAAAATAAAATTAATTTATTTCAATTGTGGTTGCAACTTGCATTTGTAGGAGAATGCAAGTGGGGGAAGTTTTAAAGATTTAAATAAATATTTTAATTATTTATTTAAAAGAGGAAAGGGAATTAAATTAAATAAATAGGATTTTATTTATTTAATTGATTGTGAATTTGGTTTAATGAATTAATTGAATAATTTATTTAATTAATAGGAGAATGTTTGAAGATGAATTAATTAAATGTTAATTTAATTAACTATTGGCTAGTGGATTTATAAATCAAATAAATAGTAAATATTCATTTAATAAAATGGATAGATTTATGTGATTATAGAAAGTATAAAACATTATATGAGGAACTCTTGAGAAGTAGGGGATAACCTATAGCCTAGATAGTGGATGAATCCAAATTGAAAAAGAAGTGTGAAGAATTGCACAAGGAAAACAAAAAATTGAAGGAAAGGATGCAGAGTATAAGGACAGACACAACATGTGTCTTATTGACTAAACGATTTGAAAATCTGTAAAAGATATTGGAAGAATTCTGGACCGTCTACCAGAAAAATATGGATAACACAGTGTCACACCAAAGGATCCTTGATAGGTTAAACATGCTACTATAGGATTAGACACTGAGTAACAAAAGAATCAATAAGGTCAACAAACTAATTGACACTCATCAAGGATTCACAACAAAGTCAAATATTGATATGAGGAGTGTAAAGGGATCGTTAATCATGGATTTTCAAGCATGGTTGATGATATAGGGGTCATGAAGGACAAACACCTATGGATTACCAAGTGTAGATCTCTAGTCGGTTCAGCCCTTAGCATTGCCTATGCAGATGCATTGGACATGAATGAAAATTGGGAACAGGTGTAAATTTTTGTTACAGAAGAGATCACGGTCAAAGATATTATCTTCAACGCCTGCACATATAAGGATGAGGGATATCTACGACATATCCAGAAATGTGGTTAGCGGCTGGACGGAAAGAATTAGTTTGTGTTATTATAATTTTTTCTATTTTTATCAATCAGGGAGTTAATTATTTTTCTGTTAGTTTTAGTTTGTGTTAATGAAAGGGTGTGTCCTTTCATTCGTATCTTTTGAGTCATGTATATACAATGAGTCATTTTGTATTCTCGAGAGGACAACAAGAAAAATTATTACTTTCAAATTGTTTGTTGGAACCAATAGTATTGTGTAAGGCTGGTCTGTAGAAATGAAAATCCATTTTGTGCAAGAAAGTGTATCATGAAGTATCTGTGAGTCTGCAGTTTTTGTACACCAATCATTCTGAGAAATTAATATACAAGATTTGTTGTTTTCATCTTCAGATCGTTTCATGTCATATGATGTTGATGATTTAAAAACTCTTGGATAAATCTGAATAAGGTTTGTTGCAATGTTTTATCACCTTTTGGTATAGAGATAGAAGAATTGTTTTTGTTGTTCTTATAGCACACATTGAAGACATTGCAGTGATAGTTTGTTTCTTCATACTGTCTCCAAAGATTACAAGTATTTGTCCATCAAGTGGCATGTAAATTGTCAGATAAGGCACTGGTTTGTTATTGGTTTCCTGTGAGTAGATTAAGTGTGCACAAAGTCCTCACTAGAGAAATCCATTACTAGTTTTTACTTGCCTCATTTTCTCATAATTACTCTACGTTCCAACAACATTCTGTTATAGCTTTTATTCATATTCAATTATATTCAAATTTTCAGATCAAAAAAAGTTAAAAGCATATCATAAAGCATAGTTGCAGGAAATTGTTTGCCATTCCTGAAAACAGCTAGATTCAATAATTTAAATTCACTATAAAGAAACCTCTTTATGCTTTGGAGATTGGGGTGTACCCACCTAGGTCTAGTGGAGCCTAAAGTGTAGAGGAATTTGGTCTTTGACCATTCCTATTTGTTGGCCAAGGCTGATTGGATTAATTAGGGATTTGGCAAGTCCCTTTGATTTTCAATCTGTGGTTTTGGGAACCAACAGATTGGCAACTCTATTGGGGAGTTGTCACAAGAAGTGTTTATAATTTATGGTGGTCTTGTTTCAGAATCTATTGGAGGAAGTAACCTAGAAGATTAATAAAAGTATTATTCTTCTTAGGAGGTGGCGACTCTACACTTAATTTATGAGTAATAATTGGTATTTGAGAAAAAGAGAGAAACCCCTAGGAATTTGTCATTAAGATTAATGCAGGGGAGAAGGTCTCTCCATAAGGGCAAAGAAAGTTTTGTTCAGTTTAGTCTAAAGAAAAGAAACAAAGAAAAGAAATCAAAAATGGGTTTTGGGGGTTATAATAAGTTTCCTAGTATAGAGGATGGTTCTTCATCTGGTGACAGATCTAAAAGTTGGAAAGAAAATCTTTTCTATAAACTAAATGCAAAAGATAATAAAGGTGGCCATGATGAAACCTTGACTGCTGAAGAACAAGAAGAAAGGCAGTGGGATGCAATTATTCTTAGAATGGCTAACTTAAATGGAGATGAATCCAAGATGTCAAAGGCACTTAAGAGACAACTCGATTGGGTGTTGCAAAAACTTGGATTATAGAGAAATACTATTCAAAGCCCTAAGTCAAACAGGGTGGAAGAAGAGAAGGGAAGAGGTGAAGCAAGTAGATTAACAACCCTAAGATATAGTCCCCCTCACCTAAGAAACTTGGAACAACCATTTAGGGTTTATAATAACCCATTATCAGATGTTATGGTTAATAATTGTGAAAAGATGGATAAATGGAAAAGTATACCCTATAATGAAAATAGAAACCAATATAATTATGGAAAATGCAATAATCATAATGATGAAAGAAGAACTAATAGTGGGTAAATTAACGGTAACTTGAATGATAGAGATAGGATCAACAATGTGGGAAATGATAGGGGGAATTATGGTAACAATGGAAACAATGGCAACAATGGTAATGGGAATAATTGAAATGTAAATAATAATAATGGTGGAGGTAACAATGGAAACCATGGTAATAATAGAGGAAACAGGAATTACCAAGCTAACAACTATGGTTGCAGACCACCTATGACCATCGAAAGGTACAAATAGTTGGATTTCAGTGGGATAGTTGGATATCATAATCAAATTGCAAATGATTTAAGGTCGGCTATCCCTAAATTCACAGGAAATGGAATTGACTCTATAGAACAACACGTAATAATTGTAAAAAAACACCATTGAGGAGTTTGAAATACGTCATGAAGTTGTCTGTATGAATCTGTTTGTTCAGTCTCTAACAGAGGATGTGGGAGAATGGTATAGAAATCTTCCCGACAGATGTATTGGTTGTTGGCAGGAAACTGTGACAGTATTTTTGGAAGAATTTGGAGAACATAATGATACTTCATTTGCATCTCATAAATTGACTAGCATAAAAAAGAATCAGAATGAAACAGTTTCTGAATTTAATAAAAGGTTTAATAAATTACTTAATAGAATACCAAGAGACATCAAACCTGTTGACTCATTTTTAATCGATTTCTATTTTAGTGCTTTTGACAGTAAGACTCATTATGAAATTCTATCTCACAAACCTGCTACTTTGCTGCTACTTTGCATAAAGCTTTTAAAACAACTGGTATCATTGAAAATTTTTGTAAGAGAGATGATCCAAAATTATATCATCCCAAAGTAACAAAAAAGGATGAGTTTGGCTAAATAATGGACATGCTGAAAGATATGAAGGGTAAGAAAAGTCAAAATGAGAAGCCACACCCATATAGGAGTAACAAGCCTATAAGTTATAATAGACCAAGATTGCATGACATGTCGTACAATACAAACTGGAAAGATGGTAAGACGATAAATAAAAATGCAAGCAAAGAAACTCCTAATCCATTAAAAAAGGTATACAATTTTGTGGAAGAATATCGATGGTGTGAAGTCTGTAGTTTACCCCATGTTGTAGAACAATGTATGATTTCTCAAGGTTTTGTAGAAGAGAAGGACCATGAGAGTGGATATGAGCCCACAATAAATGTAATGTCATCAGATCTATTCTGGGGTAGGGATGAGGATTCATCTAAGGATGACCAATCATCAGATGTACAATGGAGAAGAGAAAGCCAACAACATAGTGTACAACAAGTTTTTCCTAGATGATGATGTGGATATCCCATCGCTAAGGAGATTGTTCCAAAATGGAGAGCCAATGCACTCTTTGAGAAACTTAACGGAGGAAGAAATGAGAGTTTATACTGTGGCAGTAGTAGCCCATGTGAAAAGTAATTATCAGTTAAGAAACAAAGTAGTGAACCCAGAGCAGGGTAAACCATCCGGGATATTTGCAAAGGTTCCTAAACATAGTGGAAATGAAGACACCATCGCTAACAAGGAGAAGGAGGCCGCAGTAGAAAAGATCAAGCAAACAGAACCTCTTAAATTAACAAAGCCAATAGAAAAGAAACAGATAAGTAAGCCACTCTCAAATTGTGGATCATTTATGTCTCAAGCTTTGTCACAGGTGAAAATATTTGTGCCCTTGCTTGAAGTAATGAAATTTCCTAACTACAAACATGAAACAATCAAGATTTTGTCTAACATTGGTGAAGTTAATAAAGAGGATCATAAGACAAAAGCTGAAGATCCACCTATTGTCTATTTGGGAACTTCTATCACTACGAATCTTACCCAGGTTGATCCTTTTTATTTGACTTTGATGATTAACAATAAAATGGTCAAGAATTGTATGATAGATTCAGGTGCAGTTGTAAACATAATGCTAGAGGATGTCATGAAAGAGCTTGGGATGCATGTGGACACTCCTTATGGGAAATGCTATGCTATGTATAATAGACTGGTCTCGGTCGTTGGAATCATGAAGGATGTGGAGTTTCAATTTCCAGCATGCCCTGATATGTCATATAAAATAGATATCACCGTTGTTCAAGTTCCGCCAAATTATGGGATGTTGTTATCAAGGCAATGGTCAAATTTTGTGGGGGGGCATGTCCAACTAGATCTTTCATATGCAACTATCCCAGTAAAAAGGGTGAATGTAAAGATTGACAGAGAACCGAAATCATTCTACCTGATAGAGGAAGTTGATCTGAACGAGACAACCTGTTTTCTCCAAACAGATATAGATAACTTCTAGTAAGGAAGGAAATGGAGCTGGTGTAGTTTTTATTTCTCCTAGTGGAAGATCATTCAAATATTCTTTCTTGTTAGCTTTTGAATGTACAAACAATGTCGCTGAATATGAAGTACTCTTGTTAGGCCTTAGGATGACAAGTAAATATGGCATTAAATTACTAACAGTTTATGGTGATTCAGAGTTAATCGTATCTCAAGTAAGGGAAAGATTTGCCACTAAAAATCTAAGGCTTCGAAATTATAGAAATGAGGTGTGGCATTCAATTGAAATTTTTGATGCATTTTCTATAACATGGATTAAAAGATCTAACAATATTTTGGTTGATTTTATGGCTAACTTAGCAATTAAACATAATGATATTCCTTTTGATGACATCACCCAAGTTGAAATAAAAACTAGATCTGTGATACCAGATAGCATAAAAAATTGGCAGATATTTGATGATGATAGGGATCTTTTGAAATTATTGTTTTCTGAAGATCAATATGAAAGCCAACATATGGATTGGAATGCATATGTGGAAGAGGAGAGTGGTAAGGACTCTTTGTTTGGAAAAAATATCCTACAACTTAAAACAAATAAGATTCCAAAAGGGCTGGTGGAATTAGAAAGGATGTTTGACGATAAGGACATGAAAAATTTCAAGCCTAGCACTAGAAGTTGTGAGGAAATAGAAAAATAAACTTGGGAAGTGAAAACAATCCTAGAGGTTTATATTGGGAGGAATCTTACACCAAAAATTAGGACTGCATTGATAAATCTATTAAGAAAATATAGACATGTTTTCGCTTGGTCATATGATGATCTCAAGGCATACATAGAAGATTTGTTCCAGCATGAAATCCCACTAAAATCAGATGCAAAACCATTTAGGCAAAAACAAAGGCCTATAAATCCCACATTGGCTCCCAAAATGAAGGAAGAGTTGATGAAGATGAGGAATGCAGGAATTATAGAGCCTATAAGGCATTCCAGATGGGTGTCAAATTTGGTGCTTGTTAGAAAGAAAAATGGTGATATTAGATTATGTGTTGACTTCAGGAATTTAAATGTATCATCTTTAAAAGATAATTATGATTTACCTACCATGGAATATTTGCTGCAAAAGATGACGGGGAATGAATTACTTTCCATGATGGATGGGTTCTCGGGTTACAACCAGGTGAAGGTTAAAAAATCAGAAAAATACAAAACAACCTTCACTAAACCATGGGGCACATATGTGTATGCTAGGATGCCATTCGGACTTACAAATGCTAGAGATACTTTTCAAAGGAGCATGGATGTAGCCTTTGAAGGCCTCATTGATAACATTTTGGTTGTATACCAGGATGATTTGACAACATAGTCCGAGAAGGCAGAGAAGCACTGTAATGACCTAGAGAAAATCTTCATTAGAGCATTGGAGTATGGCATTTCTTTAAATCCAAAAAAGTGTCATTTTGGAGTCACTAAGGGTAAATTGCTTGGTCATATTGTATCTAAAGACAGAGTAAGGATTGACCCTAAGAGAATTGTAGCTATTGACAAAATTCAGATCCCTAAAATAGTCAAATCTATCCAATCGTTCTTTGAACAAATTAATTTTGTTAGGAGATTTGTGTCAATTTTTTCTGAGATTGTCAAACCTATTACAAAGATGTTAAAAAAGGGTGTAGAGGTAAAGTGGACTAATGAAGCAATTGAGGCCTTTGTGAACATTAAAAGGGCCATCAAGGAAGCACCTGTACTTAAATCTCCTGATTTTTCTAAACCTTTTCAAGTGTTTTCTTTTGCTTCATATCATACTATTGCTGCAGTAATGTTACAAAAGAATAATGAAGGTCATGAACAACTAGTTGTATTTTTTAGCAAGACACTACAAGCTTCTAAGTTGAATTATGATATAAATGAAAAACAAGCATATGCTATGGTAAAAGCTGTAAAATCTTTTAGACCATATTTAGTGGGAGCTAATGTTATTGCCTATGTTCCTAATACAACAGTCAAAGATATTTTTCAAGTAGACTGAAACTACTGGAAGAAGATGTAGATGGATAAACCAAATTAAAGAGTTCAACATTGATATCTAGATTACTAAATTGGTAAGAGGTCAAGGATTGGCTAAATTAATGACAGAATCAAATTTGGAAGTGACACAGATAAATCAGGTAGAGTTAGAAAAGGCTCAAATGAGCATTGAGATATGTCCTTGGTACACGAATATTGTTTATTATTTGAAATACGTGAAGTGTCTGGAAAATTTGAATGATAATCAGAAAAAGACCCTTAAGCTTCAGGCATCAAGGTATGTATTCCTTAAAGGAGAGTTATACTAGAAAAACATAGATGGTATCCTCTTATTTTGTTTGGATGTTTATCAAGCACAATCTGTTTTAAAAGAGTTGCATGAAGGTGTATGTGGGGGACATTTTTCAACAAAAACTACTGCCCATAAAATACTCAATGCTGGTTATTATTGGCCACAAGTTTTTAGGGATTGCCATACCTATATTAGAAAATGTGAGGCTTGGCAATTTTTTTTAGGAAAACTTAAATATGATGGATCCCTTCCACTTAGACCCATGCAGACTGAGGGACCTTTTTAGATGTGGGGTTCTGATTTCATAGGAGAGATTGCAAACAAATCCAGTGGAGGACACAAATGGATTTTGGTGGCCACCAACTACTTTACCAAATGGGTAGAGGCAATTCCTACGAGGCAAGCAACAAGTAAGGTGGTAACAGAGTTTCTTTTGGAAAATATATTGACAAGATTTGGGGTACCTCATAAAATTGTTGTAGATAATGGGATGTGTTTCAGATCCAAAGAATTTCTGACTTTTGTGAAAGTTATGGAATTACATTGTCATATTCATCACCTTATAACCACCAGGGGAATGGACAAGAAGAATCTAGCAACAAAAACCTATTAAAAATCATTAAAAGGATGTTAGGTGACAACAAAAGGGCATGTGATTCAAAGTTAAATTTGGCAGTATGGACAGATAGAGTAACAATCAAGAAGTACATAGGGTTTGCTCCTTATCAGCTTTTTTATGGTAAAGAGGCACGATTACCCTTGAACAAATTGCTCCCAGTATATAAATTTGTTTCAGAGGAATATTTAGAGGATGTTGATTTCATGGAAGACATGCTGATACAGTTGGTCGAATTGGATGAGTACAGAAGAGAGGCTCAAGAACAAAATATACAGAAGTAGAAGATGGTAAAAGCATTACATGATAAGAAAGCTTCTATTAGGACCTTTGAGGAAGGAGAGTGGGTGCTAAAATGAGATGCAAAAGATCAAGACTAGGGCAAGCATGGAAAAATTGAAGCACTTTGGCTAGGACTGTATGTCATCATGGAAAAGAGGGGAAAATTCATACTTCTTGCAGAACGTTGATGGTGAAATTTAGGAATTTCTAGTACATGCTCAGTACCTCAAACATTTTTTCTCTTAAGGAGCAGGGAGTATTTCTTGTACTATAGTAGTCTAGTTTCCTTTGTGTTTTATTTCTGTTTATTGTTTGGTCTTCTTTCTAGAGATAGCTGAGATCTTGCTATGTCCCTAAAAGGAACATACATCCCCTTATGCAAAATATTTTGTGCTATTTCTTTGATGTTTTATATATACATTTTTATCATAAGAGCATTTATTGCTGGATTTTATGTGCAGGAAGTATGCTGCAATACCAGAAAAATCCTACTGTGAACTATTTTCAGGATTGAACAAGTACCACTAGGGCATGCTAAGGGTTGGCACTGAATAGGGACTACATGAATAATTTGCATCATGACAATATTGGGATCCTTATAAGGAATTCTCTGGGCCTATGTGATATCCTTTGTCATTTATTAGCACACATGAAGTTTCCTTTGGGGGGTTGCAGGTGCAAATGATATGTGAAGGGGTGCTTGATTATTATAATTATCAATTTTAAGCTATCGATGTAAGTTACCCCGACAAGACCTACTAGCATAAATAATGAAGGAACCTATTAGCATGAATTGGATCGATCACTCCGAAGGAGAACCAAAAGGAAGTTTATAAGAAGGGTTTCGTCGGCATAACCTACACCGATGAAGGATAATGTAAAGTAGATAGTGGAAATATCATCGAGTTGTCGGAAAATGTCATTTTGTGCTACCCCAATACTTGATGAGCTAGACGGCAAAGGCGGTATCATCGGCATAACTTACTCCGATGAGGCAATACCAAAAGGTAGAAATACTAAGTCATCGGGATAACTCAAATCATCGGTGAGAGGAGTTCTGGGTTGCCTCGATACCCAATGAGGAAGACAAAACCAGGCATAGAAGAGGAGGTTATCGGTATAACCTACACCGAGGAAGGAAAATGTGGAGTAGATGTTTTGAAGTCATCGGGACATCGGACAACGTAAGCAAAAGATACCCCGATACTCGATAGGGTAAATATCATGGCGGGTGGAAATGAAGTCTCATCGGGATAGCCTACACTGAAAGAAGTGACTAAAAGAGAAACAAGGTGAAGTCATATGGATGACATCGGCAAAGGAAGAAATTTTCCGTTATGCCGATACCCAATGAGGAATCTAAAATGGTTATAAGGAAGGAGACCTCATCAAAGAAGCATAAGCTGATGAACCTGAAAATAAGTAGGTTGGAGCCCAATATGGTCGGGTCATCGGAGAAGCACAAGAAGGGTTGTCCCAACACCCGATAAGTTTTGCAACACAATGAACAAGAGGGAGGTTTCATCGGGGAATCATATGTCGATAGTCCAGAGAGGTAAAAAGAAGCGCAAGCATGAGGTAAATGCCATCGGGTCATCAAAGAAACATAAAATGAGTTGTTCCGATACCCAATAAAGTGACTTGATGTAACAAATGAGATATAGATTACTAAGGAGGATTCATCGAAATAACTTTTCACTATCGAAAGAACATATTTGGAGTTATGTTGAAACCCGATGGGTAGAATGTCACAGAGGAATAAAAGGAGGGTATATCAGAATGACATACGCCGATGTGATATAAAGGTGAAAGTAGAACCTAGCCAGGAGGCGAAGTGATGGTGAGACTTATGCCAGCCGAAAGGATGGGTGGTGCCAACTGATTGAATTATCAGAAAAGTTATGTTGATTAGCCATTGCGAAATCTGATTGTAAACGGATCGACCCACCATTATTAAATGCAGAGAACGAGTAGATTGGTGTTCGCATGAGGCAAATCATAACAGGATTTCAATTGAGTAAATGCTTCTAATCCGTCAAATCCATATATGAAGAGTCGGTACAAGGATTTTGCATAACAGTTTGAAGCTAACAGAGAGATTGAAGAAAAGTTAAACTATAGAGAATTGAACTGCAAAAAGCTTGAAGGATTTAAATATAGAGGGTTCTAGTTCCAAGGGTAAGAGGAAGGTCACAAAGGTCTCTTAAAGTAACCACTAAACCTTCAAATTAAAGACAAATCTAATCTATCCTATGGAAAATATGAAATGGAAGCAAATGAACATAAGAACATCATCAAAACTCTAAGTTTAATGATATCAAGATCATGAACACGATAAAAAAATAAAAAGAGCATAACAATAACAAAATAATGAACATGAAGACATCAAATTCCTAAACATTAATAAAAAAATCTCCTAGAAATATCCATAGTTCTCAAGTCTTCTTTGAACTTTTTTATATTGCCCTCAGAAATCTACAAGCACAAAATTTATCTTTTTAAAGAAGAGCTCAAGTAATAGCGGTTAAAAGAAAACTTGAGGCAAAGATTTGAATTTATAGCTTTGGAGGGAGACTGATCAATGACTTAATTTGAATTCATCCCAGAAGGAATGGAAGGCTCAGATCACATAGGAGAAAATTTGCTAAAGATAGGGAGAGAGTGGGAATCTAGAGAAAGCAATCAAAAGGCAAGTGGCAATGACTATATGAGAGTGGAGAGGTGAGTGGAAAATAAGAGAAATTAAATAATAAAAATATTTTTCATGACCAAGGTAACAATAAACAAATATTTCATCTTTTTACTAGGTTGAGGAGGCCCAGAAAGGTTAATAGACAAATAAATTGATTTTATTTATTTGACTATAGAAGAATAGTTAGATAATTAAATAATCAAAGATTATTTAATTATAAAAGGAATAGAAGAATATGACAAGGATAATTAATTGATTAATCATGGCAAAATGATAAATTAATTAAATAATAAAATTGTTTAATTAATATTAGCTCAAAGGGGGGAAATTAGTAAGTCCGTTAAATAATTAAAAAGTATTTAATTATTGGAGATGATTAGTGCAAATAGGAAAGGGTAATTTTTAGTGTCTACACTAAGGTCTAACTTAGGTTAGTGATGGTTTTGAACTATCACCTACATATATGTTAGAGTTTGATATACTTGAATATATATTTAGCCTACACCCCCATGTGTCTTGAATCTACCCTAAGCTAAGCATATATGGACCACAAGTAACTCATATACCCTATGCAAACTTCCTATTACAGGGAAGATAGGTAGTGTGTATGCCAATGTGCCCATGTATATATCTAAACCCCTTCAAAAAATAGAAAGACTTAAGAAATATATTATGTATAATCCTACATGTTGGGGATCACATATATACCTCCGTAAGTTGTAAATTGGTTAATGTCCATGTATACCCACATAAGCCACTTGGGTATATTCACATTATTGTGTATATTTCTATGATTGTGAGTATTCCTTGTTGGAGACTATGTATATTTTAGGTGCTATATATATGCATTATGTATGTGCTAGACTATGTACTATGTGTATTGACCTAAAAAATAGTATGTATATGCTTTAAAAGGATGTGTATACATCCAAAAGTAGAGAAACCTTCAATTGGCTTATAGGTATGTTTCATTTGTAGGCATTTTGGATGCAACCATAATGTGCATTTTATACTAAGATGTTCCTATAATAAATTAACTCCTAAACCCACTCAAAAAGAGAGAAAGGACCTACAAAAACAACATTAAGAAAATTCGGTACAAACGAAAAGGATAGTGATTAAGATAGAAAAAGTCCCCAATAGAGTTGCCAAAAAATTTCACCTTCAAAATAGGATTAGCACAATGGATTAATAACACAAAACAAACCAAATCTCAATAAAATATAAATACTCATGTTAGATCAAACCAACAAAGATAATATATGAAATATGCAAATTAAAAGAAATTAACACAATATTTATACCTTCACCATTAGTTTTTGGAGATGATCTAATATAGATACATTGATGCTCCTTGTAATCATGTCACCAATTTGAAAACACAAGAGTAAGATTAAATTATTAGCTCATAAAGTAGCCATATAAGACTATCATGAAGGTTTGTTGTCAAATGCGAGGGGAGACCTCTTATAAAAATGTTTGATGGGCAAAAAATGGAGTGTCAAGATGTAAAGTTGAATCGAGGGAAATGATTAAATTCACATAGATTAAAGTTCAAACATTATGATAAGTGTCACAAGGGAGAGGAAGATCCAAGATGAAAGGATGTGATTTGATTAAGGTGTTAGAATAAATGAGAAAATGACAAGTGGCAAGTGAAGAAAAAATGACTAAGCATGCTCACAAATGTGTGAGAAAGACCTGTCATGTGTGGGAGATGTGCTCATACATGTGTGAGTAAAGAAGTAGAGATGAGTCAAAACGTCAAGGAGCGAGGTGGAGGGTTAACATCCCTCCAAGTAGGCATGTGGATGCATTGTGTGAGCAAAGAATGGGATATGTTAGCATGCTTACACATGTGAGAACATGAAATGGGTTGAGGTGAATGTCAAAGATACTTCCAAGATGACACACTCTCACATGTGTGAGAAATAAGTGGAATGTGTTAGCAAAATAACACGTGGGAGCATAGGGAGATTGGGGACACATGGAAAGAGGAGCACAATCAAGATTTTAATCCATGTAGATGGATATGATGAGTTGGATTAAAAGACTAAGGATTAATGATTATGTGGAACTAAATATTGAAAGAAATGTTAATAGAGATTAATAAACTTGAATCAATTAATTAAGTAGATATTAATAAATTAATTAATTTGGAAGATTTGTGGAGTAAGGTTGATCGATTTAATTAATCAACCTTAGGGAAAAAATAATTATTAATGAATGGTGAAGCCAATTTGTCAAATAGTGGCTTCTTTAATAAATTTATGGTAGGGTTAGAATGATGGAAATCCATGATAAAATTCAGGTATGCACACCCCCCAAAATACAAAAATTAAAATTTCTTGACTCCCACCAATTACACTATACATTACGAGCCAACTTGATGTCTAATTGTGATTAATTATTGTCTTGGCATTTGTAGGCATTCAATGTGGATTAACACACATTCATAAATCATTTGAAAATCTTACGTATTAAAGAGAAAAATCATTTTAGAAGCACTTTGTTTATATTGCTAAAATGAATCTAGCTCTTCATGAAATTCATTTAGGAAACCTCTGTACCTAGCTAATGTCTTTGATATACTTTCACAACCATGAATTGATATAATCAAATGAAGTCAACCTAGGGAAACATGAATTTCACAATTAAGTCATCTCCCAAATTATTTTTAAGTACCACCAATCACTACACATGAGTAGCCATCAAAGAGAAGGGTTACAAAGCAAGTCCGCACCTCAAATCATTTATGCAAAGTGTGTGCTCAATCTTGTACCATGTAGGTTTGACTTGTAGAAAATTATAAGTTTGTTATAGATCCTAATCAAAGAATTATTGAAAATTATAACAAGCAAAACAATCATATTTTATATGATATTAAACTAGTATACTTCATCACAATTTCAACAATCAACAAGACCAATCTTTCTTATTTAATTTAGATATTTATATATTACAATTATCTATTCCTAGCTAAATGTTAATTAATTTCATCCATTTAATTAACCTAAAAGAGGGTATTCGACTCTACACTTATTTAATGATAAAATATTGGAATTTGATACATGTCATATTGGATCCAATATCTAGAAATGACACATAGCAATTAGTATAGATTGTGGAAATCTATTTAAATAGTGGTGAAATTTGTAGGGTTGCTAAGTGTGGGGCCAAGTATTTTGGTAGGTCCAATTAAGAAGTGAGTGGCGATTAAAAATCTTTTCCGAGAGCAGAGCTAGGTAGGTGTGTTAAAAGCAAATCCGGGGGGGGGCAGTGGAACCCTAGAGGAAGGGGAAGGGGAAGCGGGATATCTTCATGTATGGCGGATCCATATGCAGCGAGGTTTCTTAGAATAATCAGTACAAGGCGCTTCTGGTTCGTGCTATTCGTGACAATATATGGAGCTCTGGTGTGCTCGACATGGAAGACTGTGAGATCGGTGCTGAAATGGCAGGCGAATTTGAAGGAGGGGGAGGGGATGGGATGGCCTGCTCTGTACGCTTCGGTGTTGTTTGGAGCGGCGTTTGGGGTTCTGGCCATGCTGGCCATGCTCGCTGTGACCCTCCCGGCCATGCTGCTGACGTGGATTACCATTCTTGTCATGCTGGCTTTTGCCGGCAAGCCCAGGGAGTTGCTGGTTCTGGAAGGCAAGCGGATTACCAGAGACATTGCCTCTTTTGCCCTCAAGATTATGCTCAAGGAGGGAAACCTCGTTGCTGCTTCCTGTGCTTTGTTCAGCTTTTTGCTCTTTATTCACAGACAGGACTAGGACTAGGACTTTCAGGTTAGTTCTTGCTTCTTTTCTCCAAAAATATAAACACATCCTTTTCAACACCCCTTGTATATTCATTCCCCTTTATTCTTTTTTCTTTTGCCTTATTGCTTTTCATTAAACCCACTCTTCATAGACTAACCTCGTCTATTTAATTACATGGAACAGTAAAATAGAGGCAACTGATGAAGTGAATGTGTTAAATTTAGAGAATTAAATGTGAACGAAAACATGTTTCGGAATATGAATGTTAATAGATCTGGTGGCTCTTTCGATTTATCTTATGGCTGGGGATTCATCTTGTGCAAGGGAATTCTATATATATAAATATGCAATGGTCTAGGTGTACATTTTGATGCAACTGCTGCTCTTTGCAATGCTCCAAATCCAAATGTTTCTAAGAATGATCTTTGTAATTGTTTAGGATATTTGGTTCTTTTATGTTTAAATGCTTAACATGTCTTTAAATATTATTACATAAAAAATAGTTGTATAAATGTATATCAAGTTTGGTTCTAATTATAAGAAACAAAGGGTGAGAGTTAAGAAACTTGAAATTTTGATTCATATCTATGTTGTATAGGAGTGCAAGATTTATCAAAACACAAAATCAAGAATGGGTATATGAAAATGTGGGTTGATAATGAGGTGAATGTGTCAAAATAAATCTATATAATGATAAGATAAAATTTGAATGAATGAAAGTGCTTGTAAATGAGGATGGATAGGGATCGATGAAGGATCCACACTTAGCACAAGAATGTATCACATGGTACTAAGTAAGTAATCATATTAATGCATTACATCAAAATGGACTTTAAACTTAAGTAGGAACCACCAAGGGTATACAATTTTCACCATAAGTTTTTGCCCCAAATTTGAAGTGTACAAGAATTCTAGAGTGAATATTTATGTCAAAGTATATGAACACTCACAAACATGCATAAAAAGAAATGTTAGAAATTGAGTACATTCAAGTCCTCGTTATTCTAAAAAGGAGATGACCAAAATCAAAATCTATTTGTAATGAAGATTTAAGAGAATATCTACTCAATCTAAGCACCCTTTTTTAATCATTCGTACCTAAAAAAATAAATGGATTCACAACAAATGGTCTAATATCAAATAACATCAATAAAAATAAACTAATATAATAAATCACCTTAGTTGCTAACTACATTATGTCTATTTGACATCAATGATAGATTTACACCTCAATAGATCTACCTTTCAAGATAACATAAAGAATAGTGTCTTAAGCCTACAATAATGGAATTAGGTTACTAAAAAACATTCTTTTCACATGCAAAATGAGTTAAATAAATGTGTAAGGAGTATCTCAATAAATATAATTTCTTATTATTATATTGCATTGCACATATGTGAAAAATTCTAGAATATGAAAATATGTGTGTGTGTGTGTGTGTGTGTGTGTGTGTGTGTGTGTGTGAGAGAGAGAGAGAGAGAGAGAGAGAGAGAGAGAGAGTCATGGGAGTGCTTTTCCACCAACCATAAAGCTCTATGACTCCATCATATGCCATCCTAAAAGGTGGGACCCTAATCTTCATAGTAACAAAAGCATACCACACAAGAAGAAACTAAAAAAAAGGTACATGTAACCACCATGAATGCCAAATATAATAAAAAATATAGCAAAGCATATACACATTTCCCCAAGGTTTTCAAAAGACATACATGCACATATTGAACCTGGTGTTTTCACTAACCTGTAACGTACAATAATCAACTAAGTGCAATTATAAGAAAGGATCTCCTCATCTACTATTTAAGAGTGCCATATGGTGTCATATGAACTCCATTGTTAAGTGTTATTAGCTCCAAATGATTTGAGACGTGGACGTTCTTTTGCACAAAAATTACCTATTTTGATAACATATAGCTAGCATAAATGGATAATAGATTACTTTATGATATATCACCTTTAGTTGCTAATTACATTATACCTATATGACATCAATGATAGATTTACACCACAATAGATCTAAGATCATTTGAATATAACATAAAGAATAGTGTCTTAATCATACAACAATGGAATTAAATTACTAAACAATTTTCTTTTCACATGCAAAATGAATTAAATAAATATTTAATTAGTATATCAATAAATGTAAATTTTGAATATTTATCAAATATGCCACAAAAGTTTAAAGAGGTGCCCAAAATATATGTAGTTGGATTTAATAAAGATTGTGGGTCTAGCCCTTGGGGGTGCACTATTAGGATTAATGACAGTCCCAAAGATACTGAGAGGGGGGATGGGTATAGGGGGGGTGGGTGGGTGAATCAGTATCTAACCGGTTAGCAGAATATTTAAACTTATTAAGAACTTTGCATTCCAAAACAGTGTACCGGTAAATAAGAATTAATGCAGTAAATAGGAACAATAAAGACAACATATAAAACACACCATAACACAAGATGTTTAATGAGGAAACTCGGTGTGGGAAAAACCTCAATGGGATTTGTGACCCACAATATTCACTCACTGGCCAATGAATAAATATTACTTACAATGAGGGGCCTGCACATGCAGGAAGGTCAACTGCATAGAGCTCACTGCTCAATAAGAGTCACACTGACTACAAAAGTGGATTATGAAATCCAATACAATGTACTGCTTCAAATCAGTATCAACTATGCCAGATTTAGTACCGGTTTAAGCTCAGTCTATTACCAAAACTTTTGCTGTCACTTAAAATTATTATCCATATATTCTCTCCATGCATTCTTAATAAATGACCTATAAGATCTCATACATATATATGAGTCTTTTACAATATGCCATGTCGGTTTTTACAAAAGATAATTATGATTAAATATAATAAACAAAAGTATTCTCTCTCGGCTGGGGTGCCGATATGCATTGTTGCCCCTATCGGTGAAGTGCGTGCCAGTGTATGTAGATGTCTATTGTCGGTGTTGGTAACTATCGGTGGCTTATCTGATGAATACCAATTGGTTGCCATCAATGACAACACCAACTATTCTCATAAGAGTGTAGAATGCCAACAATCTCTCCCTTTGGCATTGATGGCAACACTCATGAGAAAAATCCAAAAACTGTTCCAAAACTGAAGTCCAAAAAGTTACCAAAAAGATGTGCTCCCCCTGAGTAGATGATCTCCTTTGAATAATCATTTTTCTCTCCACTACTCCCCCTTTGACATCAATGACAAAGGTTGTCAAAAATTGTCAAACGAGTGCAAAAATTTCACCTCAAGGTTTGTAACCGGTTGGTTACAATCTGAAATATATCTACCAAAACTAAATTAAGACTCTGCATGAATTTGTTGTTGTCATTCAAGGTTGCCTCAGTCTGTTGGATCATGCCGGTGAGATGATGCATGTGCTCTTCCAGTGATCGTTCTCCTTGAAGTAATGCCTTAGAGATTTCATTTCTCAGAGAGATTAGATTGTCCAACTTAGGACCAAGTTTGTACTTATGTTCTCTGGCATTAGACTTAATCCTTGCCTTTTCTTTCTCAAATTTCTCCAATTTCTCCTCAAAACTTGCTATTTCCTCCTCAATAACTGATATAGGTTCGGATGAACCAATTATGTTATCAGCTATGTCATCTATTTCTTTCTATACTCTGCTGATCTCCTTTTCTATGCCCTTTGTCAAAAGATGTGGTTTGCATGTTTCTTTGTACAACTCTTTGTATTCCAAAATTGTTGTGTTCAGTGCCGGTAATAGTGTATTCATGTGTTCTGTGCACTTCTTTATTGTGTCCTCAAAGAATTTATTCTTCTCCTTTTCAACTTTCTCTTTGAAGGTGTCCTAATTCACCTTATCAACCGTTATTACATTGTCAGTAATAAATTTGGACAATGTGTCCAATTTACCTAAAGAATCCTTTACATGATCTATGTTACATTTTGGTGCAATCAATTTAAGAATTGGTATGGTGTCATCAATTGTCTTGTAGGCCAATGCATTACAGTCAGTTATCTTCTTGATTGAGTTCAGGAGTACCTCTATTACATTAGGAGGTCTGAATTCACTTGATGAAGTGCCGGATGTCTGACCAATTACCTTAGTTACCTCTGTGCTTCCAACATTTGTAACCATTTTGCTTGTGTTATCCTCCGGTGGATCAGTTTGAGTTTGCATTTCAACCAATAAAGGTTTGTCTGATTGTTTAGGTGTCTCAGTGATTACCGGTTTCTCTGCCTCAATATGTACCTCTGCCTTTGTAAGTTTCTTTGTATGCTCAACTGTCGGTGTCTCAGTCTCAATAGGTTTCTCTATGCCAACATCTATACCTTCAATATTCTTCCCGGTGTCTAATGGTTGCTCTATTTGTAATGATTGCTCTGTTGGGATCTCAACCTCAACAGTCTCTACCGGTTTTTCAGCAATGTTGCCACTGTCAACATTATCATCCTTAACCTCTATAATGTCCTTGTCCACAACAATATTCACTTCCTGAGTATCCACATTCATGGTGAATAGTATTTCAGATTCAGGATTAGTGTCATCATGTGTGATACCTTCAGTGTCATTAACCGGTGGATCATCAGTATGTATTGGTGCAGTATCCAAAGGTGGTGGCAAATTGTTAGTTATCTTGATGTTCGGTATTCCACCAACTTTACCTTTCCCTTTGTCCTTATCCTTTTGATAAACTGAGAATGTTTTTTTTGGTCTGTTTATTTCCTCTTGTTTTTCTTTTTCCACAAAAAAGATATCCCATTTATCAACAATTTCCTCTGCAATCTCATTTACTCTACGTGCCATCAAACTTACTTGTCGGTGACCACTAGCAAAAACAGATCTGTTAGCCTAACAAATCAGGTCATCAATCTCCTCTTTTGAGTTAACTGGATGTACAGCTAGAAGTTTTTCAACTTTTAGTTTCTTATCCAATTCCATCACTGCAATCCTCTTTGCATCTAATCTTCTATATAGTTCATTTGGCAAGTCATCCACAACCTCAATTAAGTCTTTCTTGTATATATCCAGATGTAAAATTATACTATTTTCAATGCTTTCCTTGTCTGAATCCTTGAAAGAATTATACAATTTACTCACATTAGCCAAATTGCCATCATCAGTTATTTCATTTAACAAATTATCTAATGAAGGTATAACCGATTTCTATTTCTTCTTGGGAGTTAGTTTCTTAGCTGGTTGCCTTATTGCCTATTGTTTCTTCCTTAAAGTCCTTGTTCTTTTGGGTGGAGGAGAGGGTACCGATGAAGGTTTTCTCTTCTTCTCAACTCTTTTGAATTCAGCTGGTATCTCACTGTCAGAAGATGTGCCAACCGGTGAAATGTGTGCCTCCAGTTGTAGTCCTTTCAACTCACTAGCCGATATACCAGTAATGTTCATAACATTTTCTTTAATTTCCTTTACCTTCGTTGAAGTATCTCTAATATATTTTTCTCTTCTCTTCCTTTGCGTCATTGTTTTCACATCACTTTCAATAGTTTCTGCACTACCAAAAACTTGTTCTGTAGGTTCTCTTGGTGCATCTAACAAAGCTTTTGCATATGTCTCAATAATGTTCTGATCTACCTCATAACCCATATAGTCCTAGGGAGTACAACTTCCATCCATGTCTCATCCTTCTTGATGACAAAACATATTTCTTTCTCATATTTGTCCACTACACTCTGTGGTAGTTTTTCTCTAGTTTTCATTTTAGCTTGAAAAGCTTTAAAGTATTCAGTTATGTTGTTGTCCTTTGAAGTTCCCATACTAATAAAAGCTTCCTGTAATTGTTTTCCTACCGGTATGTTATATCCAAAGTCTTTCTGTCCTATTCCGGGGATTTCTTTAGTGAAATACAACATTAACCATACTAAAAGATTACCAAAGCGAAATGTCCCTTTCTTGTCTCCTTTAATCTTTTTCAAATTATCTATGAGTTCATCTTTCAGCCATTCACACACATCAATCATTGCATTGTTGTTAACCATCTCATAAGCACTATTAATGCAAAAACTAGAAACTGAGTTAAGTCTGTTTGCATGAGTAGTCTTGTAACCAAGTATCATACTTATGAATCTCACATTGATGTCTTTGATGTCATTCACTTTTAGTGATCTACTATCTGATGTTGCTCCAGTTAGGGTCATTACTTTGTTGTTAGGAACTTTCTTTGTTTTGTCTGGTCTGTTGCCGATTGAGGGTAAACCAGTTACTGCCCTAATTGCTTGCCGGGTAAATTTGTAGACAGAATCCAACCATAGAAATGATCCATGTGCTCTACTTAGGACAATTCTCACTACTTCTTCTGGAAATTCAGGGATATTCAATATTTCAACAAAACCTAAAGTCTCCACAATCTTGTGCTCAAGTTTGACAGTGCCATTTTCATCACAAATTACGATTCTAAACATTTTTAATAATTCCTCAGAACCTAATTCTTCAATGTTGCAATGAATATAAATCCTAGAGTCTTCAACATAAGCTACACCTTTAGGAATTTTTGAAAATGCCCCTATGGAATCATCTTGCTTAGCTACTTCGGGAATTATTTTAAACACAGGCCTAGGGCGTTTTACATTTTCCACGATAGTAGGGTTTGCAATAAATTCGGGAGCAGAAGAAGAAGTCATTTGAAAAATACCTTTCGCTGCCTTAGAGTATCTGAATGCTTGAAAGAAATCATTTCACACCTTCGCCTTGAATGCCTTAGCTCTTTTTCGCGCTCTTTGCTAATTTGAATGCTTGGTGAATCAAAAGTGAGGGAAATCCGATGATTTATAATGAAATTTCTCTCAACAACCGCATTAAATGCTCACCGGTTAAGTGAAGACTTAACACATCTACCGGTAAAGAAGAAATCTATCTTCTCACCATCGACCGAGGGTAATCTGCATGATATTCAATTTGCTGCAATACCCCCAAAGGGTTACTTCTTAGTTAGACGAAGAATCTCCTGTCGGTGGAGTAATACTCTGTTCTACTGATCAAGAAATAGTCTCATCAACATTTTAATCTCTCTTCCTAATCCATTGTTTTGAAAATTCTTGCTTTACCTCATCTACCTTTTCTTTGCCTTTCAAACGAGATCTTTTATTATTTGCCGGTGAAGTCTTGCTTCTACAGAATTTTGCAATATGTCCAATCTTGTTACAAGCATAACAAGTCACATTATTCTTCTAAATAGCTTTTCCATATCCTATGCCAGTTTGTGTTCTGCATTGATTAGATAAGTGCCCAAACCTTCCACAAACATAGCATTTCACATTCATTCTGCAATTTTTTGAATTATGACCAACTTTGTTGCATTTGGAACATTGACCAGTGGGTGCATTAATGTTCTGATTGTTTCTAAATCTGCATTGGTTTGCTTTATGACCATATTTGTTGCAATTGAAACATTTGCCATTAAACTTGTAAGCATTAGGTTGTCTTACTGGTTTACTGTGATCATGATTGTTTACATTACCGGAACTTTCTCCAACTTCAAATCCAAGTCCATTTGTATCTCCATTAGGTTTCTGACTTTTCAGCATATCATCAAGTTCCTCTGAACTTTTCTTGAATTTTTCTTTGTGTTGATTTGCAGTAGCTAATTCATTTTCCAGAATTCCTCTTTGTCTCATAAGCTCTATTTTATCATGTTGCATGTGAATCGGGTCTATCTTCAACATATCATTTTCATGACTGAGTCTTAGATTTTCATTTCCAGCATCATTGAGTCTCCTAGTCAAGTCATCTTCATTCTTCTTCTTGTCTTCAATGTCTTTACAAAACCTCATAGTCATATCTTGCATTTCATTCTTCATAATATTGTTTTCTTGTCTCAACTTGTTCACAAGTTCATTAAGAGTTTCCTTTTCATCATTATCACTCTGCATCTTCTCATGAAGTTCTTTCTTTTATTTCGAGCTATAGTAAGATTCTCCTAAAGTCCTTGAATGAATTCATGTGCAGTCCTCAGATCATCTTCAAGTTTGATATTCTTCAATTTCTCTGCATCATAGTCTACAAGAGCTCCTTCCAATTGTTTTCTTAAGTTCTCCATATGTACCGGTGTCAGAATCTTCCTCAAGCTGTTAGGCTTTTGAAAATAGAGGACCAGGCTCTGATACCAATTGTAAGGATTAATGGCAGTCCCAAAGATACTGAGAGGGGGGGGTGAATCGGTTAACCGATTAGCAGAATATTTAAATTTATTAAGAACTTTGCATTCCAAAATAGTGTACCGGTAAATAAGAATTAATGCAATAAATAGGAACAATAAAGACATCATAGAAAACACACCATAACACAAGATGTTTAACGAGGAAACCCGGTGTGGGAAAAACCTCGGTGGGATTTGTGACCCACAATATTCACTCACTGGCCAATGAATAAATATTACTTACAATGAGGGGCCTGCACATGCAGGAAGGCCAACTGCTTAGAGCTCACTCCTCAATAAGAGTCACATTGACTACAAAAGTGGATTATGAAATCCAATACAATGTACTGCTTCAAATCAGCATCAACTATGTCAGGTTCAGTACCGGTTTAAGCTCAGTCTATTACCAAAACCTTCGCTGTCACTTATATCACCTTATACAAAATTATTATCCATATATTTTCTCCATGCATTCTTAATAAATGGCCTATAAGATCTCATACATATATATGAGTATTTTACAATATGCCATGTCGGCTTTTACAAAAGATAATTACAATTAAATACAATAAACAAATGTTTATTCTTTGTCGGCTGGGGTGTCGGTATGCATTGTTGCCGCTGCCAGTGAAGTGCCTACCGGTATATGTAGATGCCTATTGCCGGTGGCTTATCAGATGAATACCAATTGGTTGCCAGTTGGTTGCCATCAATAACAACACCAACTATTCTCATAAGAGTGTAGAATGCCAACATGCAACAACTGAGGTAGTGCCACCATTGATGGGCCATTTGAGAGCTACTAGAGGACCACACCACTGTGTATATAGTAGAATTGAGGAATTTTTTCTACAAAGTATAATTTGGGCATATGGTGTTTATTTTTCAATTTATACTTGTTAGAAAGGTGGCTCTAAGCACTACATAGTGGCGTGAATGGTTTTCCAATATTTTGGCATTTTGATAGTGAAATACTTGTTGGAAGTTAGATGTTCCTTTTTGACTTGGAAAGGTCATAACTTGTGCAAACATAGTCAATTTTTAAGCTTTAAATAGTCGACAAAAAGCTTGTTCAGAACATTGCACAATAGATCAAGTTAGGAGTTGTTTTGGCATGATTTATTTTCTATTATTCCTATCTAAGGTGTTTATTTGTTCTTGTGATTATAGTGATTCTAGGAGTTCAGGGAAAATTCAAGGTTGGTGATTTGGTGATTGTGTCATTGTATACTTAGTTGTGCATCTCATATACTCTCACTTGACATGGTTATTAGTATTTGGTTGAATTTGTATGTTGCATTGTTGGGTCTATATGTTGTGCAATGTTGTAGGTGGTCTATACTTCAGGTTGTATATATAACTTGGATGTGGGTTGTTTGTACCCATAGGCCTTTCAACGTTGATGTAGATTTAGATTGGCGGCTTGGTTTAGTCACTTGGTTTGTTGGTTTGTTTCTCATGCTAAGGAGAGATGGTGTTATTCGGTATAATCATGATGTGGGACCTATGTTGTTGACTATGTGATGCAAATAGGTGTGAATGGTGGGAGTTTGATGTTGGTATTTTTGGTGGCGATCATGATATCAAGGATATTTCTTGTGCTTTGGGACATTAGCATGACATGATGGTTTATGGAGCTGTTTTATTGGTGGTGTTGGATTGATTCCTAATTGATTATGGTGGTGTATCTTCTTCTTTGAGGATCATGGTTTTTTTCCCTTTTGGGGGAAGCTCATGGTGTTGTATTTTATTTTAGATAATATCCTGAAGAATATTTTTAAATAACATATTAGAAAGACATAAATAAAATGATAGTTAATTAATCTTTCTTTTTTATGTATCTTGAAAATTATTTTAAAACATTTAAAATAAATATTAGCAATAAAAGAATCAAATGAAAACATTAAGGAAGACTATAAATAAAGAGAAAACAAAGAAAAAATTAATAGCTGAAGGTCAAGAATGAGGAATCAAATCTGTGTAAATGAATAAGCATTTTCCAAATATGTGATTTTATTCTTACTATGAAAGAAAATTAATTATTAATATAGTTTGTTTAAAATTTCAATGAGGAAAAGAATAATGTTTTTCTATATTTATTTCTTAAAATCAATTAAAAAATATAACTTAAGTTGAAACTTTAACTATATTTTATTTTCAATAAAATTTAAATTATTAATCTAGTTTGGAAAAAAACTTATTTATTTACCTTATAATTTATACTATTTTTTTTAATAATGTGGTTTAAAATTTATTTTTCTCTAGAAAATTCAAAATTATTTAGAATAATTAATTAAAATATTAATATGTATATAACATGTTTCATAATTCATTATTATAAAAAAATGAATGAAAATAATATAGAGTATGATCATGAGCATATAAAGAATTACTTTATTTAGATTTTTTATTTATGTAAAGATTTTTATTATTTAAAGTTTTAGATTTTTTAATTAATAACTTTATATAATTCTAATATCATAAAAGAACCATAATAGTATATATTTTTAAAAATATTTAAATTATTTGATAAGATAGATAAATAAGATATATTAAATATGAGATATATTATAATGAATAATAATAAATATAGAGTTTTTTGTGGAGAGGATCTAATTGGGAGATTTAGAGGGTTTTGGATAACCCTCTCTGAGCCGCATTAATGGATTATTGTCACTTGGTAATCATTTTGGATGGTGACATTCAAATTTACCCTTGTGCACAACAAATTTTTGTAGTGGTTTTCAATAATGTTTAGAATAGACATAAAATTACATGTGAACAATATTGGATGGTGACATTCAAATTTACCTTATGTTCAATCCTATCACTAAATCTTTCGATAATGCTTTAATCTAGGTAAGACTATTGAATCGTTCATTACTATTTGGTTTGAATCTATTTTCAAAGCCATGGATAATTTGTTGGGGATTTTTTTGGGAGTGGACGAGGGTTTGTCAAACTATTTACATACCACATATACTTGTATCTTGGTATGTATGGATATTACTAAAGATCTTTTGGTGAATATCTCCTTAAAAATTATAGATGAGTGTTGAAATCAACTACTTGATTATGAGGGTTTACCCTTTCATTGCCATATACGCTTTAACATTGGCCATATTGTTGCTCATAGTTCAAAGCGTAAAAATGACAACCAAGTCACTTGGTGGAGAGATGTCTCGCCCCATCATTTTTTGATGGAGAAAGAAGATTCTTGCTAGGATGTCAAAATACTTATTGTAGCATTACAAGAATCCATTTGTAATAGCAAGTGCAAGGCTTCATCAAGTAAAATCTAGGCTACACTGTGGGACACAAATGGATTTCTTCTTGTAGGGAGGGTCAACATTAATTTAACTATGGATCCTATTCCAAATAAAGAGTTGGTAAATCAAACAAAGATCTTAGTTATTATGTCTCTTGGGGGAAGGCAACCTCCCCCAAGATAAATTAGATGAGATGAAGATATTGGATTGGTTGACATGATCGAAATACTGAGAGGGGGGGGGGGGGGGGGGTGGTGGTGAATCAATATTCCCACCAATTCATAAAAATTCTCTCAACTTCTTAACTCTTTATTGTTATATCAAATTTATCAATTAAATACATCAACATGAAACATGAATGCATAATAAACATGAAAACACAATCACAACTGGAATGCTAGAATACAAGTGACATAACCATGACCAAAAACTTAAATATAAACAAACATGATCAAGATATAAGATTTTTGGTCACCTCCGAAAATGACTCTAGAGAGTTATACAATCCTTAGAGCTCCGCATCACATATATACCTGTTTTCCATCACTACACAACATAATAAACTATACTTGCCTCATTTGCTCAATATACCACATTCAGACCAATCTGGATGACCAGGTTTGACAAAAATGAGAACAATGACAATGTTCACACAAATCCAACAATCTCCCCCTTTGTCATTGATGGCAAACATATCAAAAACATAACTCACAACTCCCCTTTATCATCTCAAAGACTCTTTCTCCATACATTGCACTTTCTCCCCTTTTGACATCAAGGACAAAGAGTGTCTTTGATGAAAGAAAGGAAATAGAGGATAAACAAAAAGATTGTCAAAACTACACAACAACTGAAAAAAACACAAAACCAAACTCTACTGCTCTTCTTTTAAAATATTTCCTTATACTTCTCCTTCAGTTCTAGTAGAAGAACATTCCACAAATGCACAACCATCTTAAGACTTACAGATAGGCTCCTACACTCTACCAAAACATCCACAACATGTGAAAAGATGTCCAAAGTAGAAGGATTCTTCTCATATTCAATTGCATTTGAAAGCAATGTCGAAAAGTGCTCTAATTTCACTTCAACAATTTCCTTGACCTTCCAGGAACACATTGACAATGTTTTCTTTCTACTTTTGTAGAAATAATATCTTAAACTGCAAGGAATTTACCTTCTTTCTCTGCACACCATCCTTGTCACTCAGAAAGTCAAAAGATTTGCCTAGAGAATTCAATTCATCTTCTGCTAAATCAATCCTAGCTTTAAGATTTGCCAAAGTTGTTGGCCACTACAAATAGTATTTGTACACCTTGTTGTTAGACAACTCAGATAACCGATGTACAACTGAGAGGGGGGGTGAATCAATTGTTAACTGATTATAAAACTTTAAGCATTTAAACCTTATAAACCAAATACTGGAATAGAAGATCTAACAATTAAGCACAAATATAATCCATAGGACATTTACCAACCATCCAAAAAAGATAACACCAATATTTGTACGTGGAAAACTTGATAAAGGGAAAAACCACAATGGGAAGCCTGCCCATAGTCAGATAATACTTCTGGAGTAAGTATGTGATTACAAAAAGAGGGGCCTGCACATGCAGGAAGGCCAATAGCCTAGAGCACACTGCTCATCATAAAAGGAGCCTCACTGACTACTGATGGTATGATGAAAGAATAAGTATTCGGTAGAATACTGAGAGGGGGGGGGGTATATCAGTATATTGAAAAACTGATACAAAGTTCCCAAACTCAAACTCAGTCACACAAAGTAAGCATATCTTAGTTAAGATCAATATTCATAAGAATACTTGACATCAACCGATTTAACTGTTATGACAACTTAATAGTAAACAACTTCAATCTTGTAAACATCAACAATGCTTAATCATAACTCAACATATTCATCTTTCAATGCTTCTACTTATCATGCCTTTTTAGAAGTTAATCAAATCAACAAATAAGATCATAACCACAAAAACATTCACCACTTGACACAAATGTTTATACGTGGAAAACCCGAATAGGTAAAAACCACGATGAGATGAGACTCACAAGGATAGCTATCTAAACTCTTCTGAAGTTCGCCCTGTTAGGAGCCAAGCCATTAAAGCTTTACAATAAGTCATGTTAAGAACTAATTCCGGTTAAGAATCACTCGGTTAAGAATCACCCGGTTAAGGGATTTACAAATATGCCTTGATGAAAAGCACAATACCCTGTTAGGAGTAACCTCGCTAGAGGATTTAAGAATCCAAGCTAATGGACCACCTTGTTAGAGGATTTAATGAGTAACCAAGCTTGTTAGAGCTTACTCGGTTAAGGGATTTCACTTCTACTATAATTGTTAGAAAATAATAGGTTTTCTTGATCTGTCTGAGTAGCACTACATTTGCTTGATCATATTCTTCTAAGCTTCAATCTGCCTTCACTCAAAGTGCAGATCCATTCACTGGTTAGGCAACTACACACTCAACAAGTTTCTATCAATCTTGCCGACAACCTTTACAAGCAATTTCATCGACCTTAAATACAAATCAATTATGTTGGTAACACAACAAAAACCTGATTTTCATCATCGAGATTACAAACAAGTTGGTACAATCTTGACCGTTAGAAATCATGACAATCTCTTCACATTCTTTAAGAAAATTTCAACCACTCTGTGATCACCGCTTCATCGGACTTTGTAACTCATCACACGCTGTGCATTAGATGCAATCCACTTTGCTCCTTCCGTAGACAAAAACAAACGTGCCAAAATAATTTGAACTTATCCTCATACAATGATCACACGCGTCTCCATCATTACCGCTTATCAGATAATAAACCAACAAACTTGATCGGTTAGGGTTTAACAACTGATAGGGTTTACCGGTTACATTGCTTAGAAAGGTTTAACCCTTTACACCGGTTCACCGGTTCAACTCACAAAATTTTACATACTGGTTTACAACATCTTCCACAAAGCTCTTTTTACCGGTTACTAGCCAATATAAAAAACAACAATATCAACAATAACATGAATACCATTACCGGTTCAATTGACATCAATGACAACATATCATTAATGCAATCTCTATGCAAAATGTCAACAAACTCAAAATGCCAACAATCTCCCCCTTTGACATTGATGGCAATACAAATATCAACGCCTCTGATTGCTGCTGAGATTCGTGAATAGGAATCCTGGTTTACATTATCAAGTATTCACCTTGTTGTTGTCTGTCTTCAGCCTGCCGCTTGTTCACCTAATTAGACACATAATTCTTCTCCCCCTTTGACAACAATGTCAAAGTGAAAGTAAAAAGAAAATGTAATTTTGCTCTCACTGTGCATCAACATCATTCTGCAACTTGATGCTCCCTTTGTGGAATACATCCACTTCTTCATAAATCCATGTGTGGTTCAGGGATTGATGCAATGAGCATCATGCTCAACTAACTTCATGAAGAGGGACAACCCCCAATTGACTTCTAAGATACTCAAAAGTGGTCTTAAGAAGAGGTTTGGTAAAGATATCTGCAAGCTGCTCCTTGGTAGAAACATGCTCCAAGATAACATTTTTACTTTGAACTTTTTCCCTCAAGAAGTGATATTTCAATTCAATGTGGTTAGTCATTCCATGCAACACATGATTTTTAGAAATGTTTATTGCACTTGTATTATCACACAAAATCTTTATTGGTTCTGAGATTTCCATCTTCAAACCTTCCAAAATGTGTCTCATCCACTTAGCTTGTGTGCAATTCATATAAGCTGCTAAATACTTAGCTTGAGTAGTAGATTGTGAAGTACAATTCTGCTATTTACTACTCCATGAAACTAGCCTTCCTCCTAGAAAGAATGCTCCACCGGTAGTACTCTTATGGTCATCAATATTTTTCTGCCCAATCAGCATCTGTGTATGCTTTCAAATCAAAATTTCCACCATATGGATACCATAACCCATAGTCAACAGTACCTTTCAGATATCTAAAAATTCTTTTGGTTGCCATCAGATGTGCCTCCTTTGGATTCTTCTTAAATCTGACAACAATACCAGCTGCATGGGCAATATCCGGTCGACTATGAACAACATAGTGTAATTTGCCAATCATTGACCTGTATTCTTTTTTATCTACAGACTTAGATGCATCTTCCTTGGACAATTTACAACCTGTAACCATTGGGATTCCAACTAGTTTACAGTCACTCATACCGAAATTCTTCAAAACCTCTTCCACATACTTGGATTGAGTAATGAAAATACCATTCTTCATCTACTATATCTGTAAGCCTATGAAATTTTTTATTTCCCCTACTAATGACATCTCAAATTCATTCTTCATTTCATCTGCAAAACAATTACTCATGTCATCATTACCTCAAAATATAATGTCATCTACAAATACTTCACTGACCAGTATTTTATCTCCTTCAGACTTGAGATAAATGTTGTTATCATCATTGGTTCTAGCAAAGCCTATCTTCATCAGATGAGTATGATGCCATTCATACCATGCTCTGGGTGCCTATTGTAGTCCATACAAAGCTTTATGCAATCTACATACCATGTCTTCCTTTTAAGTCAATGCATAACCATCAGGCTGCTCTATATAAACCTCTTCTTCTAGTATCCCATTCAAGAATGCAGACTTAACATCCATCTAGTATACCTTGAACTTCTTATGAGCTGCAAATGGAAGCAATGTTCTGACACCTTCCAGTCTTGCTACTGGTGCAAAAGTTTCTCCATAATTCTCTCCTTCTTCTTGTGCATAACCTTTGCATACTAATCTTTCCTTGTTGCGAACTACAACACCATCCTCATTTAACTTGTTTCTAAACACCCATTTAGTACCTATAACATTCTTATTTACTGGTTGGGGTACAAGGGTCCAAGTGTTGTTTTTCTCAATTTGATCCAACTCCTCCTCCATAGCTTTCACCCAATGATCATCACCAAATGCCTCCTTAGCACTTCTAGGTTCAAGGGTGGAGATCATGCAAGAGTTCTTTCTTATTCTCCTTCTAGTTAGTACACCGACATCCTTATCTCCAATTATCTGTTCAGGACTGTGATTTAGTCTCACATACCTACGAATAACATGGTCATTCTCTTCAGGTTCAACTTCTTCATTATCATATTCCTCTGAATTCATTTGTTCTGGTTGAACAAGTACATCAAGATTTGCTTTACCGGTTTCTGATTTGATAGTTTTAGGTTCCAAAAGCAAAATGCAAGGATCTTCATCCTTCTTCTTAGAACTAGTTCCTTTTGAAACTTCAGGACATTTATCTACATGAACATCAACACTCTCAACAATTTTGTGTGTCAGATTGTTGAAGCATTTATAGGCCTTACTCTTGCTGGAATAGCCAAGAAATATGTCTTCATCGCTCTTAGCTTCAAACTTGCTTATGTAATCACCTCTTTTAATAAAACATTTTCTTCCACATATCTTAAAATAGCTAACATCAAGTGATCTCCCATACCATTATTCATATGGGGTCTTGTCCTTACCTCTTTTCACTAGAAGTCGGTTCATTGTGTAGACAACTGTACTTACAACTTCTTTCCAAAATGTTTTTTTTACACCTTGGATCAACATAGTTCTAGCAGCTTCAACCATTGACCGGTTGTTTCTCTCTGCTATACCATTCTACTGTGGTGTCCTTGGTGCAAAAAGCTTCCGCTTGATACCATTATCATCACAATACTTAGTGAACTCCACAAAAGTGAATTCACCGCCTTGATCTGTTCTTAGACATTTTATCTTTTTGTCACTTTCTTTCTCAGCTAAGGCTCTGAATACCTTGAATTTACCAAAAGCTTCATTCTTATCTTTCAAGAATGTGACCCACATCATCCTTGAACAATCATCAGTGAAGATCATGAAATATCTATCACCTTGAATGCTTCTTGTTCTTATTGGTCCACATAAGTTTGTATGAACCAAATCTAACAAGTGCTCTACTGAGAAGGACTTGCTCTTGAAAGTTGAAGAAGTCATCTTTCCTAGCTGACATTCTTTATAAAGAGCATTAATTGGTTTGTCTAGCTGGGGCAGACCTTTTATTGTCTTAGACTTGCTTACTTTAACAATATTGTCAAAATTTATATGACAAAATCTCCTATGCCAAAGCTAGCTATCATCTAATTTTGCAATCAAACAGTTTCTAACTTTAGGATTGAGATGAAATAGATTACCTCTGGTTTGTTTCCCGGTTGCAATCAATTCACCTTTGTTGTCAAAGATTTTGCACATTCCATTTTTAAACTCCAGTGGGTATCCTCTGTCATTAAGTTGTGCCACACTTGAAAGATTGTGCTTTAGGCCTTCAATGCAATAGACATCGCCATCACTACTCTTTCCATTAAAAAAAATAACTCTCTTACCTTTTGAAGAGGGGAAAAAGATTGATGAGGTAGGATAGTTAGCAAATCATGCAAATCAATCATAGAAACATATGAAACCAAAAGACGTAATTTGAATCACACAAAAACAAGAATGGGATGCATATACCTCACAAATCTTATACCTTCTCCTTCGGGTTGAGCTTGATGAAGTGAAGGTGCCCCTTGATGATGCTCCACTTGATGTGCTCCTTTTGCTTGCTTGATGTGGATGGCTTTTCAATGTTGTGCACAAAATGAGATGGATCTTGAGGGATGATAGGGATGAGATGATCAAGTATGGAAGGGAGATGATTTTGACATGATAAGGGTTCTAAGATGACTTTTCTAGGCTCAAATTAGCAACATAAGATTACTAAACTTGGAGATGGAGAATGAAGGGATGGAGTCCTCAATTTATAGGAAGAGGAGAGGAAAAATGGATGGTTAGGATGGATTCAAGATGAAGGGCTAGGATTTTTTGTGAGCTCACACAAGGCCCAAGAGAGGGTGTGGAGACCAAGAGATATGCCTTAAAGGCATTTCTTGTCTGCACACTCCTCAAGGTGCATTGGGAAGACTTCCCAATGTGCCTTGAAAAGAGCAAGGTGTATTGGGAAGACTTCCCAATGTGCCTTGAGAAGAGCAAGGGATGTGACATTCCTTGAAGAATGGGGAGGAGGAATTTAAATTTCTCCAAACAGGGATGATTATGGAGATTGGAGGAATAAGAAGGAATTAAAAATTCCTTGGGAGAGGAGATGCCTAGAGGAATGTGGGATTTTGAAAATCTCACATTCACCTAGGAAAAAAACATTTAAAGCTAGTGGTTAGATGGAAGGGACAAGGAGTTGACTTTGTGGCTAATCATGATGATTAGACACTAGCAACTCATTAGGAGGGGGATTAGAGGAAATATTAGGTGGGATAAGATTTGGAGGAGGATTTGACTAGGAGAGAGAATGAGTGGAGGGAATTAAAAATTAGAAGAATATGGTTAAGTGAGTTTAGGGAATTTCTAGAAGACTTTATTAGGTTAATGATGAATTAGGAAGATGACTTGTAGGAATCATGTGGGCTAACTAATTAATTGAAATTAATTAGCTAAGAGGAGGATTTGTGAGGATTTAATTTTTAGAGGAATAAAGAGAGAGATTGATTTATTAAATAAATCAATTACATTCTATAGTGACAATATTAATTATAATTAATTAATATTGAGGAGAATTTGCATTAACATAATTAATTAATTAATTAATTATGTGAGGAACTAAAAATAATTATTTTTTAAGTATCTACAGTTTGCCCCTCTTTTACACAGCGACAATTTTCGCGATGTGTAGAAGATATAAGAAGAAAAGGATGCCCCAGCGTAAAGCATGGGAGGTGTATGCCCCCTCAAGATTTTTTTCGGGAAAGGGACGATAAATTCTTGAAAAATAAAGGCAGAAGAATTTTGGGTGGAAGAGATAGGCGAGGAAGAAATATGAAGCAGTTGCAAAGAATTTGGAAAGAAGAATAGGAGATGCGAGACCGTGGAAGAAAATGGGCCCTCACGGGGACCTATATAAGCCACAACGGGCCCAATGAGGGTTCATTGTTACACACAAGCCTTGGAGCCACTTAGAGCGAAGAAGAGGAGGAGAGATGGACTGCATTCTAGTTCATGATCATCGCGCCGAGAGGATCCGACGATTCAACCGACTGACGCGCTATGGACCATCGGTGAGTAGGACTGTCCCTCTTTTGGAATTTTTGATTTTGGTTAAGTTTTAGGGCTAGAAATAGGGGTCTAGGTAAGGCAAGGTGCACGCACTGATTGCTGTTTCAGTGCACGTGCCCCTAGGTCAGCGCGAGTGCTAGTGACCAGCGTGGGTGCTCATTGGGGTGTCGGGTAAAATATAGGTTTTGGGAGGGGAATGGGGGAATCGGCGTGGCTGCTCGTGCTTCAGCGCGAGCGGTCACAGTTTGATGCTGGTGCTCGCGCTGCGTGGGCACCCAAGGGATTTCATGGGCACTCGCGTTGACGGGCCCAGGAGGGGGCTCAAAAGAGGGTAGTGTTTTCTGTTGGCACGAGCGCCCCGGTTTTGGCGTGAGTGCATGGTAAATCAGTGCGTGTGCCTGACATTGGGGAAATGCAATTTTGTCTTAAAATTTTGGAATAGGGGGGAAGGGAATGGTTAGTTCCGGAGGTTCGGAGGGGGTTTTAAGATGTGAAAGTAATGATTTGGTCTAATGATGCAGGTGGAGAGGGGACCACTGGCTTCGAGAGAGCATTGGCCTACCACGATGAGTCTATATCATGAGTTAGCCCGTGATGAGTTGGAGGTGCTAGTTGCGTTGGGGTTTCACTGTGTAGGCTGGTGGCCGAGGATACGAGCACATACTACCATGATGACAACGCTGGTGGAAAGGTGGGATAGTCGGTATAACACCTTTCATTTGCTGACTGGAGAGGCCATAGTCACTTTGTTAGATGTTTGGAGGATCTTGAAGATCCCCGTTTGTGGCGTGATCTCTGAGTATCAGTTGTATGTAGCTGATTTTTATCTGCGAGAGATGTGTGAGTATGAGACGCCACCTATGTTAGACAGGAGCAGAATACACTTAGGCTGAGTGATGGGTGTTCGACATATTCCTCGATTGGTTTTAGTGATTTGCGGATTCCTGAGTGGGCGGATCATTCCAGATTTGGGTGGTCATGGATTTCCTCTTGGGTGGAGCAGATGTTTGTACTTCATGCTGCATGATGGTCAGTAGTATGCGTGGGGGTCAGCGATGCTAGCCCAGTTGCATCATGACATGCATCTAGTGGTTTATAGGGAGTATGCCATTTTATCTGTTGGGGTCACACTCTTACACATCTGGGCGTGGGAGCATACTATAGTGACTCGACCACTAGGGGTGCAGGACAGGCAGCCACGATAGCCATTTGTGGATAGATACAGGGAACTACTGCATTATACACATACATCGCCTGTGTGGTTTTGGATGAGATGGCAGTTCACCTAGAGACCATTTTTGGGATGCGAGTAGTGGAGGGATGACTGAGAGCTACACTAGGTGGGAGTGGAGATGTGGATATTTGGGAGATCAGTCTACATCATAGAGTACTATGCTCCATTTAGGGTGGCTTGGCAACTTGGACAAATATAGGATATAGTCGGGGATATTCCAGTGTATCCCCAGATTACACGGGAGGTGAGGTATTGGGGGCCTACAGTGAGTCCCTTGGAGGAGTGGAAAAGCTTCCAGACAACATTTCACATAGTCTGGGATGAGCGGATGGGGGCAGGGGAGGATCTAGGCATGACAAGTGGTTACAGGAGCTGGTGGGAGGGGCACTTGCCAGTGCAGCTTACCATTCCTAGAGTTTTGGATGATGAGGAGCTGCAGCTAGGGGTTGATCAGATGGTGGGTGGAGAGGATGATGGCCTAGGAGAGAGAGTCATGGTTCACGCAGGGAATGGTGTGGGAGGACAATAGAGGAGAGTCCAGGTGGTGTGGAGGAGGGATCCGGAGGAGGGAGAGGGAGATGGAGAGGATGCCCCAGTGGGAAAGGCTGCGGAGGCCGCAGTTGGTGAGAGAGAGGAGGCTACAATTGGTGAGGGAGAGGAGGCTATTCCTATGGATATCCCTAAGACATAGGCAAAGGAGAGGGGAGGAGTGTCGGAGGCTGATTTTGACCATGTTCAATAGGAGCGGGATACCTATAAAGCGAGACTTCATTCAGTGGAGGATGAGCTACAGGTAGAGAGGGCTCAGAGGGAGAACATGGGGGTAGAGGTGGAGTGGTTGAGATGGGAGATAGCTGATTTGACAGAGAGTCTCCATATTGCCAGGACAGAGGTGGATGCCTTGAGGGCAAAGGGGGAGGAGGCAGAGAGGATGCTAGAGGAGGCCTGGATAGGGACAACCATAGTAGGACTGCAGGATTCTCTTTGTCGACAGGATGCCGAGTTAGAGGGGTTATAGGCAAGAGTGCAGAGAGCAGAGGCGGATGCAACACAGCTGCAGGGGGAGAGGGATGCAGCCCGCCAGGCATTGGTTCCTGCAGGATTGGCGCAAATATTTTCTAATAGCATGCAGTAGTGGGAGAGGGCAGAGAGGTTAGCCCGAGAGGCACAGTATTATAGGGGGCTATATCACAGAGCAATGCCTATAGGACATTGAGCAGCCTCGTACACTGAGAGTGTGCGGTCTCACAGGACTCATAGTCAATGGTTGACTCAGAGTCAACGGATAGGGGGATCGATGGGTTTTCGGCCACCAGCAGGGGGAGCAGGAGGATCAGGTGGGGGAGGTACAACGAAGGGGGGTGGAGAGATAGGAGGGGTGAGCTAGCTCCTTGTTTTGCTTGTGTATTATATTTTGACCCTTCGGGGCGATCATTGTATCATGATAGACATATTGTCCTCTTTATATATATACATGATTTGATTGGTGATAGATGACGTGTAGCCTTTATTGTGATGGATTCTTTTTGTTTTTCTTATGATGTCATATGGATGCGATTATGGATGTGTTATGCTGATTGATTTGTGATACAGAGTGGATGTTTATACATGTATGTTTATGATTGCGTTGCTAACATGTTTTTGGATGCAGGAGGAGTGATTTTTTATGTTTTATGTATATATGCAAATGTGTGATGGATTCCTAGATGTGAAATGATTTATGATGCAATCTAAATGTTTTTGTGAAAAAAAATGACTATCTAAATGAAATAAGTAATGCACTCTATATGATGTGAATGGATACTACAAAGAGGGAATATGCCAATAATAACACAATGATCTTAGATAGAAGAATATGGAATAAATGGGAAATGGGGGAAATTGAGAACTCCATGGGCTTATTGAGTTTAAGATTTTTATGGAATGATGGTGAGATTTTTTTGCACAACAAATGTGGAGAGCCAACCTAGTTTGATATTGCCCTGGGTGACTTGCACCACTGATTATAGGAATCAGGATGCCATGAGAAACCCAAGGCATGGACTGACTCTCAGATAAATGGGAATTCCTTACACATAGCTATGCAAGTGTTAAGAAACACTAGTACGAAGTTGTGGGTACGTGCAAGGAGACCCTCAAACACACTGATAGCTCTTGTACACGAGTAGGTAAGTGTTCACAAACACTAATACCAGGTCGTCGGTTTATACAAGAGAGATCCAAAACATGCTATTCTATGGAAAATATCCCCCAGTATGCGCCTATTTGTAACATACCTGGATATGGAAAATCCAAGTAGTCGTAAATAGTAGTAGTCGTAGGGCAAAAGATGCAAGTCTAAATGAAAAGATCCAACAAAATCTAACAAGTCACTTCTTTGTGCCCAAATGATACCTCTTGCCAAGAGTAGGACTAGGATGGGGAATTAGGTTGCCAGGCGAGGGAAGGAATCATCCCTAGGGCAAAGTGGACTCGTGGATTTAGGCAAGCGATTTTATGGTTTTTGAAGAGTGACTTGCGGACTTGGGATTGTTTCTCAAGACTTCTTGAAGCTCACAGAAAGGCACAAAAGCTCAGTTTAATGGGCCATTCCTTGTTCATGACTCTAGCAAAGACTCATCATCATATGCGTGTTTTATTGGGAGGCAAAAGAGAAGGAATGCTACGAATGGGAGGACTGGATGACAGGTAATTTGCAGTGTCAACCTGATAGACAATGGATCTGGTTATTTACCTTGGTGCCTGCCTGGAGGTTTTCACCAAGGTACTTGTCCATAGCGCCACAAAGTGGTTTTCACTAATGGACGAATTGTTTTTTATTTCTTTTTCTGATTTTTATTTTTTTTGTGTCACCAAGTGCCTGTTTGCCAGGTTTTCACCAAAGTGACGCTTTTTTCAGGATCTTTTTCTTATTATTTTTTTTTTATTAATTTTTTTTTGATTTTTTTCACAATTGAAGACTTTCTAAGGATTAGACATGAAATCTTTTGAGGTGCATGATATTCATTGGATCATCCAAAGGATCGCTTTCAGGAGTAGCCAACTGATAAGCTCCTGATCCATGTTTTGTTGTGATTACATATGGTCCAAGCCAATTAGGCTTGAACTTGCCTTTCTTTTCTCTTTCTTGTAGATTTTTCTGATTCTCCATGAGGACAAGATTGCCAATTTGGAATTCTTGGGTTCTGAATTTTTTGTGATAACTCATGCGTAGACGGTTTTGATATACCCAGAGATGATTCAAGGCCTTGAGGCGCCTTTCATCTAACAATTCTAGCTCTTGTAAGTGGGCAATTTTGTATTCTTCGTCTGGTAAGATATTTTGCAGCGATACCCTTAGAGAGGGGATCTCGATCTCAAGGGGAAGGATGGCTTCAGAGCCAAAGACCAAGGAATAAGGGGTGGCGCCTGTGGGGGTGCGGATGGAGGTGCAGTAGGCCCACAAAGCGGGATGGAGTTGGAGGTGCCAATCATGGCCAGCTTCATTGATTGTCTTTTTGAGGATTTTTATTAGGGTTTTATTAGAAGCCTCAGCTTGGCCATTGCCTTGAGGGTAATATGGAGTGGAAAAGCTATGTTGGATGTTGAATTTTTGGCAGAGTTCTTTGACATCTTGGTTTTTAAATTGTCTTCCATTATCTGTAATGATAACTTTTGGGATGCCATATCGGCAGATTAGGTAGTTCAAGATGAATTTGGATATTTGCTTGCCAGTGGTAAAAGTAAGAGGGATAGCCTCTACCCACTTAGTGAAATACTCAGTGGTGGTGATAATAAATTTATGTCCATTGGAAGATGTAGGGTGAATTTTCCCAATGAGATCGAGCCCCCACTGTGAGAAGGGCCATGGTGTAATGAATGGCTACAATTCTTGAGATGGTGCATGAATCTTGTCACCATGTTGCTTGCAAGAGATGCATTTTTTTACATAATTATATGCGTCTACTTCTATTTTAGGCCATTAGTATCCTATTCTCAAAAGTTTTTTAGCCAATGTAAGCCCACTTGAGTGTGCCCCACAGATGCCCTCGTGTACTTCGCATAATGCCCATTCTGCTTCTTGTTTATCTAAATACCTTAGGAGGGAACCGTCAAAATGCCTTCTGAATAGAGTGTCTCCAAGGATGGTGTAACGAGCACAACGATGAATGAATGTTTGTTGTTGGGTTTTGGTGAGATGTGGGGGAATGGTGTTGTCTTTGAGGAAAGCAAAGGTTTCTTGGTACCAAGGGGACTCGGTACCAACGAGAACACACCATTTCAGACTCTAGTAGGTCATATGCCGGTATAAACAATTTCTCAACCAAGAACTCGCACTTCTGACTGTGTGTTGGCATTTGGAGGAGGAAGCCAATGGTGGCCATTGCATCTGCAACCCTATTGTTTGTTCGTGGGATTTGATCAAACTTGATTGTCGTGAAATGTTGCTTAAGATCTTCAACCATAGTATGGTAGGGAAGGAGTTTATCATCTTTTGTCTGCTACTCATCATTGACTTGTTTTATGATGAACTAGGAATCACCATAGACTTGTAACTCCTTTATTTTCCAGTGGATAGCCAAGTGCAAACTTGTGATGAGTGCCTCGTATTTTGCTATGTTGTTGGTACATGCAAAGGCTATCTTGTATGATTTTGGGATACCATCTCCTTGAGGTGTGATCAATAATATTCCTACCCCCGATCCATTTTGGGTGCAAGAGCCATCAAAGTACAATCGCCATATGGAGGATGTGGTAACCGTCATAATGAACTCATCTGGTAATTCTGTGAGAAGAGGATGGTCACCTGGAAGTGGAGCTTCAGCCAACTGATCTGCAATGACTTGTCTCTTGATTGCTTTTCTGTCCACATATTCAATGTCAAACTTGCTTAAGAGCGTGACCCATTTAGCGGTTCTGCCAGTGAGAGCAACTTTTGATAGGAGATATTTAAGTGGATCAATCTTAGTAGTTAGTGTTGTTTTGTTGTTTAGCATATAGTGTCGAAGCTTCTGTGTGCTAAACACCAATGGCAAGCATGCTCTTTCAATAGGGGTATAATTGAGTTCATACCCCACTAGCATCCAACTGGTATAGTAGATGACATGTTCCTTCCCTTAATCATCTATTTGCGCCAATAATGCCCCCAGTGCCACTGCAATAGCACATATATACAAAATAAGGGGTTTTCCAGGAGTAGGAGGCACCAACACTAGAGGTGATGGTAGGTATTCTTTTAGTTTCTCAAAGGTCTTTTGGCATAAGCAGTCCCATTTGAATTTCATGTCCTTGCACAAGAGGTGTGCAAATGGATGGCACTTATCTGCTAGTTGTGAAATAAAGCGTCTAAGAGATTAGAGTTTCTCTTGGAGACTGTGCAGTTGTCTGAGAGTTTTTTGTGGAGGCACTTCCATGATAGTTTTTACTTTTGCAGGATCGACCTTGATGCCTCTGCGGGAAACAATGAATCCTAATAATTTTCTCGATGTGACTCCAAACACACACTTTTTGGGATTCAGGCATAATTTGTATTTTTCTAATCTTTCAAAGATCTTCTTTAGAATGGGGATGTGTTCTTACCTTGTCTTAGATTTTCCTAGCAGATCATCGACATAGTCCTCCATAATTTTGTGCAAGAGGTCATGAAAAATTATGGTCATGGCACGTTGATATGTAGCTCCTGCATTTTTGAGGCCAAAAGGCACAACTCAGTAACAAAAGGTACCCCATGGTGTTGTGAATGCGGTTTTATGTTGATCCTCATCTACAATCCTGATTTGGTTGTATCCATAAAATCCATCCATAAGCGATAGCATCTCATGTCCTGATGTAAGGTCCACAATCATATCTATATTGGGGAGAGGAAAATCATCTTTAGGACAAGCTTTATTTAGATCTCAGAAATCTGTGCAGATACAGATGCCTCAGTAGGTTTGCTGACAGGTACAATGTTGGAGACCCATTCAACGTAGTCTATTGGTTTGATGAATTCTGCATCTAACATCTTTTGGAGTTCTGCCTTGACCAGGAGAGCAATATGTGGGTGCATTTTGCGCAATTTTTGTTTTACAAGTTTTGCATCTGGGTGGACAACAAGATTGTGAACCACCAAGGCAGGATCCAACCCTGGCATATCAACATAGGACCATGCAAAATTGATTTTTACCTCTATAAGGAAGTTGATGAAATCTTGTTTCTCTTTTTCTGTGAGGGACTTATCAATGAGCACATTTTGTAGGATGGCTTTGGTGCCCATGTTGATGCTATCTGTTTCTTCTATCAGCAAATTTGATCTGTCTTGTGGAAGGTAACCAATGGTAGGGAGGTCAAGTCCCTCATTGTCAAGTGCCTTTTCCAGGTTTTCACTTTCGGATACGCCCTTTGTTTTTATTTTTTTCTTATCCAAAGGTTCCTTAGAGAGGTTTTTACCTAGGGAATCATGTTTTTTGCTTTGATTATCTTTTTTTTGGCTAAGGGCATTGACCTGACTACCAAAGTATCCCTGTTCATGAAGTTGAATACCCTCTACTCTATTACAATCTTCTAGATTTCGCTCTGTTAGGAGAGTAATGAGAGCATTATCATCGATGCAGATATCTAACGTGGGTTTGTCTCATTGGCCCCAGTCTATGAGTTCAGGATGGACAAGATGTAGCTCATGTGAAATGGAAGGGGTTATGGGGGTAATGGTATTGATGTGAGTGTCAAAGAAGATATCATTTTCGTATTCATAAGGCATTTCATGGAACTCCTCTTTGTCAGCGCTTTCGATATCCAAAGAAAGACTAGAAGGGGCACCAACGATAGTAATTTTAGGCACCGGGGTGTACCCCAAGTCTCTGTTGTATTTGTAGGAGATAGGATTTATGGGTGCTTTTCTTCATTATCCTCTGGTTCCAGGTCGTGTCCTTTGTAACCCATTTTTTCAACTATGGCAGATGATTTTGGGTACATCTTTTTGGATATTTTTGCTGGATCGTCATCTTCTTCTCGGTACAACCATGAAGAGACATCTGCTTCGAGGCTCTCCTCATCAAGTGGGCCCCATTGCTGGAAGGTAGTGTTTTGGTATTGCATGACTGGTTTTGGGTCTTTTTTGAGCTCTTTCAGTTTGCCAAATGACTTAGGAGAGAGGGGGAGGTTTCCTATTAATAAGACGTCCTCCAATTTGTACTCTCTACAACCATTGTCCAAGGTTTTGATTTGAGTATCTGATTGGGATGAAGTGGAGGCAACATTTGATGTTTTAGATGGAGTTGTTGGCGAGGGTCTATTTAGTGGGCAATGATATGGATGCTTCCCCTCTAAGAGTTTGCAATATTAAAAAGGTTGGGGATCACCTTTGATAGTGATCTCTCTTCCATTAAAGGGGAATTTGATGCATTGGTGATAGGTGGAGGGCACAACCTGCAAGGAGTGAATCCATGGCCGTCCAAGGAGAATGTTATAGGGGAGATCAAGATCTAGTACTTGGCAAGGGGTTTCAATTGTAATAGGGCCCACTTGAAGAGGTAAGGTGATCATGCCCTTCAAAACTCTCTCTGCATCATCATATGCTTTTATGGTGATCCTTCCTGATGTGTCTACCAAGTCCTCAAAAAGTCCCAATTGTTTTATTAACTTGTATGTACATAGATTAAGTCCGGATCCACTGTCTATCAAAATATATTTAACCTTGTGTTTTTGGATAAGGGCTTCAATGTACAAAGGTATGTTGTGATCTTCATCTGTAGGAGCATCTTTGGAGGTAAATACAAGGTGCTGCTAGGTAGCAAGGTTTCCAATGAGAGCTTGGAATTGAGTAGCATTGATGTTATCAGGAATGCGGGACTCAAGGAGGGCTTGTTCCAAAATTTCTTTATGTATAGGGGATGTCTTGAGAAGTTCCAGAATGGAAATCTGCGCAGGGGTCTTCCCAAGTTGGTCCAGGAGGTCATATCGGCGAGTAGAAGACATGGGTGGGGGGTTTGGTGGGGGAGGAGCTCCTTGGACAGTGACTTTGCCTCGATGCATGGTTACATTACAGTCATTTTGGGGATGGGGGGTGGAAGGCATGACACCTTGAATGACTATTCTAACCGGATTTGGTCTGCTTTTGGGAGGGGGAGGGTTAACTCCTTGGATAGTTATGACATTAACATGGTTGTCTGCGGGCTCGATGCCACCTACTAAAGAGTCAAAGCCCATTATGTGATTGGTGTAGTCATAACCCACTTTGTTAGATGATGAGCCTTTTCCTTTATCATTCTTTGGGAAGGGTTCCTGGTACATTTTAAGTTTGTCATTGTTTTTACCAGGTTTTTCATTTGCAACTTCAATCTCACCCCTATCAATGAGATCTTGTATGTAGATTTTGAGCTTCATGCACTTTCATGTGTCATGTCCCTTGATATGATGATACTCACAATACTCATTCTCATTATACCATCTAGGTTTGGGTTGATTGGGCTCAAACAGGTGAGTGATCGGAAAAACCACTGCACCTGCTTGGACAAGTTTTTGAAACACCGTTTCAATAGGCTCAACAAGAGGAGTGAAATTTCTTGGAGTCCTGTTATTTGATCGGGGTGGTCATCCCTAGACTAAGACATTGTTGTGAGGTTTTTGGGATTGATTTTGATTGTTTTGATTATTGAATTGATGATTATTGGTGGTGGATTTTGGGGGAGCAACCACGGTTTGGACCCGCTTTGCATCAGTTACACCATTGTTGACCATATTTTTGTTTTTAGACCAGAATTTTGGCTTGTCGTTATGATAAGAGGAATAAATTTGTGTCAATTTCTAGTAATGTTTCAAGGTTCCTTCCTCTAAGAAGACACGTTCGAGAGTGAGGCCCTTATCGGTCAATTTTTGGAAGGATTTGATACATTGGGACGTCAAAGGTCTTGAAAGTTTGGGTACCAAGTTCTTTTGAAATAATTCAATTTGATGTTGCTCTGGCATGTCCCACTGGTATTCCTTGATAAGATGTCGCCATCTTTGTAAGAAGTTGGAAAAAGTCTCTCCGGGCCTTTATTTTGTGTTACATAGGTCCATCATGGAAACATCATTAGCCATGTTGTAGGCATAGTGAGCTACAAATCTCTCTGCCAAGTTTGGAAAGGAGACAATGGAGCCTTGTGGTAGAGATGAGAACCATGCCAAAGTGTCTCCTGTGAGACTCTTGGGAAAGAGTCCGCGAAGATATAGGTCACTATAGGAGACTTCTTGACATAAGATGTGAAATTCCCGGACATGGTTGCGGGGGTCTCCTTTGCCCTCATACTTGGTGAATTTAGGGATCTCAAATCCTAGAGGGTAAGGTGTAACTGATATAGACGGGTCGTAAGGACAAGGACAAAATTCCTCAAACGAGTAAGGTTTCCTCTTGTTAGTCCCTTCTTTCATGTCCTTGATGATATTTTTCATGTCTTGAATTTCCTTGATGAGGTCTTGTTGTGGATTTTGATAATGATGAATTGTATTTGCCCCAAGAATTGGATGAGTCAAGGAAGGTGTACCACCACCAATGTATTGATATGATGAGGAGGCAGGAATGTGAGATGTGATGATCGATGTTGCAGGGACTTGGGTGATAGTTGGTTGCGGTCCGCAAACTGTTGTGATGGGATTGAGTATGGCCCGAATAAAATTTGCGACATTGTTGACTGGAAGGGAAGTTTGTGGAATAGAAATATGTGGTTGAATGGAAGGAGGTGGTATAGAAGCATGTTGGAGAATAGATGAGATTGGATTTTATAGTGGTATAGATGGTAAAGAGGAAGGAGGTGGGATGGAGACCACGGTGGGAGGTGCCGCAGTTGGCATTGATTGAGTCTGGATGATTGGTGGGGCTGCAATTGATTGAGTTTGAATAATAGGTGCAACATTTTATGTGGGAGCAAGGTCTCCTTGTGGTTGTTGGCCAAGAGTGGATTTATCAAATTCAGGTGGGACTTGAACTCCATTTTCAAGGAGAGTCTTTAGAAGTGCAGTAGGATTGTTTTGGATGAACTTTTCAATCATCTCTTGGTTATAAGAGTATGCTAGGAAAGTTTGCACTTCCGGGGAGAGTTCATCTTGGCTAACCATGTTAGGATTTTGGCTTTGATCTTGATTGCTAGGTTGCCCACTTTGTGTAGGATCTTTCATGGGATCTTCATATAGGACACTAATGTATGGCATGCCATATTGTTGTTCAACCATCTTTTTCTTTTGGGATCAAGTTGTGACCATACACGAATAACCTTAGAAAAGACTGGGGGAGGAAATCTTTGATGAAAGGACTTAGCAAGATATTTGTGGAATTTGTTTGGATTTTATCTTTGATGACAATGGATTTTGCTGATTGGTGGGGTTCTTGGATTAGAGCTTGGATTTGATTATGATTAACATCTTAGTCCTTGGATGAGGATTTTAGGTGGTGGATGAAACCACAAGCAAGGTATTGACCAAGTTGGGTAGAATTTAGACCTTGGAATGATGATTAAAAATCCTCTCTTCCACCAAGGGTTGACTAATGACCCTAAGCAAAGTAAAGGCATGAGTTAAGAGTCTTGATCATGTCAAAAAGGATTAGGCAAAAGATACTTGGAGAGGATTCTTCTTCAAGCACGAGAGCCAATTGATTAGTGATGAGGTCTAAATGAAACTTCACAAGGTATGCAACCTTAATGTGAGGTTTAATTGGATTAAAGGATGATTGGATTTGGATTTTGATAATTGATTTGATAGTGGTGGGAGATTGATTTGATGTGATAAGTCCTTAGGAATTTTGAGGATGATTGATTGAGGAGGTGTGATAGTGATGACTTAGAAGAAACTTGATGACTAGGTTGTTCTTGGCATGAACATGATTCAATAGATGATCGATTCGAATGGCAAGTTGTATGAAGGGACACGACCACCTTGATTTTGATGATAATTGGTGTTTAAAAGGATGAATCTAAACCTTGATGGAGAGCACGAGCTCTTAGTTTCTCACTTGGGCTTATGAGACATGGAACAGACGATGTTTTGATGCAATTTTGGACTTTGTGGGTAAGGACTTGGATAATTGTTTGTGTCTTGACAAGTGTTTTTGCAAAGTGTTTGGGAATAGTGAGGTGTTTTTAGTCTACTCTTGGCAAGTATGTATCAAACAAAGAAAACACAATGATCAAATGCATATTATCTCAAAGACACTCATGCTCATGTACAATACTCTTAAGGCTAGCAAGGACAATAGTCATTGGATCCCAATTGGTTTCCCAGCTACGCTTACCCAGAGCGGACACTTAGATTCTTGACCCCACTGGCTCCCCTCCACGACACTCACTTCTTTGGGGCAGCCAAGCATCAATTCCCATGAAAAATCCTCATGGAGAACTTTGTGTCTCTACTAAGGGCCGTAAAAATATGGTCGGCTTTGGAGGTCTGACCTCCTGCACCAATGACTAGAAGGGTTTTGGCCACTATGAACAAGGTGTTTAGTAAGTCTTCCTGTGAGGAGCTACCTTCACAGTTGCGCAAGCGCAATTGAGGCCTATAGCCCAATGAAGCACCAAGAACTTAATATTCATGCAAGCGTGATTGAGATCTCTAGGATCCTACTAAGCACCCAATGTGAGAGTGAACTCTCATATAGCCCCAACCATTGACCCCTTCGTAGTCAATGGCCTATTTATTATAGTGAGTTGGGAACCCTAGGTCTAGGTGTACTCACTTGTGTTGTTCCCCTCTTACCTTCTCAAAGAGCAAGTTGGGAGGGTAGGCCTGCTATGGGTAAACACGCAATCAAACAAGAAAAAGTTGGAGGGTCTGGATTTCTAATCGTTTAGCTAGACGAGAGCATACTCTCCTACCTTTATGCTTTTCTTAAAGCACATAAAACAATGATTCATTCCCTTTTAATTAACATCTAGGAGCCTAACTTAAAAAAATAAATGCACAATGTTTGGTTGAGTCTGCTAGACAACTTGCAAAAAACTGGATTAGTAGTTTTTCTAGCTTTTTTGAGTCTTGGACGGTCGATTTAAATTGCAAAACAAAAAAGATGGAAATTAGTACTAACTGTACTGCACATACAACGCACGTGCTGAAGTGCAGTCAGCTGCACTGAAGCACCTGCGCAGACACCGAAACGCATGCGTACGCGTTGAACTAAATAAATCGGTAAAAGAAAATAACAGCCAAGACAGAACAAAGAAGGGCTTTTTATACTTGTTAGTCATGCTAATCTGAAACGCTCACACTGAAACCCTAAAAATTAACACCTGCCAGATTAGCGAGAAATTTTTTTGAAAATTCAAATTCAAATACTAGAGTAGGAATTATATGAAAGTGACCGCGCTGATATAAATCGCTCACGTCGAAACGCCTGCGATCGTGCCAACACACTTGCGCACGCGGTAATAAACAAACAGAAAGTATAAAAATTTTAAAATTTTAAAAGAGCGTGACATTTTTTAAAAGTTATGGGGCGGTCACGTTGATGCGCCTGGGCATGCGCCGAAATAGGATTTCTGTCGCGCTGAACCCGAGTCGCTCGTGCTGATTTGTAGTCTCTCGCGCTGTTCTAGAACCTGCATCTCACAACTTATAAAAACACAAAAAATATTAGTTTTTAGGGATGTGGGTCCCACTAGGCATGCCAAAATGAAGAGGGGAAAAAGATTGATGAGGTAGGATAGTTAGCAAATCATGCAAATCAATCACAGAAACATATGAAATCAAAAGACATAATTTGAATCACACAAAAACAAGAATAAGATGCATATACCTCACAAACCTTATACCTTCTCCTCTGGATTGAGCTTGATGAAGTGAATGCGCCCCTTGATGATGCTCCACTTGATGTGCTCCTTTTGCTTGCTTGATGTGGATGGCTTTTCAATGTTGTGCACAAAATGAGATGGATCTTGAGGGATGATAGGGATGAGATGATCAAGTATGGATGGGAGATGATTTTGACATGATAAGGGTTCTAAGATGACTTTTCTAGGCTCAAATTAGAAGCATAAGATTACTAAACTTGGAGATGGAGAATGAAGGGATGGAGTCCTCAATTTATAAGAAGAGAAGAGGAAAAATGGATGGTTAGGATGGATTCAAGATGAAGGGCTAGGATTTTTTGTGAGCTCACACAAGGCCCAAGAGAGGGTGTGGAGACCAAGAGATATACCTTAAAGCCATTTCTCGTCTCTACACTCCTCAAGGTGCATTGGGAAGACTTCCCAATGTGCCTTGAGAAGAGCAAGGGATGTGACATTCCTTGAAGAATGGGGAGGAGGAATTTAAATTTCTCCAAAAAGGGATGATTATGGAGATTGGAGGAATAAGAAGGAATTAGAAATTCCTTGGGAGAGGAGATGCCTAGAGGAATGTGGGATTTTGAAAATCTCACATTTACCTAAGAAAAGAGCATTTAAAGCTAGTGGTTAGATGGAAGGGACAAGGAGTTGACTTTGTGGCTAATCATGATGATTAGCCACTAGCAACTCATTAGGAGGAGGATTAGAGGAAAGATTAGGTGGGATAGGATTTGTAGGAGGATTTGACTAGGAGAGAGATTGAGTGGAGGGAATTAAAAATTAGAAGAATAAGGTTAAGTGAGTTTAGGGAATTTCTAGAAGACTTTATTAGGTTAATGATGAATTACGAAGATGATTTGTAGAAATCATGTGGGTTAACTAATTAATTGAAATTAATTAGCTAAGAGGAGGATTTGTGAGGATTTAATTTTTAGAAGAATAAAGAGAGAGATTGATTTATAAAATAAATCAATTACATACTATAGTGAAAATATTAATTATAATTAATTAATATTGAGGAGAATTTGAATTAACATAATTAATTAATTATGTGAGGAACTAAAAATAATTAAAATAACTATTTTTAAGTGTCTACACCTTTAACCATACAGGGTGAGTCATTGCCAAATCTAACAACACCGCCATAAAATTCCTTCAAGGAAAGAAATTTGCTTTGATCACCAGTCATGTGATGTGAACAACCACTATCAATGATCCAATTATCAAAGTTATCCATTCTGGATACTAGTGCCTTCTGATATGATATTTCTTGCTTAGTAACTACAAACACAATATCTTCACTAGCATCATCATCAGATTCTTCATCACTAATACCACTGTCAATAGCTACAAGACAATCTCTCTTGCCTTTACCCTTATACTTCTTAAATTTGTCTCTCTTGTGTTCATTTTCACCATTAGGACAATTAGCTGCTATATGACCAATCTTGTTGCATGCAAAACATTTTAAAGGTAGCTTACCTCTATATTTACCAGTGCCTCTAGGGAGTCGTTTTGCCAACAATGCTTCAAGTTCCACTAAGCTATCTTCATCATCGACATCTCTATTGGATCTAGATTCATAGCTATGGCCAATATCTCTACTTCTTCTCATAGATGAGTTAGAGATAGAAGCTCTGAATGCAGATTCTGATTTTTGTATAGTACCATCATAGCCATTTAGTTCAAAAGCAGTAAGTTTGCCAATAATAGAGTCAAGAGTTACCTTTGTCTTGTCAATGGATTTCAGCTCTTGAATAGCTGCAACTCAGATAGCATAGACCGGTAGAAGGGTTCTCAGTACCTTACTGATTATTGTGGCATCTTCCACTTTCCCTCCCGCACTCTTTATCTCACCAACTATCTCTTTAATCCTTTGACCACACTGCTAGATATTCTCACCTTCAGACATTCTCATGTCATCAAACTTTCCTCTTAAACTCTCCTCTTTGGCAATCTCAACATGTTTATCACCGCTATAAATCCCTTCAAGTTTTTGCCACACTTCATGTGCAGTTTCAAGACCATGAACATCTACATATTCAGCATCAAACAGAGAACTGATAATAGCCTCTAATGCTTGGTGATTTTGTTGTTGTTCTTTCTTCTGATCATCAGTCAGGATTCTAGTAGGTGTAATATACTTAGTTCCTATATGATCCCAATACTGACTACCAAGACTCTTAATGTAAATCTTCATTCTATCACTCCATATTCTATAGTTATCTTTGTTGAACTTCGGACCTTCTTTCTCCATCATGATCTACAAGATCTTTTCCTCAAGCTGTTAGGCTTTTAGATTAAGAGGACTTGAGATGCTTTGATACCAATTGATGGTATGATGAAAGAATAAGTATTCGGTAGAATACTGAGAGGGGGGTGGGGGGTGAATTAGTATATTGAAAAACTGATACAAAGTTCCCAAACTCAAACTTAGTCACACAAAGTAAACATATCTTAGTTAAGATCAATATTCATAAGAATACTTGACATCAACCGGTTTAACTGTTATGACAACTTAATAGTAAATAATTTCAATCTTGTAAACATCAACAATGCTTAATCATAACTCAACATATTCATCTTTCAATGCTTCTGCTTATCATGCCTTATCAGAAGTTAATCAAATCAACAAATAAGATCATAACCACAAAATCACTCACCACTTGACATAATTGTTTATACGTGGAAAATCCAAATAGGTAAAAACCATGGTGAGATGAGATTCATAAGGATAGCTATCTGAACTCTTCTGAAGTTCACCTTGTTAGGAGCCAAGCCTGTTAAAGCTTTACAATAAGTCCTGTTAAGAACTAATTTCAGTTAGGAATCATCTAGTTAAGGGATTTACAAATATGCCTTGATGAAAAGTACAATACCCTGTTAGGAGTAACCTTGCTGGAGGATTTAAAAATCCAGGCTAATGGACCACCTTGTTAGAGGATTTAATGAGTAACCAAGCTTGTTAGAGCTTACCTGGTTAAGGGATTTCACTTCTGCTATAATTGTTAGAAAACAATAGGTTTTCTTGATCTGTTTGAGTAGCATTACATTTGCTTGATTAGATCCTTCTAAGCTTCAATCTACCTTCACTCAAAGTGCAGATCCATTCACTGGTTAGGAAACTACACACTCAACAGGTTTCTATCAATCTTACTAACAACCTTTACAAACAACTTCATCACCCTTAAATACAAATCAATTAGGTCAGTAACACAACAAAAACCTAATTCTCATCATCGAGATTACAAACAAGTCGGTACAATATTGACCGTTAGAAATCATGACAATCTCTTTACATTCCTCAAGAAAATTCCAATCGCTCCATGATCACCACTTCATCGGACTTTGTAACTCATCAGCGTTGTGCATTAGATGCAATCCACTTTGCCCCTTCCCTAGACAAAAAAAATGCTCCAAAACAATTTGAACTTATCCTCATACAATGATCACACGTGTCTCCATCATTACTGTTTATCAGATAATAAACCAACAAACTTGATCGGTTAGGGTTTAACAACTCTAGCATGGTAACCTTTATCAGGGATTCAACCTTTAACAGGTTATATAGACATCCCTTAACCGGGTGATCTTTAATAGGATCGGTTCCTAACAAAACCTTATTGTAAATTATTTAACTGAACTAGACTCCTAACAGAACGAGCTTCAAAAGAGTTCAAAACAAGCTTGTGGGTATTCATCCCCACACTAGTTTTTCCTATTTGGGTTTCCACATGAAAAATTTGTGTATCATGAGTTGTGCATTTTTCATGTGATGATTAAGTATTCTGTGTTTTAGTGATTATGCATGCAGAGCTAATAGGTTATGGTATTATTAGTATACCACATGCATATGTTTATGACTGAAGTTGTTATCAAGTATTGAATATATTTGAAGTGATCAGACTTATCAGTTTATGTTGTCTGAATTCTTATTGTGTTTGACCGGTATTGTGATGTTTAAGTTTAGTGATGAAGACAACCGATTGGTATTGTTTTAACTTGATAAGTTGTTGAGAAAGTTTTTGTCAGTACTGAATCACCCCCCTCTCAGTACTGATTAGGGTATTTGTTGTTCATCATTATTCATCATAATATTTCAATGATAATTCCATTTATTAATTACAAATATCTAACAATATAAATACATTTCTACTCATTACAAGTATGTGGCGTACATCATATACAATTCATTTACTATCTATCTAGCATTATATGCATTCCATTAATTTGCAAATATAATCTATTCCTATTAGCTTCATTCTAGAGAACTAATGCCTAATATTCCTAATTTCTTTTACATTCCAATTCTCACATGAACATATATGTTTCCTCTATGATGGTTTACCTATTAGCAATATGGTCTATTCTCATTTATAATCCCTTCTTAACATCATAGAATACACATATAACCATATGCACATCCATAATTTCAATAACAATATTTTCCATTTCAAATCCAATTACAAAACACAATAAGATACATCCATAATTATTCTCTTACTAGAGTCATAACTTTTCCCACATCAACTAATGCAAGCTAGATTATTTCCTTAAGATTAATTATCCATCCTATCGATTACCCATTCCCATTCATAATCAAGAATAACAACCATCCATTAAGAACATTCATTTAATGCCATCATCATAATACATGCATATTAAATATCCATAAATTTACAACAAAACATTACATTGACTTCAATCTACTTCTAGTCCACAAACTACGAGATTCATTCAATACATCTCAATGTTTCCTTTCTTAAATCCTAATCAATTCCTAAGATAAAATTTACCAATACCTGAGTTTTTCCATCATATGAAGAGCATAATACACATAATTTTATCTAAAACCACTACAAGATATTTAACATTACACAAATCATGATATCAATTACATCCATCTGCTACAATATTCATCCAACAACTGCAATAATAGAATCCAAAACCATGCATGAAGAATCCAAGAAGGTATCCCAATGGTAGAAAGGCACCAACCACTCGACCATGTGGAACCAAAGGAACCACCCCTTGTGCTAGGAGATGACACAAGGTCCCAACACACACTCTAAACATAAGCTAGCACCTATAACCAAAGAAACTATCCAAACACATGGACTCTCATTCAAGAACCATTCCAACACAAAAAGAATAACTCCTAGAGGTGAACAACTCAACAAGGTTTAAATGCAACCAATAAGACATAAACATAAATCATCAAGGGAACACATGTAAGCGTAGAGTTTCATCACATGCCATCCTCAAAACATAGCAAATATATACAACATAAGGCACTAGCTGAATTAACATGTGGAGCCATCTCAACCTATGAGAGATCAAGGGAGATTGACTTGCCATAGCAGTGGCCTTCCCAATATTATCCTAAAACATCCTCCCTAGGATCAAGTCATGGGAATCACATCAATTATTACCTTTATTAATGAATCTAACTACCAAAACCCATTAATTATTAGGTTATTGCTTATTTTACATCATAGTAAACTCCAAATGTAATCTGATGGTCTAGACTTCATGCATTCTTACAAGGAACCTCATGCAAGCCTATCTCTCATGACCCTGGTCATCATAAGGAAGCCCACTCCCCCTAACATGGCCCAAACAATAAATCACAAGAGGCTCTAATCCAACATGGAAATCTAAAAAAATAGCATTTAAATGCAGCCAAATACAACCATACATAATCCTTACAATATACATATGGCTACAACTCAACAAGTATAACAAAATGAGCCTCTTGGAAAACTAATACGAAGAGCATAATAAAGCCATCAAATCTACTATTAATCATGAAAATAAAACCATAGCAAGGTCAACTCACTTGCTGGTCCAAAACAACAATAACATAATCAACTCATCAACCATGGCCTATCAACATGGAGAGAGTGCTAATACATCAACAATAACATAGGAAGACAAACAAGTATAAAAACCATAGAAAAGCATCAAATCTGATCATGGACAATTCTAAAAAATATCAACAGACCTCGATCAAGCCTCTGGTACAAAAATCAGATCGGGAAAATGTCACAAAATGAGCAAAATTGACTAAAATATCAAAATAGGGCAGAACAACACATTTCTCACATGGAACAATGCTTTTACCTAACCTAATAACACATATAACAAACAGTACAGTGCATTCACATAATTTTGAGTCACATTCACAAGACCTTGCAGTGCTTCTATAAAGAAACAACGCATTTGACTGAAAAGATAGTGCATATACAATGGCAACAAGTGCATTTACAATGACATACAGTGCATTCACATATTTAAATAGCGCAAACACTCTTTCAGTGCATATACACAAATCTGACGGAAAAATACAGGAATTTGCAACATAAAAATAAAATTCAACACTTCTCAAAATCTTACAAATAAGGGCTTAAAAGAAATGCCTAGGGAAAAAGAAATGAAGGATATAAACAAAATATAAAATCATAGACTATACTGAAAGATTTATCAAAACACGACTTCACAACTATAGACTCAAATACTTTCTGAAAAACTCATAGAGAGCCACATACGGCATGATAGCACATTCAAAATGATCACAGTCCCAAATACTAGCATTAGAACCAAATTAAAGAAGGAAAACCACACATTAACAATTTCCAGGCACAAGAATAACACTGAATGGTTCACAGAGTCGTCCGAGCAGAAAATAATAAATATTTTTTCCCCAAAAGCTATAGTGTAAACTATATAATATAAATTCCCATGAAATATATATCCATCTCAAACTTTATATAAACTATGCAAATATTATTTTTCCCAGCCCGGAATATAATTTCTACAGACACGAGGAAGACATGGAAAAATAAAAATTCAAAGGAAAAGAATCCCCAACCTAAAATTTGAAGTGATGGAAAACAAGAATTCGATGAAGCGCCCACAAAATTCAAAAAAACTTCAAAAGCAAATTCAAAGCTCCCGAAAACAAAGTTGCAGAAGAAATTCTCAAAGAATGGTAACCCAACACAAGGTTTAGGCTTCCGAATAAAAATAATTCCAAACCAAAACCCTAGCCCAAAACCAACCAATCAAAGTAATACATAAAATAATATATCTTACCTACCCATCATATATTATATTTTTATTTCCCCAATACATTCAAAGCCAATAAGAATAAATGGCAGGTATTGAATAATATAAAACTTATTCACATGTATATAAAATATTGTAAATACTATTTACCAATGTATAAATAGAATCAAGATTGTATAAAATAAACTATAGGTTATTAATTATATAATTACATAAATAATCAAGCCAATAGTAATTAATGGTAGGTAGGAAATACAATAAACTCATTTACTCTTGTAACAAGAGAAATAGCTAAACTTATATAAAATATTATTTACCAAGTAACAAGAGAAATGTAATAAAATATTATAAATTATTAATTACCTATGCACAAACAAAGATAGCCATTCCCTATTAAATACTATGGGCTAATAATAATTGAAACCAAATAAATAATTAAATACAAATTGCCAAGACTAATAAAATAAAAGTTGACTAAATAGATAAATGTAAAATAACCAAAGGCTCATTAAATAAATTAAAATCCATCAATAAATATTAATCAACATTAAAATATAAAAGCACTATTAACAATAAATAATAAATAAATACCAATTAAACAATAAATCAATGATAAAAATAATAATAATCCAACAATTAAATCAATCATTATATAAACCACACATAAAAATATAAAATCATGATTAAATGAAAGCTCCATAATCAAACAATAGATAAATGATAAATAAATAATAAACAATAATCCAATAAACTATAAACACCAAATAAATAATTAAATCATAAATCAATTAATTATAATAAAATTATAAATACAAAATATAAATCCACAAGGCTCTAATAAAATAATTATAAATAATAAATAATAGATCGCTCAAATAGTAATTAATCAAATTAAACTATATAATAATCCACCAATTAATTTATCATTAATAAACCATATAATCAATCATTAATTAATTAAATAAATCACCAAATACTTACAAGCTACCAAAAGAACCACAACTCAACTTACTAATATGGCGGATCACGCCAAGACAACTGACAACCAAGGTAGACAACTTAAGCCTAGAGTATATGAATGGATTTCATTCCATCTCCAACAAGTTGCCATTGGGATTTAAAGATATGCTCAGACCTGTGAAGCCAGGTGGATTCTATGTTTGGTACCTGCAAACCTGCATCAAACACTAAACATAACATATACAATAGATATATATCATAATGAACATGAAAGTGGTAGAGAATCGTGATGGCATATCATGCTCGCAATCAATGATATGACATCGTCTCTACTCAAGGAGACAATCACACAATAATCAAACACATCATAACACCAACTAATCATATATAGATAGGAAGTAGGGTTAGCATAATCATAATGCTATCAAATTCATAATCCATATATTCCATCTAACCTAACAAGTGCATATAAAGATCGTTAATATAAATCCATCATATGTATCATGATCAACAATAACAAGTATTATCTTAAGCATCAGAAATTTAACTAGAGTTAGCACAGTATATTCCCATCAAATATTATCATAAAGTAAGCTAAGATATGCCAATAGGGTTTATAAGTGTACAAGGAGGAGTATGAGTCAAGGTGGGACACTACATAATCTATCATGTTTGTGGCTACTATCTTGCAGAAACAACACTATCTCAAGCTTTGTCATGCTCTCATCTCAAGAGAGTAGTTTGTCTTGAATTCTTTGTCTTCTCTCTTATCTCTTATCTTTTTATCTCTAACATTGCATTCTTTGCATTATTATATCTTTGAATGTATGTATTGTCTGGGTGTATTTAATCTATCATTTATCGCGTATCTATTGCAATAGGGGTTTTCCTCCATTAAGCAAGGTTTGCTTCTAATGCATCTATCATTTATCTTGCATCTTATGTAGTCGGGGTTTTCCTCCATTAAGCAAGGTAAGTTTCTATTACAATTATCTCTTTTATCATATCTATCTATCTGGTTGTCTATGGTAGTGAAAACACAAAGGTGGGGGTTTGACTGAGGCAAACCCCTATGCAACCCTGACATTTTCCCCCATCTTTGTCTGCACGGGTGCTAAACAGGTTTTGCATGGCTAAGGGAAAATTTCAAGAATACTTTTGGTGTGTTTTTGAGCTTTTGTTCATACAAATAACAAAACGATGCACAAACATCCCCGCGACGTGCTGGTGTCTAGAACATGAAACTATGTGGGTTCTCTAGTATAATTTTCTTTTTATTTGTGTATTTTTGTGATAATTATAATTCCTTTGTTATGTTATGTACTTTATTATCCTATGGTTTAAATACATTAGTTTAGTGGTCATTTATTCATCATATTTTCTTCCCTTGGATCACATTTAGCACCAGTTTAAGTGAGGTAGCAGTGGCTGGTTTGTTCTTAGAGATTTTCCCTCTTAGAGGCCAAAAAAACTGTCCTCTACATATATTACAATGGCACTTCCCTCCTTATCAGTTAGGGCTTCTTCTTTGCCAATAACGATAGTGATGGCATCTCCTATGGAATAGGATGTTATTGTGCCTTCTCAAGCTTCTCTTCCTACTCCCCATCTATGATAAAAATATCTTTCATGTGAGTGTAATCATAATTGATGAGTGATGGCTTGAGAACATGAAGTTTCTTTGAGGGATAAGGGTGAGTCGTCGATGTCTGCTTCTACTCCTAATGTGTTCATGCTTGCTTTTGCTTCCATTTCTCCTACTACTAGATCTACCTCTATATTTTCTTCTAGTCCCTCCCCCATGTTGCTTCCGACTACCCCCAAGACTAGAGATGAGCCTATACATTTTCATCAGTCCATCCCTAGAGCTATCACTTATCACCTCACTTCTAGATATCCCTTTGTTTTCCTAGATGATCGATATATTGCATACATAGGTTGTGTCTATTGAAACATTAGTTTGTCTCCTACTTCATCTTGTTGGATTATTGGGGAGATTCTTGGATTTTGTTGTTCATTTCTGATGCTAGGGTATGTTGTTGTCATTGATGTCAACATATTCCTATGATTTATTCCGATGAGTTTGGAAAGGATTTTTGGTCCAATTTTGTAGTTTGGTTTTGCTTATCACTGTTTTGCAAAATCTGGTATTCCCTCTAGTATATTCTAGTGTGATCAGATCTTGTGCTAAGACTTCCGATTATTGTTTGGGATGATCTTGTGTATCTTCATTTCAGCTAGTTCGTGCTTTGGTGCTCCGCAAGTTATCTTTCCATGTGACAGTTGTTGATTGGTTGTGTTCTTGAGCGTTGAGACGTTGACTGATGAAGATTTGAAAAGAGGTGTTGGTGCAACTATTCCAGATGATTCTAACATACTTGATGGTGTTTCCTAGTCATTTCCTATTTTTTTTTATGATCTGCATTGATTGTTGTGTGATTTTTTGGTGATTTCTATGAACCGGTGATAATTTGCATGTTATGCAGTATTTCAGGTGGTGTAGCATGTTGTGGTTGATCTTGGCAGAATTTCCAATGGATGTAATTGTTTGGGAATTTGAATTAGGTCCATGCTATGTAATTTAAATCATAATATTGTTCTAGTAATTTATCTTTGTATCGTGTAATGTAATTTTTGTAATTATGAGTTGTGAGGCCCTACCCCGACCCATCCTATCTCTTCAGCTATTTTTATTTTGGAACTATTTTGGATGCTAGTTTTGACACACTATGGATATAGAACTTTTCATGGTTCCGCGATTTTGGTAACATTGATATATGTGGATGCTTCATTTCTATGCCTTGTGGATTATAGAATATTATATGATTCTAGATTAGGGTAATATTGTGATGATGCAGGTTATTATCTGAATTTCAGGATTTGATATAATGTTAGGAAAATGTTTGCATATCTTGTAGATGGATCAAATTTTGAGGATTATGAGGAAATTGCCTTGATTTGTGACAAATCGTATTTTATAATGTCAAGTCTTTGCAGAATGAATGTATTGTATTCTGATTATGTGATTATATATTATATGAGGCTATTTGGGAAGTACTAATGTTTAAATTGAGATGTGCAGGAAAATATCCATGTGACCATGGAAATATTAGGGAGAATCAAGCCTAGGCCAATGTGCGTTAGTAAAACCAGGGGTTGTCTATTTGGAGAGACAACACCCCGTATGTACTGTATTTTATTCGTAAATGTAAAATGTTGCATGAGTGTAATTTGTATTTATTGGATTGTTTAATTGTTTAAGGGACAATTGCCATGTGTGTAATGTGATGTGGAATTATTTTGTAGTGTCACTTGACACCTATGTAGTATGTTGTGTTGGCAATTTGTCATGTCACCTTTTTGAAAGTTTTATTTTTCTTAATTGTTATATCTCCTAATTATCCTTGAAGGAACCAAGAAATCTAGGTTAGAGAGCCACAAGGGAGGGTCAACTCAGAGTTGACCCGTAGGTTAACTTCAGGTGGACTTTCTGAAGGTCAAATCAACTCCTAGAGTAAATTTTAGAGCTTTTCTATTAGGCCTCATGGGGTACCTATGGGTGAAGGCCAAAATTGACCATGTGTCTTTCCCTTAGGGCTTGTTTAACCACCCAAAAAAGTGGTTTTCCCAAGATGGACGAATTCCATCTATAGGAGTGCCATCCTTGGTAGGATAACCTTCTTGGAGATAGTAATCCCTCTTCCCCATTTCTTTTCCCTTCTCTAGACACCTAGGTTAGGGAGTGTGTAAGACCTAGGGAAGACCAACCCAATGGGAGATCTCTCACTCTATCCAAGAGGTTGGAAGGAGTGAGAGAGGCCTTCTTAGGCTAAGAATGGAAGCTTAGTGAGCTAATCACCCACTCTCCATCCTTGGAGATTTTTGGGAAAACTGGGAAGGAAAAACCAGTTTTAGGAATAGAGGAATTTGGGGGCCAAAGAATTGCAAAAAGTAGTGTGGATTGGGCAGCTCATCTCCAACTAAATTTAGCATACCTATTGGCAGAATAAGGTTGGTTTTTATCTCATCTTGTTTATGCTATTCTTGTTAGTTATGTTGTTTTGTTGAAGGAAAGAAATGCTTGTAAAAAAAAGGTGTTTATGTAAATTGTTGTGGAAGAAAGATAATGTGTAGGTTTCATTTCTATATTTGTTTCTTTTTGTGTTTGTGTTCTTGTTTTTGGGAGTGTCCAAGATCTCTTACTCTTGGGAGAGTAGGATGATTTTGGGGTGGAAGAAGCATGACAGCCTTGGGTGAGAGGCTCTCCTTAAGGAGAGTGATCTCAAGGGTGTCCTTTGTGACCCTTGCTGCATAGCCTTGTGTATGCATTTGGGGGTCATAAGGGGAGAGAAATGACTTTGAGCCTTTGGGGGGCATAAGGTGTGTGGGATAAATTCTTTTGAGTATTTTGTGTTGCCATGAGGTGGCTTGTGTTATATTTTGGCTGCAATCTCCCCAATGGTACTTGGTCCACTTCCACCCATAGATTGATCATCACAAAGTGTGGTGAAAGTGTAGCTTGGGATGGGAAAGTGTATGTGTTGTGTGTTTGCCCTATTGTTGTGTTGTATTGCTTGGTTGTTACCCCGTCTAGGTCTTGATTCTCCTAGCTCGGGGGTGGCTTCTGGTAAGCCTAGGCTGGGAGGTGAGCATCCCATGGTCACAGTCCTAAACTTTACTTGCAGGTGGCTTGGGGAAAAAGACTAGGAGTTGCAGATTGTTGTGTTGCAGACTTCTATTCAAATTTCTTATTTTTATTTAAATGCAGAAAAGAAGAAAGAAATGTAACCTTATGATTTGTAGCAAAAAAAAGAAGAAGAGGGAAGTGCATATGTAGATATAGGGCTTAAGTTGATTTTCTTCCTGTTTAAATAAATGTATTCTTTATTTTCTGTGTAAAGTTTAAAAAAACAAAAAAACAAAAACAAAAAGGGACTGTTAGATTATCTACCCATTTTCATATTTGGGCTATTGTAACTTATCATTCTGGAAAGTAATGTAAATTTTTATTATATTATGATGTCTATTGTGTGGCTGTAGTCTACATTTTAATCTGGTCCATTCACTTGTTTATTGACTGCAATAATAAAGAAAAGAAACAGAAAAATGCATTAGGATTCCTTATTTACTATTCACTAGTTTATTGACTGCAATATTAAAGAAAAGAAACAGAAAAATGCATTAGGATTCCTTATTTACTATTCACTAGTTTATTTTCTGCAATATTAAAGAAAAGAAACAGAAAAATGCATTAGGATTCCTTATTTACTATTCACTAGTTTATTTACTGCAATGTTAAAGAAAGGAAAAGAAAAATGCATTAGGATCCCCTATTTACTTGCATAGTTTAAATTCTGTTATTTTATGACTGTTTAGAAAAAAAAAAGAGAACCAGAATTGTTTTATTTCTGTAGAAAGTTTAAATAAAAGGAAGAAGAAAGTAGACCTATTCTAAATGCTATTAGAAGACTAAAAAAACAGAATGTAGATGGTTAAAATCTCAAATCAATATAAGGGTATTTAGCCCTGTTACTTCAACATTGAAAATGGAAAACGCGGGCCACTGTGTGTAACACAGTGGATGGCCACGGCCGAGCCACTATGCTACACACAGTGGGCGGCACCGAAGGGCACCGCACTATGTGTAACACAGTGGGCGGTTGCGGCCGCCACTATGCTACGCACAGTGAACGGCGCCCGCCACTGTGTGTATACACAGTGGGCGGCGGCTATGCCGTCCGCCACTGTGTGTACACACAGTGGGTGGCGCTGCCGCCACTGTGCGTATGCATAGCGGCGCCTGAAACCCTTCCTCCTCCACCGCCTCTCCCCGCATGAAACCCTCCACCTCCATACCTGCAATCTCCCTCTCTCTCAAACGAAACAAACAATAAAATAAAGGGTTAAATAAACCCTAACCCATTTCGGGTTAGGGTATAAAGTGATAAAAAAAAGAATAACAAAACAAGGAATAAAATATAGGAAGTCAACCCTAACCCAATTTCGGGTTAGGGTTAGCTTTTTAGGGATTTTCATATATATATATATATATATATATGGGAGATTTAGATTGGAGCATTATAATTGATTTTTAATTTATAATGAGGGTTAGTATTTAAGAATTTATATTTGTGATTTTATATATATATATATATATAAGGAATTTAAATTGGAATTTTAAAGCTAGATTTTAGTATAAAATTTGGGGTTAAGTTTATAATTGAAATATTATGGAATTTTAAACCTCGATTTTAATGTATATATTTGGGGACTAATTTAATAACTGAGTTATTATATGTTCCCATTCTTTAGGAATTTAAATTTTAATTAATTCAAGGGGGATAAAAATAAAGGATTACTATAGTTGGATAAACTATACGTTAAATCCAGCAATATATTTAATTAATCAATGGACTTACCCCTCCCATATATTTGGACGATAGGAAAATTTGAAAGAAGGAATTTGTAAATTTATGAACCTTAAGCCCTTGAGACCGATTTTTGGTCGGATTGAAAATTAATTGACAAAATCAAGGGATTTAGGGAAAATTATAATTGGCCCTAGTTTATGGTCGGTTTTAGTGGGCAAATGACATTGTAGTAATTCGAAACCCTCATCGGGTGGATGTGTATAATAAATTTTATATGAGCATCAAATAATCATTAGCAATATCATTATATGACCTGGAGTGATTTAATACATTAAGGTAACCAATTATCCCTTGATTTAATTAGCGACAATTTGTCTTAGGTAATTGAGCTAGCTAACTAATCCGCGATGCAAATTAATCTCCACCAAACAAGTCGCTCGCTCGAGTTGGTTATTTAACTTAACCTTAGTAAGTAAGTTTATTTACATCCTAGATAAGACAAACTTTAAATACAGTTGTTATGTATTAGGATTTATAGCGAGTTTATGACGTCAAAAAAAAAAAAATTTGTTCCGTTTTTGTGCCCTAAAGTTTGGGCACGACATTTTGGTATCAGAGCAAGGTTTCCAACACTAGGAACCTTTCTCCATTACGTTTTGCTTTAATTATCCAAATTAATCAAATATTTTCTTAAAATGAAAATATAAATATAAATATATGAAAATTAAATTATTTAATTAATTGATTATTTATTTTATTTTGTTTCCTCATTAGGATGCCTCCGACTACGCGATAGGCTTGCAAGCGCGGAAGGGGTCCTAGGCGTACACGTATGGCACGTGAGGATGTTGTTAGGGAGGAACCGGTTCTAGAAGGGAACCCGGAAGCACCTCCCGAACCACCGGTTGACCCTAACCGAGACATCTTGCTAGCTCTTCGGAACTTGATTGGGATAGTGCAGGACAGGCTTCCAGCAGTGGACCGTCATGCAGATAATCAGAACTCAGGGAGTCATAGATCAGTTGATAGGGAATGGAGTAGGAGTCCACCTCCTAATTCCGTAGAGGGTGAGGTAGAGCATGAACCGGAGTCCGTTCACCTGCCCGAACCCCCTCCAGTAGCAGCACCTGTGTACTTTGAGAGAGCACGTCAGGAACCAGGAGACCTGATTAGAGAGGTTTTGCGCCTCCAGCCGCCATCTTTTGGAGGAACTACTGACGGAGTAGAGGCCGAGGCATGGCTTCTGAGCCTAGATCGGTGCTTCGCATTGCGATCTTATGAAAGCAATCTGAAGGCACGCGTTGCAGTCCACCTTCTAAGATCGACAGCCTCCACATGGTGGAAGCAAGAGGAATTCAAGTGCGGACTCACTGCAGATACCATCACATGGGAAATCTTCACAGAGAGGTTTATAGAGAGGTACTTGTCAGAGCACTTCCGGCAGCGTAGGATCGATGAATTCCATGACCTCTAGCAGAAGGGTCTCATAGTGACCCAGTACGAGAGTAAGTTTATTGAGCTCCTACCTTATGTAGATTACCTGAAGGACGAGAAGCTGCTCGTCAACTGATTTGTTAGGGGACTTAATGCTGGGATAGCAAGACCAGTAAGGATGGCCACTCCAGGGAGCCTTCGGGTTGCCGTAGAGAAGGCCCTTATAGCCAAGGAGATTCAGATCAGGCCATAGGACACGAGGGATCGGTTCCAAAACCGAAACCCAGCTCCCTAGCCTTTCGGGTTTCAGAAACCCCATTGGAAAGGCAACCACAGAAATGTTTCGGGGTCCCATAAACCCCCTCCTCCATAGCAGTCATAGCAGAATCAGAGACATAGGCCACCTCAGGGACAGTAGGGCTCCAGGCCCAAGCAGTGGCAGTCATAGGGTCCTAGGTGTGACCAGAGAGTACAGGGTACATACACACCCTCGGCATGGGCTCAGCAGTCCTCCAGGGGTGGGTACAGTGGTTCTAGCCGGACAGGTGGGCATCCTTTTACTAGGCCTCAGGGTGCACAGTTTCAGGCACGCGGTGCTTGCTTCACGTGTGGAGCCATGGTGCACATGGTGAGAGAGTGTCCGCAAGGACAGATGATAGGGAATCAGAGGATGGCAACATCAGAGCCTACAGTTGGGGACATGGGCAAGTCCCATAGAGTCTTCGCAGTGGTTGACAATTGCCAGGCAGAACACCAGGCCACAGTCATTGAGGCTGCAGGTAAGGTCAGAGGTAGTAGTATTTCTATATTATTTGACTCAGGAGCAACTGACTCCTTTATATCTCCATTGGTTGTGGAGCATTGCAGGCTAGTGGCAGTAAGGCAAAGTGTCAGCTAGGAAGTGGAGTTAGCTTCAGGGGCTAGAGTGTCAGTGGATTCAGAGGTTAGGGGATGTCCGCTCCAGATTGGTAATACCACCACCTTAGTAGACCTTAGAGTTACACCACTCGGATCTTATGGCGTCGTACTTGGCATGGATTGGCTTTACGCCCACAGAGCCAAGATGGATTGTCGCTTGAAAAAGGTTGAGTGTGAGGATGATCATGGTGCTCCCATAGTAATCACTGGGATTCAGAGACCCGTGTCTCTTCGTATGATATCCGCTATGCAGCTTAAGCGGAGCATGCAGAAGGGATGCCAGTTGTTTGCTATCACAATCAGTGACCAAGAGGAAGAAAATGAGAAGGAGCCTTCCATAGATGATCATCCCATCCTTGAGGCATTTGCAGATGTGTTTCCTGATGAGCTACTTGGTATGCCGCCCAGCAGGGAGATTGACTTCCACATAGATTTGGTACCAGGAGTCGAGCCAGTTTCGAGAGCACCTTATAGGATGACCACTCATGAGCTTAATGAGATCAAGATGCAACTAGAGGAACTCTTAGAGAAGGGTCACATCCATCCTAGCATCTCCCCTTGGGGCGCACTAGTCATCTTCATGAAGAAGAAAGACGGATCCCTTCGGTTATGCATGGATTACAGGCAACTGAATAAAGTAACCATCAAGAACCGCTATCCCTTGCCGAGGATCGATGACTTGTTTGATCAGCTTCAGGGTGCTAAAGTATTTTCCAAAATAGACCTGAAGTCAGGATATCATCAGTTGAGAATTATGGAAAGTGATATCCACAAGACCGCATTTCGCACCAGATATGGCCACTATGAGTTCACTGTGGTCCCATTCGGTCTTACGAATGCTCTAGCTGTATTCATGAGTCTCATGAATGGGGTATTCTGCACCTTCCTCGACTGATTTGTGATAGTGTTCCTTGACGACATATTGATCTATTCCCGAAATGAGCAGGAGCATGAGGAGCATTTGAGATAGGTTTTGCAGTGTTTGAGGGACAACCAGTTGTTCGGCAGTTTGTCAAAGTGTGCTTTCTTTAGATCAGAGATTAAGTACCTAGGGCATGTTATATCTGGTGATGGGATCTTAGTTGACCCATCAAAGATTAGAGCCATCATGGATTGGCTAGCGCCTACCAGTGTGACAGAAGTCAGGAGCTTCATGGGTTTAGCAGGATACTATAGGTGTTTTGTGGAGGGATTTTCCAGAGTTGCACACCCCATCACATCCCTCCAGCGAAAAGGGAAGAAATTTGAGTGGTCAGAGAAATGTGAGAGGGATTTTTAGGATCTAAAAAGGGCACTTACTAGCGCACCTATTCTTATTGTGCCAGACACCACGGCTGACTTCATGGTATGCACAGATGCTTCCTTAGATGGATTGGGAGCAGTTCTTATGCAGGGGGGTAGGGTTATAGCATACGAGTCTAGGAAACTTAAGACTCACGAGCTTAACTACCCTACGCACAACCTAGAGCTTGCAGCCATTGTACATGCACTTGTGAGATGGAGACACTTCCTCTTAGGCCATCACTTCGAGCTTCATTCAGACCATCAGAGTTTGCAGTACATCTTCACCCAGCCTAACCTTAATGCACGTCAAAGGAGATGGATGGAGTTCCTTTGTGAGTATGATTTTGATGTTCATTACATCAAAGGAAAGGAGAATGTGGTCGTAGATGCCCTAAGTAGGAGACGACATGAGGTTTACACCATATCCATGAGCACAGATTTGAGAGACCGTATTTTGCAGTGATTGCCAAAGGATGATTGGTATCTTGAGGTTTGTCAGAGGATCCGTAATCAAGAGACCCTGGAGGGGAAGTTTGTGGACTACTCTTTGGAGTCCGATGGTTTATTACGCCATAGAGGGCGCATTTATGTACCCTCTCCTAGGGGTTTGCGAGATTTCATTATCATGGAGGCTCATAGAGCTCCTTATGCAGCACATCCCGGGGTTAAGAAGATGCATGCTGACTTGAGGCAGTTATATCATTGGCCAGGAATGCGGCAGCTTATCGCTGAGTTAGTAGCCCGATGCCTTAAGTGTCAAAGAGTCAAGGCGGAGAACCGCCATCCAGGTGGGTTACTCTAGTCCCATGCTATACCAGAGTGGAAGTGGGATACTATATCCATGGACTTCATTATTGGTCTTCCTATGTCATCTCGTCGCCATGATGCTATCTTGGTGACAGTTGACAAATTGACCAAAGTAGCCCACTTCTCACCAGTCCAGACTACCTTCACAGCTCCAGCAGTGGCATAGGTGTTCTTGCGAGACATTGTTAGGCTTCATGGTGTCCCACGCAAGATTATTTCTGATAGGGATTCTCTCTTTACATCTTCCTTTTGGAAGGCATTACAGGCAGCGTTGGGCACCAAGCTCAACTTCAGCACAGCCTATCATCCAGAGATAGATGGACAGACAGAGCGGGTTAACCAGGTGTTAGAGGATATGCTCCGCATGTACGTCATGGATCATCAGACCCGATGGGAGGAGTACCTGCATTTAGTAGAATTTGCCTATAATAATGGGCATCACACTTCTTTGGGGATGCCACCTTTTCAGGCTTTGTACGACAGACCATGCAGAACACCTTTGAGTTGGGATCGTATTGAGGATAGAGTGGCCATAGGCCCTGAGTTGGTCCGTGATATGGAGCAGCAGGTAATTTTGATTAGACAGCGCCTTAGAGAGGCACAGGATAGGCAGAAGAAATATGCAGATGCAAAGAGGATAGACCGGAGTTACATGGTTGGGGACAGAGTTTTCCTGAGAGTGCGACTGCATAAGAGTCCAATCCACTATGGAAAGGGTTCTAAGCTCGCACCTCGCTTTGTCGGACCCTTCAAGATCCTTGAGAGGATAGGACCAGTTGCTTATCGCCTAGCTTTTCCACCTAGCCTGTCACACATCCATGATGTATTTCATGTGTCAGTTTTGAGAAAATATATCTATGATGACTCTCATATTTTAGATTGGGATGCCTTGCAGGTGGAGTCAGACGGGTAGCTCGCCTTGGAGCCCATTCACATTTTGGCTTGCCGGACGTTGGCCCTTCGAGGCCAAGAGCTGGACCAGGTTAGGGTCCAGTGGGATTGCTATGATGAGCTCACAGCTTCATGGGAGGATGCAGCACGTATGAGATCACAGTACCCTCATCTTTTTGATGAACTCCAGGAGGACGTTCATGCCTAGAGGGGGAGGGTGTGAAGCCCTACCCCGACCCATCCTATCTCTTTAGCTATTTTTATTTTGGAACTATTTTGGATGCTAGTTTTGACACACTATGGATATAGAACTTTTCATGGTTCCGCGATTTTGGTAACATTGATATATGTGGATGCTTCATTTCTATGCCTTGTGGATTATAGAATATTATATGATTCTAGATTAGGGTAATATTGTGATGATGCAGGTTATTATCTGAATTTCAGGATTTGATATAATGTTAGTAAAATGTTTGCATATCTTGTAGATGGATCAAATTTTGAGGATTATGAGGAAATTGCCTTGATTTGTGACAAATCGTATTTTATAATGTCAAGTCTTTGCAGAATGAATGTATTGTATTCTGATTATGTGATTATATATTATATGAGGCTATTTGGGAAGTACTAATGTTTAAATTGAGATGTGCAGGAAAATATCCATGTGACCATGGAAATATTAGGGAGAATCAAGCCTAGGCCAATGTGCGTTAGTAAAACCAGGGGTTGTCTATTTGGAGAGACAACACCCCGTATGTACTGTATTTTATTCGTAAATGTAAAATGTTGCATGAGTGTAATTTGTATTTATTGGATTGTTTAATTGTTTAAGGGACAATTTCCATGTGTGTAATGTGATGTGGAATTATTTTGTAGTGTCACTTGACACCTATGTAGTATGTTGTGTTGGCAATTTGTCATGTCACCTTTTTGAAAGTTTTATTTTTCTTAATTGTTATATCTCCTAATTATCCTTGAAGGAACCAAGAAATCTAGGTTAGAGAGCCACAAGGGAGGGTCAACTCAGAGTTGACCCGTAGGTTAACTTCAGGTGGACTTTCTGAAGGTCAAATCAACTCCTAGAGTAAATTTTAGAGCTTTTCTATTAGGCCTCATGGGGTACCTATGGGTGAAGGCCAAAATTGGCCATGTGTCTTTCCCTTAGGACTTGTTTAACCACCCAAAAAAGTGGTTTTCCCAAGATGGACGAATTCCATCTATAGGAGTGCCATCCTTGGTAGGATAACCTTCTTGGAGATAGTAATCCCTCTTCCCCATTTCTTTTCCCTTCTCTAGACACCTAGGTTAGGGAGTGTGTAAGACCTAGGGAAGACCAACCCAATGGGAGATCTCTCACTCTATCCAAGAGGTTGGAAGGAGTGAGAGAGGCCTTCTTAGGCTAAGAATGGAAGCTTAGTGAGCTAATCACCCACTCTCCATCCTTGAAGATTTTTGGGAAAACTAGGAAGGAAAAACCAGTTTTAGGAATAGAGGAATTTGGGGGCCAAAGAATTGCGGAAAGTAGTGTGGATTGGGCAGCTCATCTCCAACTAAATTTAGCATACCTATTGGCAGAATAAGGTTGGGTTTTATCTCATCTTGTTTATGTTGTTCTTGTTAGTTATGTTGTTTTGTTGAAGGAAAGAAATGCTTGTAAAAAAAAGGTGTTTATGTAAATTGTTGTGGAAGAAAGATAATGTGTAGGTTTCATTTCTATATTTGTTTCTTTTTGTGTTTGTGTTCTTGTTTTTGGGAGTGTCCAAGATCTCTTACTCTTGGGAGAGTAGGATGATCTTGGCGTGGAAGAAGCATGACAACCTTGGGTGAGAGGCTCTCCTTAAGGAGAGTGATCTCAAGGGTGTCCTTTGTGACCCTTGCTGCATAGCCTTGTGTATGCATTTGGGGGTCATAAGGGGAGAGAAATGGATTTGAGCCTTTGGGGGGCATAAGGTGTGTGGGATAAATTCTGTTGAGTATTTTGTGTTGCCATGAGGTGGCTTGTGTTATATTTTGGCTACAATCTTCCCAATGGTACTTGGTCCACTTCCACCCGTAGATTGATCATCACAAAGTGTGGTGAAAGTGTAGCTTGGGATGGGAAACTGTATGTGTTGTGTGTTTTCCCTATTGTTGTGTTGTATTGCTTGGTTGTTACCCCGTCTAGGTCTTGATTCTCCTAGCTCGGGGGTGGCTTCTGGTAAGCCTAGGCTGGGAGGTGAGCATCCCATGGTCACAGTCCTAAACTTACTTGCAGGTGGCTTGGGGAAAAAGACTAGGAGTTGCAGATTGTTGTGTTGCAGACTTCTATTCAGATTTCTTATTTTTATTTAAATGCAGAAAAGAAGAAAGAAATGTAACCTTATGATTTGTAGCAAAAAAAAGAAGAAGAGGGAAGTGCATATGTATATATAGGGCTTAAGTTGATTTTCTTCCTGTTTAAATAAATGTATTCTTTATTTTATGTGTAAAGTTTTTTAAAAAAAACAAAAAAAACAAAAAGGGGCTGTTAGATTATCTACCCATTTTCATATTCGGGCTATTGTAACTTATCATTCTGGAAAGTAAGGTAAATTTTTATTATATTATGATGTCTATTGTGTGGCTGTAGTCTACATTTTAATCTGGTCCATTCACTTGTTTATTGACTCCAATATTAAAGAAAAGAAACAGAAAAATGCATTAGGATTCCTTATTTACTATTCACTAGTTTATTGACTACAATATTAAAGAAAAGAAATAGAAAAATGCATTAGGATTCCTTATTTACTATTCACTAGTTTATTTTCTGCAATATTAAAGAAAAGAAACAGAAAAATGCATTAGGATTCCTTATTTACTATTCACTAGTTTATTTACTGCAATGTTAAAGAAAGGAAAAGAAAAATGCATTAGGATCCCCTATTTACTTGCATAGTTTAAATTCTATTATTTTATGACTGTTTAGAAAAAAAAAGAGAACCACAATTGTTTTATTTCTATAGAAAGTTTAAATAAAAGGAAGAAGAAAATAGACCTATTCTAAATGCTATTAGAAGACTAAAAAATAGAATGTAGATGGTTAAAATCTCAAATCAATATAAGGGTATTTAGCCCTGTTACTTCAACATATATATATATATATATATATATATATATATATATAAGTTCATGTATGTGCATACCCCTGTAACAATGAAATAAAAGATATATATATTCTGAATCCTGTGCATCTCTGTTACAAAATATATAAAAGAATTGCAGAATAGACTTCTTAATATATATATATATATATATTCTGCATAAAAAAAAATATACTCTGTGGATGCCTGTAGAAGAAAATATTTTCATATTCATAAATGATATTGTGCATATTATATATATATATATATATATATATATATATAATATACATAATATACATTTGACATTCAAAAAAAATACATCACATAATATTTACCCCCACGAAACTATGTATTTAAACATTTTTTTAAAAAAAAAGGGAAAATGGAAAACGTGGGCCACTGTGCGTAACATAGTGGACAGCCACAGCCGAGCCACTGTGCTACACACAGTGGGCGGCACCGAAGGGCACCGCACTGTGTGTAACACAGTGGGCGGTCGCGGCCGCCACTGTGCTACGCACAGTGAACGGCGCCCGCCACTGTGTGTATACACAGTGGGCGGCGGCTATGCCGTCCGCCACTGTGTGTACACACAGTGGGCAGTGCTGCCACCACTGTGCGTATGCACAGCGGCGCTCAAAACCCTTCCTCCTCCACCGCCTCTCCCCGCATGAAACCCTCCGCCTCCGTACCTGCAATCTCCCTCTCTCTCAAACGAAACAAACAATAAAATAAAGGGTTAAATAAACCCTAACCCATTTCGGGTTAGGGTATAAAGTGATAAAAAAAAGAATAACAAAACAAGGAATAAAATATAGGAAGTCAACCCTAACTCAATTTCGGGTTAGGGTTAGCTTTTTAGGGATTTTCATATATATATATATATATGGGAGATTTAGATTGGAGCATTATAATTGATTTTTAATTTATAATGAGGGTTAGTATTTAAGAATTTTTTTTTGTGATTTTATATATATATATAAGGAATTTAAATTGGAATTTTAAAGCTAGATTTTAGTATAAAATTTGGGGTTAAGTTTATAATTGAAATATTATGGAATTTTAAACCTCGATTTTAATGTATATATTTGGGGACTAATTTAATAACTGAGTTATTATATGTTCCCATTCTTTAGGAATTTAAATTTTAATTAATTCAAGGGGGATAAAAATAAAGGATTACTATAGTTGGATAAACTATACGTTAAATCCAGCAATATATTTAATTAATCAATGGACTTACCCCTCCCATATATTTGGACGATAGGAAAATTTGAAAGAAGGAATTTGTAAATTTATGAACCTTAAGCCCTTGAGACCGATTTTTGGTCGGATTGAAAATTAATTGACAAAATCAAGGGATTCAGGGAAAATTAGAATTGGCCCTAGTTTATGGTCGGTTTTAGTGGGCAAATGACATTGTAGTAATTCGAAACCCTCATCGGGTGGATGTGTATAATAAATTTTATATGAGCATCAAATAATCATTAGCAATATCATTATATGACCTGGAGTGATTTAATACATTAAGGTAACCAATTATCCCTTGATTTAATTAGCGACAATTTGTCTTAGGTAATTGAGCTAGCTAACTAATCCGCAATGCAAATTAATCTCCACCAAACAAGTCGCTCGCTCGAGTTGGTTATTTAACTTAACCTTAGTAAGTAAGTTTATTTATATCCTAGATAAGACAAACTTTAAATACAGTTGTTATGTATTAGGATTTATAGCGAGTTTATGACGTCAAAAAAAAAAAATTTGTTCCGTTTTTGTGCCCTAAAGTTTGGGCACGACATGAGTTGAGGGTTGAGGGTTTAGCTGACCTTGTTATCAAGGTTGATGATTTGTATATATAGGTGATATACTTATGTAATTTAGCTATCGGTATTGTGTCTGCATTTATTAGAGAGAGGTAAATGTGCAAACAAGGGATATATCATTTAGCAAAGTTTTGTGGTGAGAATGGTTTTGCAGAGTAGACAACTATGCTTAACTAGAACTGTCATCAAGAATTTGTAGATGCTATTATTGTAGTTCATTCTTTTTTGATTGTAGTCTGAATCATATTGTAAGTTAGTGAGACTTACCTGAGGGTTGTAGCCTTCCAGGCATATATTTTTCAAGCAGTGAGCTCTAGGTAGTGAGCCTGAATGCACCCCATTCTAATATTTTCACATACTACTACAAAGTATCATCTTATTGTGAGTAGGTTCCCACAGTGGTTTTTCCCTTAATCGCATTTTCCACTTCAAAATCTTGGTGTTGTGTGTTGTGGTGTTAATTTTCTTATTTTTTTATTGTTGTGGTTTATCAGTTAATGTCTTGAAGTTTAATTTGTTGAGATCCATTGAAGACTAATTCACTCCCCCCCTCTGAGTCTTCCTTCTTGATTGTTGCTAACAATTGGTATCAGAGACAGATCCTCCAATAGAAGCTTAATCCCTTGAGGAGATCCAGGATGGCATCTCAACTTATTCTTTTCAAGAAGGACTATCTGAGGTTTTATGGAGGCAACTACAATGTATGGAAGAAACGGATGGAGGTACATTTGAAATGTCTTCAAGAAGATAATTGGAAGATTACTAAGAATGCCTATGTTGTTCCTTAGAATGGACCATCCACTCCTGATGAGGTTAAGGAAGTTGAATATAAGATCAACATGAAGGAAGCATCAGTCAGTGCCTTGACTAATTCTAAAATGACAAATGTTTTGGAACTTTAAACCGCACATGAGATTTGGGTGAAGATTGAGATCCTGTATGAAGTTGATAGTCAAGTGAAAGTTGCTAAGTTGCGTAGTTTAAAAGGAAAGTATGAGACATTGAGGATGGGAGATGATTGTTGGCAAATGCACACTCTAAGGAGACATTGTAGGTGATTGAAGGTTTTGTCATTGATAGCAACCTTACAATCCTATGACACGGGCAAGGCAATCCACCAGCACCAGCAAAGTTAGATTCTACATCAGCACATAGACCACCGACACCGGCAGTGAAAGGAAGCATACCAGCACAGAAGCCGACAGAAATTTTGTTGTTAATATATTTTGTTTATTATTGTAAAATCATTGTAAGCTGACTTGGAAAGTTGTGAAATGACTCTTATATAAGAGAGTTCATTGTAGAACATTGTGAGAAGATATATGTAATGAATGGAGGAATGTAATTAAGCGAAATAAGGTAGACCTATTATGCAAATTATAGGTTAAGGGTTTATGTATGAAGCAGAGCTATAAACTGGTACTAGATCTAGCATAGTAGATGCTATTTTGAAGCAATACAAGACATTAGATTTATATAATCCATTTTGTAAGTTAGTGAGACTTCCCATTTTGTAATTGAGCAGTAAGCTCTAGGCACTTGGCCTTCCTACATGTGCAGGCCCCTCTTGTAGCAGTAATATTCTATTATTGGCTAGTAAGTGAATATTATGGGTCACAAATCCCACCGAGGTTTTTCCCACACTGGGTTTCCTCGTTAAAATATTGTGTTATGGTGTGTTTTTCATGTGGTTGTTTTTATTTTTGTTTATTGCAATGCTTTTTGTTTACTGGTACATAATTCTAATTTGCTCTACATGTTTTAAGTTAAGAAAATATGATTACCGGTTAGATACTGATTCACCCACCCCCCCCCTCTCAGTATCTATGGGAATCCAAACAATTGGTATCAGAGCTTGGTCCTCTATTTTCAGAAGCCTAATAGCTTGAGGAAGATCTTGACACTGGTAGAGATGGAAAACTTGATGAAGCAACTAGAAGAAGCTCTCTCAGACTATGATGTAGAAAAATTGAAAAATATCAAACTTGAAGATGATCTTGTAGACGTCTAAAAATGGTCAACGCTTGCGGAGTCATACTTTAACATTTGCGCACTGCCTTATTTTAGTGTTCTTGCATCGCATTAACATTTCTTCTATGTTGTGCACTTGGTCTTTATCATTTGCGAGCATCGAGTCTTTCTTCTATATTCCTCATTTTTCATCGCTTTCGAATTAGGTCTGTTGATAATAATCTTCGGTCATGATTTTGGTCGATCTTATTCTTTCACATCAATGTGCATTCTTATTTGTCATATTTTGACATCATCAATCCTAATTGATGATAGAATTAGGGTTTTGTCCTCTTGTCAATCTTGTCATCTTGCGATCGATTCATCATCGATCCTTATCAGCTTGTCAATCTTGTCATTTTGTGGTCGATTTGTCATCGATCATTGTCCTTTTCAATCTTGTCATTTTGCGATCAATTCATCATCGATCCTTGTCCTCTTGTCAATCTCATCAATTTTGTGATCAATTTGTCATCGATCATTGTTCTCTTCAATCGTGTCAATTTGGATCAATTAGTCATTGTTCCTTGTCAATTGGCGCCTATCAATTTGATCTCTTTATCAATCTCAATCATTTGTCAGCATTGGTCCTTTGTCAATCAAAATCATGATCAAATCGAATTGACATCAATTATCTTTTGTCAAGACCTAATTGTCGTCCTTGCATTTTTATTTCATCTTCTAGGGTTTTATGATTTATTCATTTAATCTTGTTTGTCATTTTCCCTTTAGGTTAAATAATTTATTTATTTATCCTAAGTCTTCTTGTCACAATTAAATATTTGTTTAATTGGCTAATTAATTCTTTCCTCTTTTTGTGAATTAATTAATGAATGAAAAATTATTAATTAATTTACCCAATTTTCATCAATTTCTAATTTCCTAATTTCCAATTCATCTAATTTTCTATTTTCTCCTATTTTTCTAATATTTCCCCTAATTTCATGGGAATGACATTTTAATCTTGTCATAATTTGTCAATCATTCAATCTTGCATAGAAAGTGTTAATTTGTCATAATTTGTCATATTTGTCATTCTTGATTTGAAATTTCCTTTCAAATATCTTCATGCTAATCTTGTCATCTCTCCAATTTGTCTATAAATTGGATGAATTTCTTCAATCAAAGGCCGATCAATCAATCACGTTTCTAGTATCCTTATGTTGTCTTGTCAATCTTGCTTTCATATTATGATTATGCACGTGTAGGTGAGATCCACAAAAACACTAATTTGAAGGAGAAAGAAGGACAATGGAGAATTCTGGAGGAGACATTCATGTTTGTAATGGTTTGCATTTAGTTTAAATGTCTTATTTTCAGTATCTCTATTGAATGTTTTAGGATTGTTATCATTGCAATTTAGTTTTCATGATTGAGGTAGTCTAATTTGTTTATATTTCTTTGATGGTTTCCAAATTCCTATCTTACATTAATTGGTAAACCTGACGTGAACTAACCATTTAACCATGTTTTGAGTGCCTTTTGAGCTGATTTGCAGGTGAAAAACTCAAGAAACAGGGCGACCCAGAGCTTTCTGGACACTTCTGTGCCTGTGTAGGAGGGATTTGCACCTGTGTCAAGGAATTTTGCGCCTATGTCAAGACATTCTACGCCTATGTTGAGACATTTCGTGCCTGTGTAAGGCCAGAAACAGAGGTGAAAATCAGTGTTTTTACTTGCAAATTACTTTGTTTTGCTTCTATTCTTATATTCTAGTTTTCTTTGGTACTGATTCTCTATGCAGCACCTTGGCATTACGTGTGACGAAGACTAAGAATGAAACTACTAACAAATCTTATCTAGGACGTGGTCAAAGACTTCTATTAAAACACCTTGAATGTGATTTTTAAAGTAGTTGCACATTTAGTTTCCTAAAGGTTAATGAACACCATGCATGCTTTGTTTAATTTTAGTTTGTTTGCATGTTTTAACCCTTAGAATTGGGCCTGCCTCCCGATTTGCCTGGCACTCCACACAGGCATTGGTGAGAGGGAACGACCCTAAGTGGTGATGGGCTGAAGCCAAGCTCTTCCGAACCACTCTAAATAACTGTGGATGCAATGAAAGTTGTAGACAACGGGTGCTAGAATGGTATTGCGACGATTTATTCACCGGATCAATACCCACTCAAATAGATTCCCTTACTAGAATCTCTTATTTTTAGATGTCAAAATCCTTCTATCTGTTGGCTCAGGTGTTGTGATATGCGCATGCCAAAGACACCTCTCATGTACTCCTTAGTTAGAGATAGAAAGTTCTTGGGAAGTGATGCCCCTTGAACTCAAGGCTTGGTATGCTCAAGAAGTGAGTGCACTGTAAGGGGGAGCCAGTGCTACCAAGCATTTAGCTATTCGGATAAGTGTTGTATTTCGAGTAGAGGATTCAATAGATATTGCCCTTGCCAGCCATAGGATTTGTTGTGAATGAGCATGATTGTCTTGGGTCATAGTCCAAACATCTTGTCTTTTGTGGTTGTCAAAAGTTGAATTATACAATTGTCAAAAAACATCATTTGTCAAACAAGTCCAAACATTGTCCAAACAAGGTTGTAAAAAGAGAACATTCATCCAACAAAGTTCAAAACATTTTCAAAACATGGCTTTCAAACACATTGAAATAAAAAAAAAAACTTTGTCTCAACATTCATGTCACTTTAGGCTAGGTTTTGCATAGTCCAACATAGGTCCTAAGGCATATTGTCATCTCCTTTCATTTTTAGTCCTTTTCATTGCAAGCATCCTCATTTTGCACTTAGGTCCAAGATCATTTCCCTAAGTCTGAATTTCATTGTCATATCCAAGATAATTTCCATTTAGGTTGCATAGGTTGCATTTTGCATATTCCAAGTCATTGGTCTTTGCATATACTTATCATTAGATCATTTTCATGTCATATCCTAAGTCATTGTCATAATCATTGTCTTCTTGCATTTAGTCTCAAAAATTTGATTTGTCAAGCTTACAAAATCAAAACTTTGGATGATACCCTAAGTTGTTGTTGGGAAGTCTAGACCTTATCAAACTTTTGTCTTTTTGTCATTGATATCATTTTTGTCAAACCTAGCTTAGTATCCAAGCATATAGGTGAGGCATTGTCAATTTGTCCTATTGTCATTTGGTCTTTTGTCCTTTAAGGTCTTGGCTTCATTTCAACTTCTCAAGGTTGAGTCTTCATGTTTGCATTTCAAAAAGTTTGTCCAAATCTTGAAAAACAACAAAAACATAGGTTGCATTACCATTGCTTAAGATTGCATATCATTTCCAAAAACTCTTGAAAAAAAAAAATAACAAAAAAAAAAAGGTTGCACTTAGTTGCATAACATTATCAAACCATAGAAACTCAAAGGTCCAAAGCAAGATCACATTTTCATTGCATTTAGTTGCATCTAGTTGTCATTCCAAAAATTCAAAAAGTCCAAAAACATTAAGTTGGATTGTCATTCTTTTTAGGTTGCATTTGTCAATCCTGTTAGTTGCATTGCATAGTGACATGTTTGTTGAAATGAGGTCTCAACCTTCTTATGAAGCCATGTCATCACAATTGAGAAATCAATCATGTCAATCCAATCTCTACATGTCTCAGAACTTGGATCAAACTTATCATGATGATGTAAATGTCCAAATACAAAACCTAGAGGAGAAACTAGTTCGAGAAAAAGAGATTTTGGAACAAAAAGTGAAAAACATTGAGAAGAATAGATCACAAACGTCCAAAATGTTTCAAACATTTCCAGGTCGAAATCCAAATATTGAGTCAATTGATGTAAGATCTCTTATCGAATGATCAGACATACCAGCTCTCCTCTCACAAATAGAGATGATGAAACAATTTCAAGAAAAGAGATAACAACATTATGTGCCTCCACAACAAGAACAAGAAGGTGTTTATTATCAATCACATTTTCAACCATCACAAACAATTGTTCAACAGTTCAAACATTTCCAATAGACACAACCAATGGTCCAACATTTCCAACTGACACAACCAATGGTCTAACATTTACAACCAACACAACCAATGGTCCAATTTCAACAATATGTCCAACCAACTATACAATGTCCACAAATAGTTCAACCAATGGTGGAATATCAACAAGTTCAATCAACATATCAATGTCAACAACCACAACCAAACATTCAAAAACAAAGGTTGCAGCCCACACCAAGCCAAGTTTCAAACATGTCGAGACAATTGAACCAAGTCCAATATCAAAACATGACATCAAACCAAAAACAAGTTCAAATTCCAGATACAACTATGTCAAAACCTCGAAAGAAAGGTGGCTTTATTGCAAGGATCTTAAGGAAATTACCAAGTGAGTTCTTTGAGGAAGATCAAGATAATACACTTATGTCTAGCAATGCCTCATCCCCCCACAAGGAAATTGACTCTCCAGTGGCATCTATCCCTACACCTTTAGAAGTTTCCCAATAACCTTCCATATTGTCCTCATCAAACAATACACCCAAGGATGAAATTATCCAAGGGCTATCCATAATTGATTGCCAAAATAATCCAATTCATGATGCACATCCTTGTCATGTTTCAGAAATACAAGACCTAATGCCACCATGCACTTTATTGCGATTACCTGTTTTAGAGGACCCCATTCAAAGTCCCTCTTCCTTATGTTCAAGCATTGATTCCTTTCTAGAATCCATCACAAATGTTCAAAGTGCATTTCCTTCATGCCAAAACATTGATCCCATGTCAGAATCCCTCATGCATATCCAAAGTCCAACCCCATGTCAAGAGGATAATTTAGAGCACGAAAAAATGTGTCTTGAAATAGATTAGGATCAAGATCTTGAAACCTTATCATCCCATCCAATTGTTGACCAAGATCCCATTTCCCTAGACACTCGCAATGATTCCATTAATCCTGTCCATTCTATCCAAGAACACAATATCCTTTCAAATCCCATTGACATTCCACTTCCTAAGAAAGATCAAGATATCCCTTCCATCCTTTCCGATGATCCCATTAAAAGTCAAGAGCAAAGCACCTTTAAAGAGGATTCCAATGATCTTCCTCCTTGTCAAGATCAAATTATTCCTTTAAATCCTCCACAAGATCCTTTTGTTCCTCCATCTCCTTGTCTTAGTGCTCCATATACACTCCAAGATCGCATTTCTTTTGATGATTCCATTATTTCTCCCATTCCATCTCTTGAAGAGCTTGTCATTGATCCATGTCCACCACACAATCCTAGTCCCCCTCATGATCCTAATCCCCCACATCATTCTAATGTGTCAGTGCAAGATGTTCATGAACCCTTGACATGCATAATGTGTCCTTCCACTTTGGTGCAATCTGATCCACTTCAAGATCTCATTATTTCTCTCATATCATATCCACCTAATAATGGACTCGCATTTTCTTCCCAAAGAAAAGAGTATCCTACAAGTCAAGATATTCATAAAGGCAAAGGATTAGATCTCCATAAGCAAGAACCCCTCCATATCAAAGAAGATCTTAAGGGTCATGTCTACACAACTCACTCTCAAGACGTTGGTATCCCTCCATCAAAATCAAAACATAAACCTTCCCCATCATACTTTCCATCCATCTTAGGTCCTTATATTCCTTCATCCTCTATGCAAGGTCAGCAAAGGCACAAATCCTTGAGTAAATTTCATCCATCCAAAAGAAGTCCATTTCATTCATATCCATCCATGCATTCATTTTCCCCTCCAAGCAATTTGGATGCCAAGTATAAAAGTCATAAGTCTAGAAATCCACATGTATTCAAGGATCAACATGTCCAATATAATCGACATGTCAAAACAAAGAACAATATGATCTATAAAGAAAAATATATATCCAAAAGGCCACAAAGGCCCACTAAGAAAAATAGAGCAAATTCAAAATATATATGGGTTCCTAAATCCCTTGTGCAAGCAATGCACTCAAAGGAACCACAAAAGCATGAAAAATCAAAAACCATGTGGATCCCTAAGCAGCGTCTTGAAGCACAAAAAGAAAAATCCAACTTGGCATCCAAAATTGATATTCCTCCATCCAACCCTCTCAAATTTGTTCCTCCATCACCTTCTTCATCCGTTTTGGGCCCTTATGTCCCAAAATCCATAGCCTTTCCTTCGTCAAAATCTCCATATCCAAAACCCACTCTTCCTCCATCAGTCCATCACCCCTGAAGGTGTGTGCCAATGTTGATCTTGCCTTCATTTCCGTCCACTGAAGCACAATTCTTCCAATACCCTATCCATTATCCAATGCATATTTTCCATCCTTTGATCCCTTTGGTCCAATCCTTTGCATAAATCCTTGCCTTAATTTCATCTCTTTTTCCATGTCCTTATCCTACCAATGTCTTTGAGAAAACTTTTAAAGGTCATGGTCCATTTTTTTCAAGGCTACTATCCAAACCAAAATATGTTTGAGTCCTTCTTCCATCCCCTATCATGTGTCCATCTTATATTGAAAAAGTCAAAATACAAAAAAAAAAGTGAAAAAAAAAAGAAAAAGAAAGAAAAAAGTAAAGCAAAAATAATTCATCCACTGGTGAAAACATGGCAAACAGGGGCCTTGGGCAAGTACCATGATGAAAACCTGACAAACAGGCATCATGCATAATTTATGAACTTCTTGCACACCACACTTGGGGGTAGGTTTTATCCTATCATATCCTTTTGTCCTTCATTGTTCCATTATCCTATCGAACCCCTGTCATTACCCTCCATTATCCTATTGTCCCTCAGGTCCATTTCCCCTTTCCACCTTTGATCTTGACAAGGCTGAGGATCTTCATGAGCATCCTGCTTGCAGCTTTTAGTCCATCATAGATTTTGGTCTTTATACATTTTCTTATTACAACCTTTCATCCATATATCCCTATCTTATTGCAACTTTCTACCACTATCCCTTAGCCTACCCCAACCTTCAGTCCATGTCCCTTATTCATTCTTGGTCTTGCTTATCCTATCCATATCTTATCACTATCCATACACTTTTTTTCATTCCTTGATCTTGATTTGACATAAGGATGCAAAATTTAAACATGATTTCAAAAACCTCTTGGCATGTCCCTCATGCCATGGTCCTGCTTTACATTGTCATATCCAGTCTCTTGTCCCATCATGCAATAGCCCTTGAAAATTGCATATGTATTGTCTCCATAATAAAAGGCCTTTGTCTTCCCTCTATCCACCAACATTTCAGAAAGCCTATTTATTCACCTGTCATATTCCTTGCCTTGCTAAACACTGGGGGCAAAATCATAAAAATTGAAAAATGTCCTAAAATAATCCTAAAAACATTCAAAAAATGTCCTGAAATAATCCAAAAAAAAATCATGTAATGTCCTGAAGAAATCCCTAAAAATAAAAAATGTCCTAAAATAATCAAAAAAAAATTGCAAAAAGTGATCTTGAAAAAATCCCTAAAAATCAAAAAGATGTCCTAAAATAATTTAAAAAAATCATGTAATGTCCTAAAAAAATCCCTAAAAATAAAAAATGTCTTGAAAAAAATCCCTAAAAGAAAATTGAAAAATGTCTTGAAAAAATCCCTAAAAATCAAATAAAGTCTTGAAAAAAACGAACAAAAAAATTTCAAAACATCAAAATTCAAAAACAATTTCTTTGGCATTTTGCATTTTGTCAATAAATGGTCCCCTTTGTGCATAGACAGATTGTTGAGCAGACATCCAACGACAATCAATCCAACATTGTGCTTTCATGAAATCACGCATTAACAGATGAACTTTTTGATCAAACCAGACATTCAAACTGCTTAAAATTATCATATCAATCAATCCACATCAATATCATTTGTCCTTGTCACTATTATCATGGGTCTTATATAGAGTGTGGTATACTCGAAACCAGACTGTGTCTTGTATTAGACGGGGTACCGCATTCCCTGAAACCAGACAGCATGATCATTCTTGTTTTCCACCTTTGACAATGGCGATCAGACTGTTTGTTTGACTTGGTTTAATTTGTGCGTCTTATCTTTTTATTGATTTATCTTTGGCTTCAATCATGTTCCTATGTTGGTCAATGATGTCACTGAGTGATTTAGAGTAACTGGGATGGTTCATGGTCCCTTTTGTTTTTTTTGTTGTGTTTGTTGTTTGTGGAATGTTTGTCACAAACTGGGGAAACTATATCATTAGGTGTCTGTGATAAGTACGTTCACTTTGTGAACGCCACACATACCTCGACCCTTGATGTATGCACCCTAGGATGCTTCACTCATTCCTTATGTGCGATGTGTCTGTCTTTTGCAAAAGGGGTTGTGTTCCAGCTCTGGCCTTCAATGCCATGATGCTCTGCATCCACTTTGCTACAATAAATAAAGGTTCTCACCTACTTATGCGCATTTGTGAAAGCAAGTTTTCCTTCATCTCTAACTGTCCTCTGTCTAATTTCTGCTTACTAACATTTCTTCCGTCAGTCTTGGCAGTCTGTTCAAACCTATCATTTTCTATCATTCTTATCGATCAATTGGCCTCTTTTTTGGATGTTTCCGGCCAATTCCTCAAGGGGGCATGCATATGTCATTTGTTATTGTCTAGGGCATTTTCATTATTGTTCTTTGAAAAAATGCTTAAAATCAAATTGTCTCAAAGAGGGGCAAATTGTAGACATCCAAAAATGGTCAATGCTTGTGAAGTCATACATTAACATTTGCGAATTGCCTTATTTTAGGGTTCTTGCGTCGCATTAACATTTCTTCTATGTTGCGCACTTGGTCTTTATCATTTGTGAGCATCGAGTCTTTCTTCTGCATTCCTCATTTTTCATCACTTTCGAATTAGGTCTTGTCGATAATAATCTTCAGTCATGATTTTGGTCGATCTTATTCTATCACATCAATGTTTGTGCTTATTTGGCATATTTTGACATCATCAATTCGATTTCATTTTGGACATCGTCAATCCTAATCGATGATAGAATTAGGGTTTTGTCCTCTTGTCAATCTTGTCATCTTGCGATTGATTCGTCATCGATCCTTATCAACTTGTCAATCTTGTCATTTTGCGATCGATTTGTCATCGATCGTTGTCCTTTTCAATCTTGTCATTTTGCGATCGATTCATCATCGATCCTTGTCCTCTTGTCAATCTCGTCAATTTTGTGATCGATTTGTCATCGATCATTGTTCTCTTCAATCGTGTCAATTTGGATCAATTAGTCATTATTCCTTGTCAATTGGTGGCTATCAATTTGATCTCTTTATCAATCTCAATCATTTGTCAGCATTGGTCCTTTGTCAATCAAAATCATGATCAAATCGAATCGACATCAATTATCTTTTGTCAAGACCTAATTGTCGTCCTTGCATTTCTATTTCATCTTCTAGGGTTTTATGATTTATTCATTTAATCTTGTTTGTCATTTTCCCTTTAGGTTATAAAATTTATTTATTTATCCTAAGTCTTCTTGTCACAATTAAATATTTGTTTAATTGGCTAATTAATTCTTTCCTCTTTATGTGCATTAATTAATGAATGAAAAATTATTAATTAATTTACCTAATTTTCATCAATTTCTAATTTCCTAATTTCCAATTCATCTAATTTTCTATTTTCTCCTATTTTTCTAATATTTGCCCTAATTTCATGGGAATGACATTTCAATGTTGTCAGAATTTGTCAATCAATCAATCTTGCATAGAAAGTGTTAATTTGTCATATTTGTCATTCTTGATTTGAAATTTCCTTTCAAATCTCTTCATGCTATTCTTGTCATCTCTCCAATTTGTCTATAAATTGGATGAATTTCTTCAATCAAAGGCCGATCAATCAATCACGCTTCTAGTATCCTTATGCTGTCTTGTCAATCTTGCTTTCATATTATGATTATGCACTTGTAGGTGAGATCCACAAACACACTAATTTGAAGGAGAAAGAAGGACAATGGAGAATTCTGGAGGAGACATTCATGTTTGTAATGGTTTACATTTAGTTTAAATGTCTTATTTTCAGTATCTCTATTGAATGTTTTAGGATTGTTATCATTGCAATTTAGTTTTCATGATTGAGCTAGTCTAATTTGTTATTTGCTTTGATGATTTCCAAATTCCTATCTTACAGATCTAAAGGCTACTTAGGATATCATTCAAGCACTTCAAGAAAATCTTACTATTTCAAGAAACAAGAGAAGAGAACTTTGTGAAAAGATGCAAAATGAGAATGATGAAAAGGAAACTCTTAGTGATCTAATGAATAAGCTGAAACAAGAAAACATGACAACAAAGAATGAGATGTAGGATATGACTATGAGATTTTGTAAAGAAATTGAAGATAGAAAGAAGAATGAAGAAGACTTGACTAGAAGACTGAATGATGCTGCAAATGAAAACATAAGACTTAGTTATAAAAATGATATGTTGAAGATAGATCTAATGCATGCACAAAATGACTCAAATGAACTCATGAGACAAAAAGGTATCTTGGAAGGAGAACTGGTTGCTACAAATCAACATAAAGAAAAATTCAAGAAAAACTCAAAAGAACTTGGTGACTTGTTGAAGAATCAAAAACCTAATGGTGACACTAATGGTCTTGGCTTTGAAATTGGTGAAAGCTCCGGTACTACAAACACACAGGATCATGGAAAATTGGTAAGACAACCTACTGCTTATAAGTTTAATGGCAAATTCTTTAATTGTAACAAGTATGATCATAGAGAAAATCAATGTAGATCTAGAAATTATCAGAATACTAGTACACCCATCGGTCAATTTTCAAAATACAACAAAGTTGGTCATAATTCTGAAACTTGTAGAATGAATGTGAGATGTTATATTTGTGGAAGATTTGGACATTTATCTAATCAATGCAGAACACAAACCGGCATAGGTTATGGGAAAGCTATTTAGAAAAATAATGTGACCTGTTATGCATGTAACAAGATTGGACATATTGCAAAATTTTGTAGAAGTAAGTCCTCATCGGTAAACAACAATGGTGCTAGTTTGATAGGTAAAGAAAAGGTTGAAGAAGTAAAGCAGGAATTCTCAAAAGAATGGATCAGGAAATCAGAACTAAATGTTGATAGGAATACTCCTCCACCGGCAGAACAGAGTAACACTCCACTGGCAGAAGGAAGTAACACTCCACTGGCAAGAGAGTCTTCATCTAACTAAAGAAAATTTCTTTGAGGGTTTGGCAAAAAAATGTGAAACATGCTATTATTCCCTCGGTTGATGGTAAGAAATTAAAATTACTTCTATACCGATAGATATGTTAAGTGATTACTTAACTGGCAAGCATTAAATATGGTGGTTGGCAAAATTAACATTATAAATCAGTGTTTTTGGCTCCATTCTACTTCACCAAGCACTCAAGCATTCGAAGAGCGTGAAAATTTTGAGCTAAGGCATTTCGAGCAAAGAAGCAAAGCAATTCAGCAATCAATCTTTCCAAAGACAAAAAAAGGTATTTATAATCATGGCATCCTCTTCTGTACCTGAATTCATAGCAAACCCTAATGTAGTGGAAGTAATCAAGCACCCTAGGCCCATTTTTCAGTTAGTTCCCAAAATAGCAAAGAAGGATGATAATGTTGGTGCTTTTTTTCAAATCCCCAAAGGAGTGGTTTTTGTAGAAGACCCTAGGATGTATATTCATTGCCATATAGAAGAATTAGTAGATGAAGAAATTAATAACATGTACAAGATTGTTATTTGTGATGATTTCAGTAATGTGAAACCTAAACACAAAATAATTAAAACCCTAGGATTCACAAAAAATCTCTACATTCTAGAATTCCCTAAGGAAGTGATAAGTATAGTGCTGAGCAGGGTTCATGGTGAATATTTTTGGCTAGATTCAATTCACAAAATTACTAAGGAAGCTGTAAAAGTTGTAACAGGGTTACCCTCCACCGGTAACAGACCCGACAAGACAAAGAAGGTCTCAAATGACCTAGTAATAAACCTAACAGGTGCAATATCTGACAAAAGGTCTTTAAGAGTGAATGATGTAACTGACATAAATGTGAGATTCATTAGCATGATTCTAGGCTACAAAACAACAAATGCAAATAGACTAAATTCAGTTTCTAGCTTATGCATAAAGAGTGCTCACGACATGATTAAGGATAATGTGAAAATTGATGTGTGTGAATGGTTGAAGGATGAATTGATTGACAATCTGGGAAAGATCAAGAAGGATAAGAAAGGGACATTTAGATTTGGCAACTTACTTGTTTACTTAATGCTACATATAACCAAACAGGTGCCCAGTATAGGTAATAAGAACCTTGGATTTGACATACCAGTAGGCAAACAGTTATCTGACTTATTGAACAACATGGGTGAAAACAAAGAGAAGAATATTAATGAGTACTTTCAAGCATTAAAGGCTAGAATGAACGCTAGAGTTAGACTATCACAAGAAATTGTAAATAAATATAAGGATGACATATGTTTTGTGATTAAGAAGGATGACATCTGGATGGAGGCAGTTATCCCAAGAACAATTTGGGTTACTGAAATGGGTTATGAGATAGATGATCACATCATTGAAACATATGCAAAAGCCCTTCTAGAAGCACCCAAGGAACCTAAGGAAGAGGTATTTGGCAATGCTGAAACCATTGAAAACCAAATTCAATCCAAGAAAAGAGTGAAGAAAGTGGAAGCAATAGTGAGGAGAGGTTCATGGTAGGCTAAGGCTATCAAAGAAGATGTACTTAAACAAACCAGTATCACTGAAGATGAGTTACAAGCACAACAACTAGAAACTCACCTTTCTATTGGCATATGGACACTCCAATGAGACATTGTATGTGATTGAAGGTTTTGTCATTGTTGATAACCTTGCAATCCTATGGCACTGGCAAGACATCATACCGGCAAATCACTACATAGGCAACCTTGCAATCTTATGGCACCGACAAGACATCATACCGGCAAAGCACTACATAGGAAACCTTGCAATCCTATGGCATTGACAAGACATCATACCATCAAAGTATAACATAGGTAAGATAGTGCACTGACATCAACAGATCACTCTACACCGACACTGGTATAGAAGAAAACATGTATACCGGCATAGAGGCCATCAGGATTTTTGTTATGTAATATTTTGTTTATTATTGTAAGCCGACTTGGCAAATTGTAAAATGACTCTTGTATATAAAGGATATCATTGTAGAAATTGGTAGAAGTGATGGAAGAGGCATAAAAGAAAATTATTAGGCAGACCTAATGTGCGAATTATAGGTCAAGGGTATATGTAAAGAATAGAGAAGGAACCGGTACTGAATTTGGCATTGAAGATGCTATTGTAAAGCACTACAAGTCATTGGATTAGTATAATCCTTATTGTAAGTCAGTGTGACTTCCCATTGAGCAATGAGCTCTAGGCAGTTGGCCTTCCTGCATGTGCAGGCCCCTATTGTAAGTAATATTCTCTTATTGGCCAATGAGTGAATATTGTGGGTCACAAATCCCACCGAGGTTTTTCCCACACCGGGTTTCCTCGTTAAACATCTTGTGTTATGGTGTACTTTTCATGTGGATATTCTTGATTCTGTTTATTGCATTATTTCTTGCATACTGGTACACTATTATATTATGTTCTGAATGTTTTAACTTAATAAATTCTTACTACCGATTAGATACTGATTCACCCCCCCCTCCTAGTATCTGTGGGACCCCTAAGAATTGGTATCAGAGCCTGGTCCTCTATTTTCAGGAGCCTAACAGCTTGAGGAAGATCTTGACACTGGTAAAGATGGAAAATCTGATGAAGCAACTTGAAGGAGCTCTTACAGACTATGATGCAGAGAAATTGAAAAATATCAAATTAGAAGATGATTTAAGAGCAGCTCAGGATATCATTCAGGCACTTCAAGAAAATTTTACTGTTGCAAGAAATAAGAGAAGAGAACTTTGTGAAAAATTGCACAATGAGAATGATGAAAAGGAATCACTTAATGATATGATAAGAAAGTTGAAACAAGAGATCATGACAACAAAAAATGAAATGCAGGATATGACTATGAGATTTTGCAAAGAGATTGAGGATAGGAAGAAGAATGAAGAAGAATTAACCAAAAGACTAAGTGATGCAGCAAATGAGAACACAAGACTTAGCTATGAAAATGACATGTTGAAGACAAATCTGATGCATACTCAAAATGACTCAAATGAACTAATGAGACAAAAAGAAATTTTGGAAAGAGAACTGGAAACTGCAAATCAACACAAAGAAAAATTCAAGAAAAGCTCAGAGGAACTTGGTACCTTGCTGAAGAATCAAAAACCTAAAGGTGACACTTCTGGAATTGGCTTTGAAGTTGGTGAAAGCTCCGGTACTGCAAATACTCAGGATCACAGCAAACCAGTAAGACAACCTAATGCTTATAAATTCAATGGAAAATGCTTTAACTATAATAAGTATGGTCATAGAGCAAATGAATGTAGATCTAGGAATTATCAAAATATCAATACACCCACCGGTCAATGTTCAAAATGCAACAAAGTTGGTCATAAATCTAAAAACTGCAGAATGCATGTGAGATGTTATGTTTGTGGAAGATTTGGACATTTATCAAATCAATGCAGAACACAAACTGGCATAGGTTATGGGAAAGCTATTCAGAAGAAAAATGTAACTTGTTATGCATGTAACAAGATTGGGCATATTGCTAAATTTTGTAGAAGTAAAGGAACACCGGTAGACAACAAAAGTGCTAGCTTGAAAGGTAAGGAAAAAGTTGAAGAGGTTAAGCAAGAATTCTCAAAGCAATGGATTAGAAAAGATGATCTAAATATTGGGAATACTTCTCCACTAGTAGAACCAACCAATGCTTCACCGGTAGGACAGAATGATGCTTCACTGGTAGGACAGAGCAGTGCTCCACCGACAGGAAGTTCTTCATCTAATTGAAGAAAATTTCCTTGAGGGTTTGGCAATCAAATGACACAAGTGCTAATTATTACCTCGATTAGAGATAAGAAGTTGAAAATTATTTATTACCAGCAGACAATGTTAAGTGAATACCTAACCGGCATGCAATAAATATGGTAGCTGACGAAAAGACATTCTAAAACTAAGGTTTTGGATCCATTTCATTTCACAATGATTTCAAATTTTTAGAGTTCGTGAAGATTTCGAGCTAAGGCATTCCGAGCAAGAAGCAAGCACACTCCAAGCAATCATCCACCCAAGGCAAAAAAAGGTATTTAATCATGGCATCCACCTCTGCAATTGAATACATAGCAAACCCTACTATTGTTGAAGTAATCAAAAGACCTAGGCCCGTATTTCAGTTAGTCCCCGAGATAGCAAAGAAGGATGATACCTTAGGTGCTTTTTCTCAAATCCCTAAAGGTGTTGTATATGCTGAAGACCCTAGAATGTACATCCACTACAACATTGAAGAGTTAGGAGATGAGGAAATCAAACCATGTATAAAACTGTAATATGTGATGATACCTGTAATGTTAAAGATGAACACAAAGTTATTGAAACCCTAGGATTCACAGAAATCCTTAGCATTCCTAAATTTCCAAAGGATGTGATTAGGATAGTGTTAAGTAGAGTTCATGGAGAATTTTTCTAGCTAGATGCAATTCATAAGATCACCAAGGAAGTTGTGAAAGCTATCACAGGGTTACCGACCACCAATAAGAGACCAGACAAAACCAAGAAGGTTCCAAATGACCTAGTTACAAAACTAACAGGTGCAACATTCGATAAGAGATCTCTAAGGGTTAATGATGTAAAAGATATCAATGTGAGATTCATCAATATGATATTAGGATAAAAGGCCACTCATGCTAATAGACTTAACTCAGTTTCAAGTTTATGCATTAAGAGTGCTTATGATATGGTAACAGACAATGCAAAAATTGACATCTGTGAATGGTTAAAGGATGAACTCATTGACAACCTCGGAAAAATCAAAAAGGACAAGAAAGGAACTTTCAGATTTGGAAATCTGTTAGTATGCCTAATGCTACACATAACAAAATAGGTTCCCAGTATAGGTTATAAAGAACTTGGATATGACATACCAGTAGGAAAGTAATTGACAAAACTATTCAATAACATGAGTGAGAACAAGGAGAACAATATTCATGACTTTTTTCAAGCATTGAAGACCAAAATGAAGAAAAGAATAAGGTTATCCCAGAAATTAGTAGACAAATACAAAGATGATATATGCTTTGTTATTAAGAAAGATGAAATCTGGATGGAAGCGATCATCCCAAGGACAATTTGGGTAACCGAGATGGGCTATGAGACAGATGATCACATAGTTGAAACTTATGCTAAAGCACTTCTAGAAGCCCCCAATGAACCTAAGGAAGAAGTATTTGGTAGTGTTGAGACCATAGAAAGCCAAATATAATCAAAGAAAAGAGTAAAGAAGGTTGAGGCATTTGTAAGGAAAGGATCTAGACAAGAAAAGGCCATTAAGGAAGATGTATTAAAGAAAACCAGCATAACAGAAGATGAGTTGGCACTCCACAACCTGAAACTCATCTATCACCAGTAGGTACTTCTTCGGAAGGTGACATGCCAGCAACTTTTAAAAGAGTTGTTAGAAAAAGAGATCCCTCACTGGCAACCACTCCCTCACCTCGAAGAACAAGACAAAAGCAACAAGCAGTGAGATCTCTAGTTAGAAAGGCCACACCCAAGAAGAAGCTGACACCAAAGAAAAAGAAAAGAAAAAACAATGACTTGGCACCTCTTGATATATTGTTAAATGAAATCACAGAGGAAGGAAAAATAAAAAACATAGAGAAAATTTATGACACTCTATCTGCTGATGAGAAAGAACAAGTTGAGAATAGTGTTATACTGCATATGGACATGTACAAGAAATTTTTGATGGAAGTAGCAAATGAAATTCCTATTGATTTATTCAAAAGTCTTGAGGCCAGAAGGCAAGCAATTATTGAATTAGATAAGAAAATAAAAATAGAGAAACTACTTGTTGTATATCTGGTAAACTCTCACAAGGAAATTGATGATTTGATTGCTCAAGCAAACCAGTCAGTATTCTCTACTGCACACTGGCACATTTCACTAATGGCAGGAAGAGTCAATGAAGTCACAGAGGAAACAGAAGATGGTTGGGATATATTCCTAGTTGACAAAGAGAAACAAGAAGAATATAGGAACCCTAAACCTATAAAGGTATATCAAAAGGACAGAGACAAGGGGAAAGGCAAAATTGGTGCACCACCAAGCATAAAAGTTAAAGACAACCTACCCCCACTAGTGAAAATTACAACTACAAAAAATCAACCGACAGCAGAAAGTATGGATGTAGAGGATAAAAATCCTAATTCTGAAGTTCTATATACTATAAATGTTGATACCCAAAAGATCAACATAATAGTAGATAAAGATACAATTGACAAGTTAGATATGGCTAATGAGCCTCCAATAGCAGGGGAAACATAGAAACCGGCACAAGATACAGAGAAAAAGGTAGAATCTAAGGCACAAATAGAGACAACACAACATTCAAAGAAACCATTAGAGTTAAAGGTTCTGGAACAGGTACACAAGGAAACAGTGCCACCGGTAAGTAGTGAAGTAGGAAAACTAGTGCTAAAAGAAATGAAGACACAAACTGACCTGCCAGAGGTCAATACAAGCATGGTTACTTCCACCGGCACTCAGATTGTTGGATCATCATCAACATTCAAGTCAACAAATGTGACTGAGGTATTACTTGATTCTATTAAGAAAATAACGGACTGCAGTTCACAAGCTTATAAGGCAATTGATGATTCTATACCAATTTTGAAGGCAATAGCTCCAAACTGTAATATAGATAATAAAGATTCTTTAGGACAATTGGATAAATTGTGTAAATATATTTCTAAAAACATTGAGAAAATAAAGGAAGAATCAGTAAAGGATAAGGTAGAGAAAGAGAAATAGAAATTTTTTGATGAGGAAATAAAGAAGTGTAACAGAGATTTTGACACACTTCTACCGGAACTATGTAGTTTGTTGAAAGAATACAAAATTCTATACAAAGATACATGTAAAACAAACTTTTTGACTGTAGATATTGACAAGAAAATAAGCAAGGCACAGGATGAGATAAATAAACTTGCAGACAATTTTGTAAACTCACCAGATTCACTATCAGTTTTTGAAGAGAAGATAGCAAATTTTGAGGAAGAATTGCTCAAACTGGAAAGAGAAAAAGAAAGAATAATAAACAAGGCAAAACATCTGAGGTCTAAACTAAGTCCAAGATTGGACTATTTAGCATCTTTGCGGAAGGAAATTTCAGAGGCACTAACACAAGGAAGCAAAACACCGGCAAAGCATTTCTAGCATCTCACCAGTATAGTGAAGAGAACTGAGACAACAATAAAAGATAATAAGAAGTTTATGGATAGTATAAACTTAATTTTGGGAGATCTTTTTTAGATAATAACTACCCAACTACAAGGTTGAGGATATGGATAGATGAACCTACAAACTCTACTAATATCTTGACAACCTTTGTCATTGATGCCAAAGGGGAAGTAGTGGGATGAGAAAGTTCAAAACATAGGAATCATATGCTCAGGGGGAGCTCTCATATTTTTGGTAAACATTTTTGGTAACATTTTTTTTGGACTACACATTTTTGGATACTTTTTGAAATTTCTCATTAGTGTTGCCATCAATGCCAAAGGGGGAGATTGTTGGCATATGGACACTCCAATGAGAGATTGTAGGTGATTGAAGGTTTTGTCATTGATGGCAACCTTGCAATCCTATGGCACCAGCAAGACATCATAACAACAAATCACTACACAGGCAACCTTGCAATCCTATGGCACCAGTAAGACATCATACCGGCAAACCACTACACAAGCAACCTTGCAATCCTATGGCACCGGCAAGACATCATACCGGAAAAGTATAACACAGGCAATGTAGTGCACCGGCATCAACAGATCACTCTACACCGGCACCAACACAAAAGAAAAAATGTATACCGACATAGAGGCCGTTAGGATTTTTGTTATGTAATATTTTGTTTATTATTGTAAGCCAACTTGGCAAATTGTAAAATGACTCTTGTATATAAAGGAGATCATTGTAGACATTTGTAGAAGTGATGGAAGAAGCATAAAATAAAATTATTAGGCAGACCTAATGTGTGAATTATAGGTCAAGGGTATATGTAAAGAACAGAGAAGGAACCGGTACTGAATCTGGCATTGAAGATGCTATTGTAAAGCAGTACAAGTCATTGGATTAGTATAATCCTTATTGTAAGTCAGTGTGACTTCCCATTAAGCGGTGAGCTCTAGGCAGTTGGCCTTCCTACATGTGGAGGCCCCTATTGTAAGTAATATTCTATTATTGGCCAGTGAGTGAATATTGTGGGTCACAAATCCCACCGAGGTTTTTCCCACACTGGTTTTCCTTGTTAAACATCTTGTGTTATGGTGTACTTTTCATGTGGATATTCTTGATTCTGTTTATTGCATTATTTCTTGCATACCAGTACACTATTATATTATGTTCTGCATGTTTTAACTTAATAAATTCTTACTACCGATTAGATACTGATTCACCCCCCCCCCCCTCTTAGTATCTGTGGGACCCCTAACACTTTCACCGGTAGCAACTTCTTTGGAAAGTGACATGCCATCTGCATTTAAAAGAGTTGTGAGGAAAAGACAACCTTCACCGGTATCCACACCTTTGCCTAGAAGAACCAGGCAAAAACAACAGGCAGTAAGGCCCCCAGCTAAGAAGATAACTCCAAAGAAGAAAAAGTTAACACCAAAGAAAAGGACTCAACGAAATATTGCTCCAATTGACAAACTGCTAGATGAAATAACAGAGGATGCATAGCTGAAAAACATCAACAAACTATATGACACATTATCAGTTGATGTCAAGGAGAAAGTTGAAAATAGTGTAATTCTACACTTGGATATCTATAAGAAATTTTTGATGCAAATTGTAGATGAAGTACCGGTAGAACTATTTAAGAGACTTGAAGCTAGAAGGCAAGTTGTTATAGAGCTTGACAAGAAAATAAAATTGAGAAACTACTTGTTGTTTATCCTGTTAACTCACCAAAGGAGATAGATGATATGATCTTAGAGGTTAACTGGATAGAATTTTCAACTACACATCGACATATATCACTTATGGTTGGTAGAGTAAATGAGGTTGTAGCGGAAACTGCTAATGCATGGGATATATTCCTTGTTGAGAAAGAAAAATAGGAAGAATATAGAAACCCCAAACCAATCAAGGTATATCAGAAAGACAAGGATAAGGGAAAAGGAAAGGTTGGTGGACCTCCAAGCATCAAAATAACAGATAATCTACCCCCACCGTCTCAAGATACTCCACTAGTAACAACAACTGAAGATCAACCAATTGATAAGAGTATGGATATATCACAAGAGGATATAAATCCTAATTCTAAGGTATTATATATAGTAGATGTTGATACTCAGAAGGTCAACATTGTGGTAGATACGGACACAACCGGTAAGATAGATATGGCTAGTGAGCCACGAGTAACTAATAACATAGATAACATTGAAGGAAAACTGGCAGAACAACAGGTAGAGAAACAAGCAGAGCAACAGGCTCCAGCATAGGAATAGGTTAATATAGAATCAGTGCCACTGGCAACTGCTAAGCAAAACAAACCATTGCTTAAGGAAATGGAAACACAGACTGACCTACCAGAGGTCACTGCAAGCAAGCATATTGCTCCCACCAGTGGAATTCAGAGTGTTGTCTCTTCAACTGCAGGATTCAAGACAACAAATATAACTGAACTTCTTTTAGACTCTATAAAGAAAATAACAGATTGTAGTTCATAGACATATAAGGCTATAAATGACACAATTCCAATTTTGAAGATGATAGCTCCAAAATGTAATGTAGATAATAAGGATTCTTTGAGTCAAGTTGACACTTTGTCTAAGTATATTACTAACAACACAGTGACAGTTGAACATATAAAGGAGGAGGCATTCAAAGAGAGGTTAGAAAAGGAAAAAAAGAAATTCTGAGGAAGAAATAAAGAAGTGTACAAGGTAGTTTGACACACTTCTACCAGAATTATGTAGCACATTAAAGGAATTCAAAACTTTGTACAAAGATACTTGTAAGACTAACTTTTTGACAGTTGATATAGACAAGAAGATCAGCAAGATACAGGAGGAAATAAATCAACTAGCTGACAATTTTATTAAATCATCTGATTCATTATTAGTTTTTGAGCAAAAGATAACAGGTTTTGAGGAAGAATTACTAAAGCTAGAAAGAGAAAAGGAGAGAATAAAAAGTAAGGCTAAGGATCTGAAATTAAGACTGTCCAAAACTAGACTACCTAGCATCCTTAAGGAAAGAAATATCTGATGCACTGGTACAAGGACAGAAAACACCGACAGAGCAAATGCAACAGCTCACCGGTACAGTTCAGAGGACAAGGGCCGCAATAAAAGATAGTAAAAATTTCATTGAGAACTTGAATCTCATTTTGACAGATCTTTTTCAGATTATAACCAACTGGTTACAAGGTTGAGACAAGAAACTACACTCTATTAACACTTTGACAATCTTTGTCATTGATGCCAAAGGGGGAGTAGTCATATGAGAAAAATCCAATAATTTAGGGATCATCTGCTCAAGGGGAGCACACATTATTGGTAACAATTTTTGGACTTCAATTTTTGGATACACTTCTAAATTTTTCTCATGAGTGTTGCCATCAATGCCAAAGGGGGAGATTGTTGGCAAATGCACACTCCAATGAGACATTGTAGGTGATTGAAGGTTTTGTCATTGATGGCAACCTTACAATCCTATGACACCAGCAAGGCAATCCACCAGTACCAACAAAGTTAAATTCTACACCGGCACACAGACCATCGGCACCGACAGTGAAAGGAAGCATACTGGCACAAAAGCTGACAGGAATTTTGTTGTTAATATATTTTGTTTATTATTGTAAAATCATTGTAAGCCAACTTGGCAAGTTGTAAAATGACTCTTATATAAGAGAGTTCATTGTAGAACATTGTGAGAAGATATATGTAATGAATGGAGGAATGTAATGAAGCGAATTAAGGCATACCTATTATGCGAATTATAGGTTAAGGGTTTATGTCTGAAGCAGAGCTATAAACCGGTACTAGATCTAGCATAGTAGATGCTATTTTGAAGTAGTACAAGACATTGGATTTATATAATCCATTTTGTAAGTCAGTGAGACTTCCCATTTTGTAATTGAGTAGTGAGCTCTAGGCACTTGGCCTTCCTGCATGTGCAAGCCCCTCTTGTAGCAGTAATATTCTCTTATTGGCCAGTAGGTGAATATTGTGGGTCACAAATCCCACCAAGGTTTTTCACACACCAGTTTTCCTCGTTAAAATATTGTGTTATGGTGTGTTTTTCATGTGGTTGTTTTTATCTCTGTTTATTGCATTGCTTTCTATTTACTGGTACACAGTTCTAATTTGCTCTACATGTTTTAAGTTAAGAAAATTTGATTACTAGTTAGATACTGATTCACCCCCCCCCCCCCCTCTCAGTATCTGTGGGAATCCTAACAATGATAAGGACATACATTCAGAAATGTCTAAGGTGAATGTGATTGTCCTTAGTGTCAAATCTGCCAGTGGAAATATTGAAGAAGATGAGATTGTTGCTAAGGTATTAAGATCTTTTCCTCCTTAATAACACAAGGTTGCCACTATTGATGAGATCCAAAGTGTAACTACAGTAATAAGAGATGTATTGGTTGGAAAACTCACTGCATTTGAGCTGAGAGAATTTTGAGAAACACATGGAAATTCTGAGACAACATTCAAATCATCAGCATTTGTGTTCAGTAAGCAGAAATATGATCCTGATGAGTGCAGGATATCTAGATATGAAAGAGAAAGGAGAGAGATATCAGAGCAAGAAAGAGAGCTTGATGAGCTTGAAGCATTTATTGCCATGATATTTCCTAAAGGTGTTGGTAAGTATGATAGAAAGTTTCCCTTGAAATGCTTTTCCCATCATAAGATAGGACATTTTTCTTCTGGATGTCCAGAGAGAACTAAGTACAACAAACATGATAAGTTTGATAGAAATGATAGATATGAGAAGCATGAAAAGTATGGTAAGCCTTATAATTTTAACTTGAAGTTTAGGAACCAGAAGAACTATTATTATGTTGCAGATGAAGGTGTTATAGATGGAGAATCAGAAGGAGATGAAGTTGTGTTTATTGCCATTAAAGAAGATAGACTCGTGCCTATTGATTCGACTGGCTTCTCTATTGAGGAGAAAGATTTGGTTGCAAAGGTAGAAGAAAAAGGTGAATGGGTGATTGACATCGGTTGTTCACATCATATGACCGGTGATAAAAGAAAATTTGTAAGCATGGAAAGGTATGACGGTGGAATAGTTAGATTTGGAGATGACAAAGCATATGTAATCCATGGGAGAGGTTCTATTTCTTTTGATGGAAAGCATAGCACTAATGATATCTTGTATGTTGAAGGTTTGAAGAATAATCTTTTGAATGTTGGACAGATGGTTGATAAGGGTTATGATCTACAATTCAAAGATGGTAAATGCAAAATCTTGATTGCCTTTGGTATAGAGATTGCATCTGGAACTAAGACTGAAGGTAACATTTTTCATTTGAATGTTAGTGAGAAAAGTTGTTTGATTGCTAAGATAGATGAGAGATGGTTGTGGCATAGAATATTGTGTCATGTAAACTTTGATTCATTGATAAAGATCAATTCTACTCAAGTTGTTAGGGATCTGCCTAAGATTGTTAAACTTGTTAATTTGGTATGTAGGGAATATCAGTTGGGTAAGCAAACAATTATTTCTTTCAAGAGAAAATGGTAAACATCAGATGGATTGTTATATCTTGTGCATACTGACCTATGTGGATGTACAAATGTTAGAAGTGTGCAAGGTGATGGATACTTTATGTTGCTAATTGATTTATTCCATAATGATGTAGGTTGTATTTTTGAAGGAAAAATTAGAAGCATTTGAGAAATTCAAGATATTCAAAGCTAAAGTTGAAACTGAGTCTGGATTGAAGTTGAAGTGTCTGAGATCTGATAGAGGTGGAGAATTTTGTTCTAGTGAGTTCAATTCTTTCTATGAGATGCATGGAATCAGAAGATAGCTATCTACTCCTAGGACCCCACAGCAGAATGGGATTGTTGAAAGGAAGAATCGTACTGTTTTAGATGTTGCAATAACCATGTTGATTGAAGGAAATATTCTTTAGATCTACTAGAGAGAACCTATTAGCACTGCAGTCTATACATTCAATAGAGTTCACATCAAAGGTGATGCTGGTAAGACCCCTTATGAGCTTTGGTTTGGTCATGTTCCTATTATAAAATATTTCAAAGTTTTTGGTAGCAATTGTTATATCAAGAGAGATGAGGATATTGGAAATTTTGATGCTAGAAGTGATGAAGGTATCTATTTGGGATATTCTACAAATAGAAAATCCTACCAGTTCTATAATAAGAGAGTGAGAAAGATAGTTGAGAGTGCAAGTGTGAAGGTGGATGAAAACCTTGGGAAAGAGTCAGAGCTTATGATGAAGGTAAACATGTTTTAGCTCCTATTCATCTTGAAGAGCCTAAGAAGAATGATCCGATAGACACAGAGACTATTGTTACTACTGGTGAATATTTGTTAGGATCCTAAGTTTGAGAATCCAAGGTATGTAATATTGAATCATTCTAAGAATCAGATTATTGGTGATAAGAATAAAGGTGTAATGACTAGAAGAAGGTTAGCTGCAGAAGAAATATGTTTGATTTCTAAAGTTGAACCTAAAGATATTGTTGAAGCATGTAAAGATGATAATTGGATTAGAGCCATGGAAGAAGAGTTAGATCAGATTGAAAAGAACAACACTTGGGAACTTGTGCCTAGACCTAAGGATAAAAATATTATTGGTACTAAATGGGTTTTTAGGAACAAATTGAATGAGGTTGGTGAAGTAGTCAGAAATAAAGCTAGACTAGTCTACAAAGGATATTCATAGCAAGAAGGGATTGATTATGAGGAAAATTTTTCTTCGGTTGCCAGAATTGAAGTTGTTAGATTGTTGCTTTCTTATGCTCCTTATAAAGATTTCAAACTATATCAAATGGATATCAAATCTGCAATTTTGAATGGTGATCTTGAAGAAGAAGTTTACATTGAATAGCCTAATGGATTTTCAGTATCAGATGACGGAGACATGGTATGTAAGTTGAAGAAAGCACTTTATGGATTGAAACAAGCTCCTAGAGCCTGGTATGCTAGATTAGATAAATACTTGCTAAAATTAGGATTTGTCAAAGGTGTTGCAGATAGTAATCTGTACTTTAAGATTGAAAATGATAACATTTTGATTGTTGAAGTCTTTTTTTATGACATGATCTTTGGTGGTGATGATGATATGAGTATGAAATTTGTTGGTGTTATGCAAAAGGAATTTTAGATGTCTATGATTGGTGAGATGAAATTTTTCTTAAGTTTGCAGATTGCACAGACAGGAAAAGGTATCTTTATATCTCAAACTAAGTATGTGAGGGAATTTTTGAAGTTTGGATTAGATGATACCAAACTGGTTGGAACTCCTATGGTGACTAGTTGTAAATTGTCTAAAAATGATGAATCTCCTAAAGCTAATTAGAGTTTGTACAGATCTATGCTTGGTGGACTATTATATCTTACTCAAACTAGGCATGACATTATGCATGTTGTGTGTATGGAAACTAGATATCAAGTTGATCCAAAGGAGATTCATGTAATTGTTGTTAAAAGAATATTCATATATCTAAAGGGAACTAAAGATTATGGTTTATGGTATCCAAACAATGATGATTTCATGTTGTGTGCTTATATTGATGCAGATTGGAAAGGTGATATTGATGACTGGAAGAGTACTACTAGTGGAGAATTATTTTTAGGTAAGAAGTTGGTTTCATGGGCCAACAAGAAACAAGATTCAGTATCTTTATCTACTGTTGAAGCTAAGTACATTGTTGTTGCTAGTAATTGCACTCAGATAGTTTGGATGAAGCAAATGTTGAAAGATATCAGAGTTATTTATAATGAGCCTATTGTTATATACTGTGATAATTCATGTGCTACAAACATGTCTAAGAATCTGGTACAACATTCAAAGACTAAGCATATATCAATCAAATATAATTACTTAAGAGAGAAATTTAGTGAACAGAAGATGAAGTTGGAATATGTATCTACAAAGGAATAAATTGTTGATATTTTCACTAAGTCTTTGCCTGCAAATACATTTGTCTATTTGAGAGATATATCAGGGGTCTCCACCCCTCCTGATGAGAACTAGATGCATTGATTTGCATCAATCCGATGGAATTATGAGCCTTATTCTTTTATCTAGATTGATTAGTTGGTGTTACTCCTCTGCTGGAGTAGTCTATTGATTCGATTGTGTGTCCTAGGGGGAGAGTGATTCATGATTATGTTTTGGGAGAGAGTTTGATTTTCTGTTCTAGGAGAGAGTTTGATTTTTTGTTTTGGTGATCTTTGGCATTGTTGTCAAAGGGGGAGTGAGAACATATGAAAAAATGCTTTATCTACCTTGATCTTAGGGGGAGTTTGTCGATGATATCTTCTTTCTTTGCATTGACTATTTTTCACATTCATATGTTGCCATCAATGCCAAAGGGGGAGATTATTGGATTATTGTAGAGATTGTTGGATTTGGTTGTCCATTGCTACTACTAGGGTATGTTGTTTTCATTCAAGTCAACATACTCCTGTGAGTTATTCTGGTAAGTTTGGAAAGGATTTTTGGTTCGGTTTTGTAGTTTGGTTTTGCTGATCATTGTTTTACAAAATCCGGTATTCCCTCCGGTATATTTTGGTGTGATCGGATCTTGTGCTAAGAATTTGGATTATTGTGTGGGATGATCTTGTGTATCTTCATTTTAGATAGTTCATGATTCGGTGCTCTGTAAATTATCTTTCCTCGTGACAAGTTTTGGTTGGTTGTGTTCTTGAGTGTTGAGACGTTGATCGATGAAGATTTGAAAAGAGGTGTTGGTGCAACTATTACGGATGATTATAACATACTTGATGGTGTTTCCTATTCATTTCCTATTTATTTTGGTTATCTTCATTGATCGTTATATGATTTTTTGGTGATTTTTATGAACCAGTGATAATTTGTGTGCTATGCAATATTTTTGGTGGCGTAGCGTGTTGCGATTGATCTTGGCGGGATTTTCGGTGGATGTAATCATTTGGGAATTTGAATTAGGTCTATTCTATGTAATTTAAATCATAATATTGGTCTGATGGTGAATCTTTGTATCATGTAATGTAATTTTTTTAATTATGAGTTGAGGTTTGAGGGTTTAGCCGACCTTGTTTTTTATTAATTAAAAACAAGTTTTAAGGGACCCGAAACCTAGATACATAAGAAAGATATTCAATATAGCAGAAAAATACAACAGCAGTAAAACACCAGCAAAAAGACCAACAACAAAGGAAAGGACAGCAAAAGGCCAGCAAGAAATTGGCCTCAAGCCCAGCAAAAGACAACAATTAGAAATTCTTCATGGTTTCTTCTGCATCCTGTACCAAAAGCATCATAGCTTTTTCCGCTTCCCTCAAATGAGTATTTTCCTGAGCAGTCTAGCTATCTTTCATCTTCATTTCCTTCTCCGTCGTGGTTTGCCTGGTTCTGTGCCTAGAGGTCTGGTGTTTTAGGCTGGAAGTAGGAGCATCTTCAATAACCACGAGGTCCTTCTCCAGGTTTTTCTTTTCTAGGTGGTTCACCAGTGCATTCATGTTCTGGGAGGAGACTTTTAGAATCTAGAGGCTATGATCCATAAGGCTTTTTAGGGCTTCTCATTTCTATCCATCCGGGCATTGACATTGTCCTTATCCTCCTCCACCTGTTACTTCAGAATTTTGATGACGTCCTCCAGGTGTTTTAGGTCGCCTTTAATCAAGTCTTTCTCCTGCCAGTCTTCCATTTCCATTTCTTCCTCTGCTTCACTATTCTCCATCTCCTAGTGCTACTTCCCAGAATCAAACATGTTGATCAACTTGTTGATCTTAACTTCCAACTCCCTCTGTTTACCCTGCATGTTGGTAATGTTTTCCACCACCCACTTCTGAAAGTTGAAGAATTCAAGGGTGCAATTGTGGGTGGTATTCAGTATGGTTTCTGCAGAATCCTTGCTTTGTTCTGTCTCCTCCTCATTAGGGTTTTCACCTTCCTTAGGCTTCAGAGCCTCTTTCTCAATTTCTGAGCTGATAATATTATGTTGACAATTCTTAGAATTGCCCCCTTCCTCTCCTTCCCCATACTCCTCCTCCTTGTTGATCTCCTTTTCAGAAATTTCTTCATTATTTTTTCCTTCTTCTTCCTCACAAAGCACATCCGTTTCTTCCTGCACATTAATCTTCCTTTTTTTATGGGAAGGGGTTTTGGTCTCCTCAGTCGAACTAGAGTCTATTCTTTTCTCATGAGTCTGAGCATTGAGAATTAAAGGGTCATCCTTTGTTTCCCTAGTCTTATTCTTCATATATTCATAAATCAGTAGGATGAGACCCTAGTGCGCAAGAGGGTAGGAGCTGGGTTTTTTAATGTGGTTGGCCAAACTCTCATTCAAAGAAGAGGCAAGATAGAAGGGCAAAGAAATTTTCACCCCATGGCAGAGGTGGTTCAGAATGGCAAAGTGATAATTGTAAATTTTCATAAACCTACCATCCACAGTTAAATATTCCATTAATGCCCTAAGAATTTTTTGCCAGAAAGGTTTTACCTATTGGGAGGTGAAGTAAGAGATATTATCCTTCTTCTCCAGGTTGCTCTTCTCATCCTCTGTCTTAGGGAATTTTTTGAAGGCCTCAATGGCGTACTTTCTATCCCTATGGAATTTGGTCCCCTCCATCTTGAGACCCGTTACCTCTGAGATTAGGCTTTCATCAATGTGCCAGATTTCCCCAAATAGGGTAGCCCTGTTATTGCTCCAGCTTTTTGTGAACCCCTGAGAAATAGAGCTTCTACTACCATGGAGCTTCTCCATGTAATCCATGAACCCATGTCGGTGGAGCCTTCTCCACACCTTCCTTTCACTCTTCCAGTGCTCACACCCGGACAGTTCATTCCTATTAAGGCTACCTCCTATTCTGCTTTTCAGGTCACAATCACCTCTGTTACAGCTCTCGGCTCGCAAGTAAAACTCTGTGTTTCTAGTTTCTCCTTGAAAAGATACTTTCACAATTTTGAAATTGTCTTTCATGTTCATACAAACCTGGCTATTATTGCAATTACCTCTTGCACACATGTGTTCTTGGTAATGATGCCTAGAAGCACTCATCGACTGGCAGTTCATCTGCCTCCATACTCTATCATTGGTACTCGTTCCCCAAAATTCAATCATAATATTTGCTTGCTCCATTAAGGTGATCAAAAAATAATTGTTCCTTAATCTACCACTTAATGTGATCTTCCCCTATATATTTGATCCCCTTTTCCAAATTAACCCCTTCATTAGCAAGGATATCCGCTACCTTATTACCCTCTCTAAAAGTATGGGTTAAAATAATGCTAACATAGTTATTAAGGATAGTCTTAGCATTTTTAATAATATTAGCAATATTCCAAGAGACTGAACTAATCCCTTTGAGGGCTTGTATAATATTTAAGGAATCCCCTTCAAGCCAAATTTTTTTAAATTTGAATTCCTAGGCTAACTGGAGGCTCTTAAGCATGGCCATAGCTTCAGCCACATGGTTGTTTTGGATTCCAAAAGGGGAAGCAAAAGTAGCAATACACCTTCCTTGAGCATTTCTGATAACTCCACCTCCACCAGCCTTTCCAGGGTTCCCTTTGGCAGCCCCATCAAAATTCACCTTTATCCAGTCATAATCAGGGAACCTCCAAACAATGTTTTCTCTCTTCTTCTTGTTTTCCACTCTGTAGACCTTATCACTCAGGTTCCATTCAGTAATAATACCTTTTTCCATATCATTCAAATTTATAATAGCCCATTGCTGATTATTCTTGTGAGGGATGTTGATGTTCTCCTTTATAGCCCTGCATATTTTTTCAAGGACAACCTGAGTATTACACTTTTCTTCCCTAAATATCCTGTTATTCCTTTCTTTCCAAATGCCCCAGCATATCATGGGGAGGGTCAGGGACCACAGGTTTTTAATAATTTGGCAATTGGTAGGAAAATTCCATTGCCATATTATATTCTTAATGCTTTTGTTCATGACCCAGTTAATTTTCCATTTTTCCCATATTTTACACCAAATTTCCCAAGTGTAGGATCAATGAAAAAATAGGTGATCAATTGATTCCTCCTCCTTCTGACAGAGCTCACATCTATTAGGGAAATTGAAACCCCTTCAAATTAAATTATCAATAGTAAGGATACTATTATAGGAAGCAAGCCAAAAGAACATGTTGACTTTTGGGATTAGGATGTTGTTCCAAACTTTATTCTAGAAAGGATTGCAGATTTGAGAAAAAGTGTTTTTATAAGTAGAAGAAACTATGAATTCACCTTTAGGGTCACTTTTCCAGAGGAAAACATCATCATAGTTGTTGTTAGGGGAAAAGGACAACAACTCTTTCTGAATAGAGGAAAGACCAGGATGGATGTCCTCAAGATTGACCCATTTATTCTCCTTCCAATAGTCACAAACCATCAGCCCAAACCTCCTTTTACATTCTTCAATGACTTGATTGTTGTTTTGATCAAATAGGGCTTCATTCTTCATCCAGGGGTCTTCCCAAAACCTTATTCTGTCACCTTTTCCAAGGACCCATCCAGCTCCAGCTTTTGCAACTTTTATGGCTTTGGTTACACTATTCCAGATGAAAGATCCAGCCGGGATATCTTCATCATTAAGGATCCCTTGGATAGTTTGATTCTTAATGTATTTATCAAACCAAATTTGGCTCCAGTCTTTCTTAATGTCAAAAGCTCTCTATAATTGCTTGGCAAGAAGAGCTTTATTAAAAGTTTTAATAATTTTAATCCCCAACCCTCCTTTGTTCTTTGGTCTAAACACCTTGTCCCAAGCAATCAAAGGTATTCTCTTCTTTTCTTCAACTCCTGACCATAAGAATCTCTTTTGAATTCTTTCCATAGTTTCAGCAATTTTTGCCAGAATACCAAACAGACTAAGGGCATAAACATGGAGATTTTGAAGAGTAGCTTGGAGGAGCTACATTTTCCCAGCTTGAGATAACATTGAACCTTTCCATCCTGCAAGTCTCTTATTAATTTTATCAATGATCATATTCCAGAAAGAGTTTGGGGGAGCCATCCCTAAAGGAAGACCCAGGTAGGTAGAAGGTAGCAAGTCCACTTTACAACCAATTATATTGGCTATTCTCTGTTGTCTTATGACTAGAGTATTGAGAAAGTACATAGCTGATTTGTCCCAGTTAACCAGTTGACCAGTTGCTAAAGCATAGGAGTTGAGAGCAATTTTGAAGGCTTCAGCCTCCTTGACTGAACAATATCCCATGATGATAGTATCATCAACAAACTGATGATGAGTGCAAAACACATTGGCAGAAGAAGGTTGAAGACCTTTGATAATTTTGCTTTGTTTCAATTTATGAATCATTCTACTCATACTTTCAGCCAGAATGGTAAAAAGGATAGGTGATATGGGGTCTTCTTGTCTTAGCCCTCTAGAGTTTTTAAAATTTTTTATAGGAGATCCATTAACCAAAATAGAGAACATAGGAGTAGTGATTAGTTCTCTGATTATTTTGATAACCTTACCATCAAAACCAAAAGCCCCCATGATTTTAAATAGAACATCCCATTCAACTCTATCATAAGCCTTAGCCAAATCCAACTTTATCAAGAAACATTCTTTCTTTGCAATGCTGAGAGAGTGAATGTTCTCATGAACAAGAATGATTGAATCAAGAATTTGTCTACCAAGAACAAATCCTTTTTGCTCTTTAGATATGATGAAGGGAAGCATCACCAACATTCTTGTCGTCATCACTTTGGATATTATTTTATAGAAAGAGTTGTATAGACTAATAGGCCTAAATTTTCCCATAGAATCTGCCCCAGCAACTTTGGGAATTAAGGCAATAAAAGTGGAGTTCAACTCCTTAAGGATTCTTCTGGACCCAAAAAATTCTTTTACCGCATTAACTGTATCCTTCCCCACAATATTCCAAAATTCTTGAAAGAAAAACATAGGGAATCCATCAGAGCCCGGAGCTTTATCCCCTTGAAAGGAGAAGACAGCTTTTTTTATTTCTTTAGCATACGGGATGGCAACAAGGGTCTTATTCTGAAAAGAGTTTATAATATTAGGAATATTGCTGACCAGATTGAGTTAATGGGTCTGATCAAGCTCCTCATTACTAGATAATAGCTGCTTGAAGAATCTAACAGCTTCATCCCTGATTTCATCCTTATTTGTCAGAGTGCTATTCTCAACAGTTAACTTGGTGATTCTATTAGCTGCCTTATGTTTTAGGGAGGTCATGTGGAAAAACTTAGTGTTTTTGTCCCCTGCCTTTAGCCATATAGCCCTGGATCTCTGTCTCTAATATATTTCTTCCCTTGAAATTATGGTATGAATGTTGTCAAGGACCTTATCTTCCATGGCTCTAGAATACTTTGTGTAACCCTCTTTCTGAATGGATACTTGAATCTTGTTCAGTTCCTCCTTTAGCTTTTTCTTTGAATCAAAAATATCACCAAAGACCTTTTTGTTCCAAGTCTTAATGTTGGTTTTGACATGTTTAAGTTTTTTGGCAACTTTATATATGGCTGTTCCATTAATATCAAGATTCCACCATTCAGCAATGGACTTTTCAAGATTGGGGTGGGATATCCACATCTTTTCAAAGCGAAAGGGGAATCTTTGATTTTTCTTAGAGTTCTCAGCAACAAAGGAAATGGGATAATGATCTGATCCAATTCTATCAATGACAGAAAGGGAACAACTATGAGAAAGAATCCAATCATTAGAGGGAAGAGCTCTATCAAGTCTTACCTGGATAAGATCTTCACCATCTCTTCGGTTTGACCAAGTGAAGGAGGCTCCACTAAGATCCAAATCAATGAGAGCATTGTCATTAATAAAGTCCATCAGTTCGGATCTGCTTTCAGGTTGAGCTTGACTACCTCCAAATTTTTCTTTATCTTGTAGAGGAGTATTGAAATCTCCCATAACAATCCAACTATTCATAGAGAAATTTTTCCTTTTTTGCTGAACTTTTTCCCAAAATTTACTTCTAGAATGTTTGGAATTAGGGGCATAGATGTTAGTTATAACAAATTCCTTCTCATCAAAAATATTTCTAGCTTTTAAGGATAGAATATTGCCATCCTCTTCAATCATATCTCCAGAAGTTGTGCTTTTATTCTAGAATATAGCAACTCCACCAGAGGCGCCATTTGTATATATAGGTGATATACTTATATAATTTAGGTGTTGGTGTTATCACTGATTAAAATTGGGTTTTTATTTTCCCATGATTGGCTATGGTATGTTGAAGTTTTCGAGTAGGGTGTAATTCCAAGTGCTTCAGCTTTGTTCTAGACCTTAAGGGTTTAAGGGTTTTTTATTTTTCCTATCTTATTTGTTTTAAACCCTCTGGTTTCTAATCTGTCATTACTTTATTCACTTAAGTTATGGGTCGTGGGGTCATAGGAAGTGTCCCCCCTTGTTATTTGCCTAGGCAGTTACGTTGATCAATTGAAAAAAATTTATGCCTTGTATGTTTTTCTTTTAAAGTTGTCGGGCCCAGTAACTAGTGCACATCTCACGGATGGATCCACGGCTCGCACTATTTCGCTAGGCGAAGTTGCGCATAGTTTAAGACCAGCGAAGTTGCAAAAACCACATGCCATGCCACGTAGATGGTCTAGCTGGTTGTTGACAGTGAGTAAAATGGCGGCACATGGCCTAGGTGTTCACGATGAGTCAGCGGGCCCACCCCTCCTAAGAGCCTTTTCAGATGATTAAATGCTGATCAACTTCAGAGATGATCCGATGGCCTGCGCTATTTCGCAAGGGTAAAGTGCTCACTCCTTATGCCCATGAAATAGCGAGAGTAAATGAGAACTAACCACGTGTCATGATGATGACTTGGACGATAGAGCTGTTGAGATGAAAGTGGGGCCCCGTGGTTTTCTTCTGGCAAATGACAAAGTGACAAATCAGCGCCGCAGGTGACTGGATGCCAGGTGTTTACGATGAGTCAGCAGGCCCACCCCTCTTGAGAGCCTTTTCAAAGGATTAAATGCCGATCAACTTTAGAGATGATCCGACGGCCCGCGCTATTTTGCAAGGGTAAAGTGCTCACTCCTTATGCCCACAAAATAGCGAGAGTAAATGAGAACCATCCATGTGTCATGATGACATGTGGTCTAAGAAGAAAGTGTGGGCCCGCCAAGGTGGAAACGTCAGTATAAAAGGAAAGACACGCAGCCAGTATTAAGTGGAATGCGAAGAGAATTTCAAGGCCAATGATTCGACGCCACATGGTACTATGCAGCCAATAAAAAAGTGGGACCCAGAAAAAGGCCAAAGCCGTCAGTTAATCTAACGCTTGATCAAGTTTCTTTTGATCGAACGGTTGGCGCTATTTCGCAGGACTAAGCTGCCCGATAGTTATGCTTCGCGAAGTTGGGAAAGAGCAAAATGGAACACTTGCAGGAATGTTGTGACCCGTTGGAGCAAAAAATATGAATTCTCGTATGAATTCAATTTCAAAGGGATGGCCGAAGCATGCAGAATCAATGTTATAGTTAAGGCCCTGAGTACAAATATTTGATTTCCTAACTACCAAGTGAAGATATCTTTTAAAAGATTTTGCAGAAGAGCAGACGCAGAGTTATCTTCTTCAGATACAAAGCAAGTCGGTTCAGTTGCAGAAAAAATTCCTTCAAACAAAGATCAGGTTCTCTCATATTTTTGTAGCAATTCTTGTGTGGTGTTCTAAGTAAGATAATTCTTTTGTTGCAGGATTGTTTAAGAGTGATATTCATTTTCTTGCATATTCAAAATGGCTCCTAAAAGGGAATTTTCCGGCAAGGTTAACTATTTAGAAAGAAGTGTATGTGATGATTTTTTAGAACAGTTGATGTTATCAACCAATCAGGCATCAAAGGCCAAAGAGTTAGTGCCCAGGGCTCCCCGTTTGAAGATAGGAGAAGGATTGTATGACAAAGGTAATTGGCTGAGAGACCCACAGGTTGGACTGTCCAGGTTGGGGTTGTTTAAAGTTGGATTTGGAATGAGAAATTCTCCTACTCCTCAAAACAGTATCTAGGAACTAGATGTTGGGAAATTAGTAGTCCCAGGGGTATTCATGGATACAGACCTGCTAACCCAAATGGCATTAAATTATGATCCAGTCACAAGATGCATCTGGGCTGTAAATGGGAAAACCCTTGTGGAAATTAATGCTGAAGAATTTAGGATAGCATTTGGACTTAATGAGTTCACAAACTTCCTGGAACCTATAAATTTCACATCATTAGCCCAAATTTATGGTGCATAGAGGAGTCATCTCAGGAATGGACCTCTCAAGGAACTTTTTGTGAAAATAGGAGGGTTAACAGTTGTAGGACCTAACACGCAAGAGCCTTTCTCATTAAGTATGTTTACCCTGAGGGCTAAGGGAATGTACTGGGCACTTTGTCAAGTTCTAGGAGAAGATGCTGAAGCAAATATGCCAAATCATTACTTGCTAATGATTGTCTAGATTTTGAATCCTTCTCTTGCTATCACATTTGATTATGCCTCTTTCATTGCCGATGCTATCCATGGAGGGTTGATAGGAATAAAGAATGGAAAGGTGGATAGACCTTTCAGATGGTATTCACTCTTAATGCACCTTTTTCTCTTCAAAGGTGGTGATTATTTCGCCAGTGGACTAGACCTGGTTAAGGAGAAGGAAGGAGAAAAAATGCCAGTACAATTATGGAGTACTGTGTTGTCATGGGACAGAGAGGATGCTAATTTCTTAAAGTTTGATAAATATTTTGCATCCAAAATAAGGACTCTCCTCTGCTCTGATAACCCAAGAGTCCCCAAGGTTCTTCTGGAATTCATAAGGCAAAAAGAATTTGTAGAGAACATCAAAATTGTTCATAACTGGGGCGACATCTATTTATATCCAGTCTCCACAGTTTTCAGAGTTTTTGGTTTCAGGGGTACTCCATTTTTGTTACCTTACAAGGTCCCTCTCAAAGTGGGAATAGCGGAGATCCTTAGGCAAATTGGTGGCCCACAAGAGGCAGAGTTAACAGGCAGAGTTAACAGGCAGAGGTAAAGGGACTATTTTCCCTGCAGCTACCATAGCCCACCAATTTGTAATAACAAAGGGAGGATGGAACTGCTTTGAGGATTTCCTCAAACCATATCATTTGTCCACTGTAGTGTCTAGGTGTGCTGATCCAGAGGACTTCTTTAACAGTGTGTTTAGAAAGAAGGTAGCATGCAAAGGTAGACCTCATCAATTCCAATTTCTTGAAGACCTCATCAGAAATGAGTTTGATTTAGATGAGCAGGAGCTAAGGAAAGAAAAGTGGGTGGCTTATAAGAAAGCCTTGGATTTTGTGCATCAGTTTGATGCTAGCTATGACCCATTGTCTAGCTTCTTCCCACTAGAAGAGAAAATAAAGTTTTTGATTGTTTGATTTGAGGATGTGATGCAAACACTGAAGGAGAAGAGGGAAGCTATGATTCAGAATAACCCTAAAAAAACCAGAATGATCCTAAGCAGGTCAGCTTCCAGCAAAGCAATTCCTCCTGGTGATTACACACTACACAAAAAATCAGGTTACAGTATGCTAGTGCCTACAATAGGGGAGCCCTCTACATCCAAAGGAAAGAGGAAGATACAAGCTATCATTGACATCCAAGACAGCCCAAAGAAGCAAAGGGTGGGGACGGAAGTGCAATCAGATACACCTTTGTATTCCCCATCCCAATCCCCTATCCATATAGGAGATGAACAAGCGGCAGCTGAATTCCTCTTGCAATTGGGTAGTTTAGGGGAAATTGCATACACCTATGATGAAGTGGAGGAAGGGATGCCAGAAGAACCCATTGATGCTGAAATGGACATCACCTCTATTGAACTTAAAGGCCAGGAGTGGGATCCTGAGATAAAAAAGGCAAGTAGTGCCTTTTTAGCTGATGACAACTTTGTCACATCGAAAGCATTTGTGCAATTCATTTGGAAATAGCATATAGATAGATATAATGCTAGATGTGAGACAAGAAAGGCTGAGCAGCCCAATAAAGATCCAGACTCAGTGGAAGAAGAAATAAAACAAGAGATGATGGAAGAATTCAAAACCATCACCCCTGAGCACGAAAGAGATATGGTAGCACAAGCTGGAGTGCTTATCTTACCAGAGTCGGATATTGTTGATGCCCTCATGCTAGATGCAGTGAGAAAAGAAACTAAACCCATGGAAGGGGGTACTTTCAATAAGGATAATGCTGCACTAGTCATGTGGTCTCTCAAGAGAAACGAGAGCAAGAAAGGAAAAGACACCCCAAGGTCAAGTTACCTTGGTGGAATGATGGTAAAGAGAGTACAAAGTACAGGGGTAGTAGAGGCTGCTAGTATTGTGTTAGAAACTGCAAAATTCAGTGTTGTAGTGGCAGCGAAGGAATCCAAATAAAAAGAGGCCCTCCAAATTAAGTTGGAAATAGTTTTAAAGGCCTATAACAGTGTCAAGGAGGAGGTAAGAGGTAAAGATAGCATCATTGCTAAATTGCAGAGCCAGTTGATGGGACAATACCAACAAGGTGAGTCTTCAACACTGATGATTTCCTCTTCTCCTGCAAGACCTCCACCTACTAGTCCCATCATTGAACTTCCACCATCTCTAGCACCCTCCAGCTTTCAAATGATTGAGATTACTCCCCAGGAACTAGAAAACCTAAGACAGGCTCAAGCCTTATATGCAGGGAAGTATGAGGAGAAAGTAAGGGCCACAATCTCCAGTTTTGCAGATACAATAAATGTCTCATTGCTTTACAACAATGTGGGAAAAATTATGGAGATGTGGAATGAGCTGAGGAGAGATAAGGCCATTTTGACACCCATTTTTGATAGATGGAGACCTAGGGAGCAAGATCTAGAGTTCATGTGTGTATCCTGTGATGAAGCAAGAGCCAATCCCATTATCAAATCCACTTCTGATGTCGCTAAAGTCTTAATGCAATTGGCAACAAAGGTGGATAATGTGGATAGAAGGGTTAAATAACGTAAGAAGGAATACACTGATCAAGTTTGTGAGTTGCTCCCAGGAATTTTTGCTAGTCAGGATCAGTTAAAAGACAAGCAGATATGGCTTAAGGAGATAGAAGCCAAATTGTCAGCAAGAATCAAAGGAATTATTGATCTTGATGATACTTCTTTCTTTGTCGTGACAATACAAGAGATAGAAAAAATTAAGTCACATTATGGTTTTCTTAATTCAGAAGTCAACAAACTGAGGAATTCTTGGAAAAGGTTGACTAAAAATAAAGATGATGTGATTAATTTTTCATGGCTGACAGAAGAGATATATAGTGAGTGGGCAACTAAATATGCTACCCAGGATCCGGAACAGTTGGAGAGCGCCCCTGAAAAGACAGAAGAGGTTGCAACAGAATAACAGGTTGAAGTAACTGTAGAGGCTGAAAAGTGCTTGGAACTGCTTTTGTGAAAAGGTTGTAACTTTTTTATTTTGTAACAAACTCTCCTCAAAAGGTCCGAAGCTTTGTGCATCCATATTGTTATAAATGGATACCAGGACTAGAGGAAAGGAGATCACAAAATTTTGTAAGAAAACGCTGCAGAAATTTATCTAAGCTTTTCTAAGTCTAATGGAGAATCAGAATTTATTGTAATGTTTCTTGAACTGAATATCAATATACAGGCCATCAGTTTTGAGTAAAGCTTTGTGTTGTCTTCAAGTTTGTTCACAAATTTATTTACTGTATTCATTCTGAATAATCCAGGGTTGTTCTGTTTGAAATGGAATTGCCAAGCAATTTTAGTGTAACTGTTTGTTAGCTTTTGTCTTTAGGAAAGAAATTAAATATGCGGGATCACTCATACCAGTAAATTCTTTGGGAGGAACTTTGAATTTTGAGGACCATAGCTTAGTTTGGAATGCTTAAATTCTTGTATGTGTCAGGCATATATAAGGATTAATGGAAACCAAGCCGACGAGAAGTATAAAGATGTATTGTTTAAGGAGTTTTATTTGAATTTAGATGACTCTGTGATCTTGGATAAGGCACTGGTATTAATTGAAGTTGTTTATTGCATACTTTATTGATGGAAATGCTGAATCTAAGTATAATTTCCATCCTTTGTTTTCAGTTGATTTCAAGGTGAATAAATCCACTAGTTTTCTAGACTGGTTTGCTGTGGGTTTATGTTTGAAAGTGTGAATTTAATTCACAAAGGTATACCCACCTGGGCTCCAAGGAAGCCCGAAGTGTAGAAGGTTTAATCAAACCTTATCATATGTTGTCTTGAGAATTTCCTTATCTTTAATGTCTCTTCTGCACCAAGCTCAAATCATATTACTCTAAGGATATTAAAGGGAATCAGATTTTGAAGACAACAAAAGTGGTGACTCTGCTGGGGAGAGTTATAACAAAGTTATAAATACCGATCTGTGCCGAGATTTGTAAAGAAATTTGTTGTGTGTTTGTGGGTAAGACTGCTTGTTTTCATTTTTCCCATAGTTTTGTGGGTGGCGACTCTGTTACTATTGAACCAGTCCTTGTGAGATACAAATTTTCTAAAAAGAAGACAAGCAAGATGCAAGGAAACAAGAACATGAGATCATTCATGAAGAAACATCCTCGTGAAACCTTGCAAGAAGGTCTGCCAGAACAGTCACGAAGAGGTCAGAAGTGATCTGTGTTGCATGAGCCATCAAATGATGCGTGGGTGCAGAAAAGCAATAATACTAGTAAGATGCCTGATCGACCTATCTATGCAAAGTCTAATTCATCTTCCAGAGATTTGGAGCATGATATTTTAGGTTTCCATTCTAGATTATTTGGAAATATTGATGATGCACCTATTTTAAATCAAGATCTATCTCATGCTAGTGTTTCTGCAAAAGATAGAACCAGCTCAAATGCAATTAGGCACTCAGTTCCTAGGACAATAGATGGGAACATTAGTTTAATTGACATAGATCAAATTAATGCATCTGACTTTGAAGAAAACTTCCTTGATGAGGATAAGATGTCTCAAGAGATCAAATATTTGAATAAAAGAGTCCATCATTTAATCTCCCTAAGAGCCCAAAAGGAGGCAAATAAGGAGAAGGAAATTAAAGCCAAGTTAATGGAAAGAGATAGGCTTCTTAGACAGATAGCTGATCTTGAAATGCTTGCTAAAGAAAAGGAAAAAAGTGATGAGGAAGGCCCTATGATTAGGGAAATCCTAATCCCTAAAAATAGACAAGCTTGTAAGTCAGTAGCCCAGCCAATTAGGGAAGTATTTAATGACTCCCAGCTTCCTAAAGCTAATTTAGATAAAGGAAAACAAAAATGGGTAGATGATGGAGTAGAATCTAAAATTGCAGAAAAGATTTCTCATAGGATTCTAGCACATGAGAGAGAGATGGAAAGGATGAGGAAGGAAAAGGAAGACCTCCAAATGGAACTGGAAAAGGCTGAGTTGGAAGCAGCGAATTAGGAAGTTAAAAGAAAGATTAATTACTTAAAGGCTCCCCCTATTACATTCCCATCAAAAGATCTTAGCAAGCCTAATCCCCAACATATTTCCGTTCCTCAGGTCAATACTCAACCTGCAGTACATGCTAATATTTCCTCAGTAAGTCAAATACCCTCGAATAAACAGTACACCCAAGCACCTCAATCTCCAATCCCAAAAGCTAAAATGACCATGGGAAATAATAGTGCTATTGCCCCTTTTCAAAGAAGGCCAATCAATCTAGAACAATATAGGCAATTGTTTTTTGATGGGATCCTAGGATATCCAAATCATGTTCCTACTAAGCTAAGAGACAGACTCCATAAGTTTGTTGGGAACAATGCAATTAGTGCCGAGGAACATCTGAAATCTTTTGGGGATTTAATAAATGATTATGAGATAGCAGATGAAGATGTTATTATGAAGCTGTTTGTTCAATCTCTGGTTGATGATGTAAGAGATTGGTACAGAGGTCTTCCAGTAAATAGCATAGGTTCATGGGATGATTTTAAAAATTGTTTTCAAGAACAGTATGGTGACAAGACTAATGTGAGTTTCATGCTGAATGAGTTCAATAATATTAGAAAATCTGAAAATGAAATAGTCATTGAATTCAATGCCAGATTCCAGAAAGCTATGCACAGATTGTATCAAATGATGAGGCTAGATGATAACATGTGTCTTAATACATACTAAAATGCATTTGATTCCAAAATGGCCTATATTTTGAGAGATAAAAATCCTCATAACTTAAGGGATGCTTTGAGAATTGCTATAAATGTAGAAAGTAATAGAAAAGCATTTGAAAAATTAGGAAGAAGGACAGATGGTAGATTGTGGCATGAAACCAAACAGCAACCTAACAAAGTTGCTAAGGAGGATGATAAAATGCAGAAACTGGTTATTGCTATGAAAGATTTGACTGCCAAGGTTAGCAAAAATGATAAGCCCCATTATAACTGGCAAGATAGACCTCCTAGATTACATGATATGCCATACAATACAAATTGGAAGGATGGTAAACCCCAAATTGAGAAGCCCAAAATTACCCAAAGTCAAGATACACCGGATCCTTTGCAAGGGAAAACTGTTAACAATATAGAAAATACTCCTTGGTGTATTGCTTGTGATGGACCACATTCTCCTCATCAGTGTGCAGTGGCTCAAGCTTTGGAAGAATCTATGAGACCTGAAGTAGAGCCTGACATTAATATGTTTGAAATTATTGTAGAAAGTGATGAGGAATCTATGCAAAGTGAGTACAGTGATGTGCTAGATAATGAAAGGTTAGTGCAAGGATAGTTAGCCTTAGGCTGGCATCCTACATTGAATGTGGTAACAGTTGAAGATGAAGAAGTTCATCTTAGGAGGCCTAGTGAGGAAGAAGTTAGAAATCTCACTAAGGCTGCAATTGCCAAAGCAAAACATAACTATAATCTGAGAAGCACCAAGAGAGACATTGATCAAGGTGAGTCAGGTTCTATGTTTGTAAAAGAAGTTACAAAAAAGGGGGCATCAAGCAGCGCTACTACTATTCCTAAAGTTAGTCAAGAAAAAGAGGAACAAGTTAAATATTTACCTAAAGGTATAGATGACAAAAATATTGGTGATGTACAAAGAGCAGAGACAGTGAAAAGGGCAAGTCAACTCAAAACAGAAAAGGTTAAGGTTAATATTGAAAAATATAATAATTCTACATTTGATATGGCCCAAGCTTTAACTCAAATGAAAGTCACTGTTCCATTAATAGAATTGCTAAAGATTAAAGAACATAAGGATGCAGCTTTGTCTTTATTCTCTAGTATATCTGATAGTGACATGGTATTACCCACTAGTTTGGCTAAAGTAGGAAAGGATCAAGAGTTCCAAACCCCAGAGTTCTATGTTGGAACCACTATCACTTAGGAGCCTTCTCAGGTAGATCCCTTCTATGTTACTTTGTTAGTCAATAACTGGTTGATTAAAAACTGCATGATAGATTCAGGAGCTGCTGCTAATGTAATGCCCTATGGTGTTATGAAAGAATTAGGGTTATCAGTAACCACTATGTATGGGAAATGTTATGCCATGGATAACAGAGAAGTGCCTGTGATAGGTACAATGAGAGATGTAGAAGTAAAAATAGCAGCATTTTCTGAAGCCACTTACAAAATGGATGTTATTGTTACTGATACTAAGCCCCACTATGGTATGTTATTTTCCAGGCAGTGGGCAGCAGCAGTAGGGGGAAATGTTCAACTGGACTTATCTTATGCTACTATCCCTATTGGTGGCAACCAGGTCAAACTATACAGAGAGCCGCGAGCTCCTAAGGTAATTGAAAATGTGGACCCTAGTATGCTTAATTGTATGATTGATGTAGATTTAGATAACTTCAGACTTCAACCAATCTCACCTCAATTGAAGAATACTGACCCAATTGTAGTTGAGTTACAAGCACAATAGTATGGGTTGTGGTAGATGTATTTTGATGGAGCTTGCTCCAAAGAGGGATCTGGAGCAGGGGTTCTTTTTGTGTCTCCTTCAGGTATAACTTTTAAGTACTCGTTTTTATTGGCATTCCAGTGTACAAATAATACTGCAGAGTATGAAGCCCTGTTACTAGGACTTGAGGTTGCAAAAAGGCATGGAATCCAACTGTTGAAAGTAATGGGGGATTCAGAATTGGTTGTCTCTCAGGTGAGATCTAAATATGCATCCAAGAATGATAAATTGAAGCAATATAAGCATGTTGTTTGGGATGTTATTGAGCATTTTGATGCATTTTCTATTAATTGGATAGAGCGAACCAAAAATATTATGGTAGATTTCCTAGCTAATGTTGCTTTGAAAAATGATGATGCAACACTAACTGGTATTTCCACTGTGGAAATAAAATCTAGACCTGCTATCCCTGATAATGTGTACAATTGGCAAGTTTTTGCTAATGATGAAGACATTCTTAGGTTTATCCAATGTGTTGATGATTATGATGGACAAAAGATTGATTGCAATGCATTGGTGGAACTGGTAGATAATAGAGAGACAGTGTTTGGAAATGATGTTGTCCAGTTGGAAACCAATGAGATACCTAAAGGGTTGGTGGAGCTGGAGAGCATGTTTAGTTACAATGATAGTCATTTACACTAGCAATCTACCACCAAGTTAGAAGAGTTAGAGGAGGTAAACTTGGGGATAGAATCATTCCCTAAGTTGGTATATATTGGAAAGAAATTACCCCCTCATGTTAGGACTAACCTTATCAATTTATTGAAAAGGTATAAGCATGTCTTTGCTTGGTCTTATGAAGACCTAAAGGCATATAGACAAGATCTTTTTCAGCATGAAGTTCCTTTACTTCCAGATGCTAAGCCTTTTAGACAGAAATAGAGACCTATCAACCCCTTATTAGAAACTAAAATACAACAAGAATTGACTAAATTAAGAGAAGGGGGGATTATCAAACCAATAAGGCATTCTTCATGGGTCTCCAATTTGGTCCCAGTAAGGAAGAAGAATGGAGACATCAGATTATGTGTAGATTTTAGGAATCTGAATGTTGCTTCCCTAAAAGATAATTATTCATCCCCAAATATGGAAACAATGCTACAAAGAGTGACAGGTTGTGATCTTTTATCCATGATGGATGGTTTCTCAGGATACAATCAAGTGCTGGTAAAGGAGTCTGAACAATTTAAAATAGCTTTCACTACTCCATGGGGAACCTATGTATATGTGAGAATGCCATTTGGATTAAAAAATGCAGGAGCTACATTTCAGAGAGCTATGGATGTAGCTTTTAAAGAATTCATAAATATTATCATGGTGGTTTACCAAGATGATCTAACTTGTTTCTCAAAGAAAGCTGATGATCATTGTGGACATCTAGAGAAGGTGTTCGATAAAGCCCTGGAATTTGGTGTGTCACTGAATCCCAAGAAATGTCATTTTGGGGTCACTAAAGGAAAGTTATTGGGACACATAGTTTCCAAGGAAGGGGTAAGAATAGACCCTGAGAGAATTGAAGCAATCAATAGGGTGTCTGAACCTAAAAATGTGAAAGGTATCCAATCCTTTCTAGGCAAAGTAAATTTTGTCAGGAGATTCATTGCAAACTTCACAGAGATAGTGAAACCTATTGTCAAATTGCTTAAGAAGGACACAAAGTTTCATTGGGATCAAGAAGCTTCAAAATCTTTTGATGAGATTAAGAAGGCAATCCAAGAGGCACCAGTGTTGAAATCCCCTGATTATAGTAAGCTTTTTTCTCTATTTTCTTTTGCTTCATATCACACGGTGGCTGCAATACTATTACAAAAGGACAATGAAGGATATGAACATCCCATAGCCTTCTACAGTAAATCTTTGTAGGTAGCAGAACTAAAGTATGAAACCATGGAAAAACAAGCTTATGCCCTTGTTAAAGCTTTTAAGGCTTTTAGGCCATATTTAGTGAATGCAAATATTATTGCCTATATCCCACATGTTGCAGTTAAAGATATTTTGTCTCAGTCTGAGGTTACTGGAAAGAGATGCAGATGGATTAATAGAATTCCGGAGTTCAACTTGGAGATAAAGATCACCAAATTGGTGAGAGGTTTAGGCTTGGCTAAGCTCATGATTGAGTCAAATCTCATGAATGTAGAAATACACAATGTTGAGGTTAGAGATGTTTTGGTCACTAGTATTGAGAGGCAACCCTGGTACATAGAGATAATCCAAGTTTTGAGAGGTGACATATTCCTAAAAGAAATGACATACAATCAGAAAAGAACTTTGAAACTCAAGTCCCAAAAGTATGTGCTCATTCAAGGTGATCTTTTCTAGAGAAAAAGAGATGGAGAGTTACTAATGTGTTTGGATGAATTTCGAGCTAAACAGGTGTTGATCAAAATGCATGATGGAGTATGTGGAGGTCACTATTCTGCTAAGACTACTGCTGGTAAGATAATACGGGCTTGGTATTATTGGCCCACTTTATTTAAAGATACCCATGCATATGTTCAGAGATGTGATCCATGTCAAAGATTCTCCTCCAAGCTTAAGTATGAAGGAGCCTTACCCCTAAATCTAGTCTCCGTACAAGCTCCTTTTGTCCAGTGGGGCATTGATTTCATTGGAGAAATTGTTGAGAAGTTAGGGAGAGGTCATGGATGGATCATAGTGGCCACTGATTATTTCACCAAATGGATAGAAGCTATCCCCACAAGAAGAGCTACTAGTAAAATTGTCATTGATTTCTTGATGGATAATATTGTGACTAGATTTGGAACACCTGCAAAATTGGTAATGGATAATGCTATGTGTTTCAGATCAGAAGAATTTGTAGGCTTTTGCAATAGTCACGGTATACTCATGTCATACTCATCACCTTTTCACCCCTAGGGGAATGGACAAGCAGAATCCAGCAATAAAAGCCTGTTGAATATCATCAAGAAAATCTTTGAGGAGAATAAAAGATCTTGGGATCAAAAGTTGAAGTTAGCTCTGTGGGCAGATAGAATAACAGTCAAAAAATCCATTGGAATGTCACCTTTTGAGTTGGTTTATGGTACCCAAGTCAAACTGTCAGTAAATAGCCTTCTTCCAGTGTATAAGTTTTTGCAGAATAAGGACATGGAGGTATCTGAACCAATGGAAAACCGAATGATCCAAATTGTAGAAATGGAGGAACTTAGGACTTCTGCCCATAAGAAAAATCAGAAGATCCAGTTGCAATCAAAGTATCTTTTTGATAAAAGGACATCACTAAGGAAGTTTCAAATTGATGACATGGTTCTTCAGTGGAATGCAAAAGGACAGGATAAAGGAAAGCATAAAAAATTTGAATCACTATGGATTGGCCCTTTTGTGGTTTGTGACTTAAATGGTAAGGATTCATATTTCTTGAAGAATATGGATGATGAAATGCAGGAATTTCCAGTGCATGGACAATTCCTGAAGCATTATTTCTCTTAATGTCCATGCACGGTAGGTCCTTTGTTTGTACATATTTTGTTTTCTTTCCTGCTTTTCTAGTTTTGGTCTGTGTTTTAGTCTGTTTCTCCAGAGTTTCTGAGTCTTCTTGTGTTGATCTCGCAATCAACCGTCCCCAGTCAGAGCCGTTGTTATCATTGATTAAAATTGGGTTTTTATTTTCCCATGATTGGCTATGGTATGTTGAAATTTTTGAGTAGGGTGTAATTCCAAGTGCTTCAGCTTTGTTCTAGACCTTAAGGGTTTAAGAGTTTTTTATTTTTCCTATCTTATTTGTTTTAAACCCTCTGGTTTCTAATCTGTCGTTACTTTATTCACTTAAGTTATGGGTCGTGGGGTCGTAGGAAGTGTCCCCCCTTGTTATTTGCCTAGGCGGTTACGTTGATCAATTAAAAAAAATTTATGCCTTGTATGTTTTTCTTCTAAAGTTGTTAGGCCCAGTAACTAGTGCGCATCTCACGGATGGATCCACTCCTCGCGCTATTTCACTAGGCGAAGTTGCGCATAGTTTAAGACCAGTGAAGTTGCGAAAACCATATGCCATGCCACATAGATGGTCCAGCTAGTTGTTGACAGCGAGTAAAATGGCGGCACATGGCCTAGGTGTTCACGATGAGTCAGCGGGACCACCCCTCCTAAGAGCCTTTTCAGAGGATTAAATGCTGATCAACTTCAGAGATGATCTGACAGCCCGCGCTATATCGCAAGGGTAAAGTTCTCACTCCTTGTGCCCACGAAATAGCAAGAGTAAACGAGAACTGTCCACGTGTCATGATGATGACTTGGACGACAGAGCTGTTGAGATGAAAGTGGGGCCTCGTGGTTTTCTTCTGGCAAATGACAAAGTGACAAATCAGCGCCGCAGGTGACTGGATGCCAGGTGTTCACGATGAGTCAGTGGGCCCACCCCTCCTAAGAGCCTTTTCAAAGGATTAAATGCCGACCAACTTCAGAGATGATCTGACGGCCCGCGCTATTTCACAAGGCTAAAGTGCTCACTCCTTATGCCCACGAAATAACGAGAGTAAACGAGAACCGTCCACGTGTCATGATGATGACCTGGATGATAGAGCTATTGAGACGAAAGTGGGGCCCCGTGGTTTTCTTCTGGTGAATGACAGAGTGACAAATCAGCACCGCAGGTGACTGGATGCTAGGTGTTCATGATGAGACAGCGAGCTCACCCCTCCTGAGAGCCTTTTCAAAGGATTAAATGCGATCAACTTCAGAGATGATCCGACGGCCCGCGCTATTTCGCAAGGGTAAAGTGCTCAGTCCTTATGCCCGCAAAATAGCGAGAGTAAATGAGAACCATCCACGTGTCATGATGACATGTGGTCTAAGAAGAAAGTGTGGGCCCGCCAAGGTGGAAACATCGGTATAAAAGGAAAGACACGCAGCTAGTATTAAGTGGAATGCGAAGAGAATTTCAAGGCCAATGATTCGATGCCACGTGGTACTATGCAGCCAATAAAAAAGCAGGACCCAGAAAAAGGCCAAAGCCGTCAGTTAATCTAACGCTTGATCAAGTTTCTTTTGATCGAACGGTTGGCGCTATTTCGCAGGACTAAGCTGCCCGATAGTTATGCTTTACGAAGTAGCGAAAGAGCAAAATGGAACACTTACAGGAATGTTGTGACCCATTGGAGCGAAAAATATGAATTCTCGTATGAATTCAATTTCGAAGGGATGGCTAGAGCATGCGGAATCAATGTTATAGTTAAGGCCCTGAGTACAAATATTTGATTTCCTAACTACCAAGTGAAGATATCTTTTAAAAGATTTTGCAGAAGAGCAGACGCAGAGTTATCTTCTTCAGATACAGAGCAAGTCGGTTCAGTTGCAGAAAAAATTCCTTCAAACAAAGATCAGGTTCTCTCATATTTTTGTAGCAATTCTTGTGTGGTGTTCTAAGTAAGATAATTCTTTTGTTGCAGGATTGTTTAAGAGTGATATTCATTTTCTTGCATATTCAAAATGGCTCCTAAAAGGGAATTTTTCGACAAGGTTAACTATTTAGAAAGAAGTGTATGTGATGATTTTTTAGAATAGTTGACATTATCAACCAATTAGGCATCAAAGGCCAAAGAGTTAGTGCCCAGGGCTCCCCGTTTGAAGATAGGAGAAGGATTGTATGACAAAGGTAATTGGCTGAGAGACCCATAGGTTGGACTATCCGGGTTGGGGTTCTTTAAAGTTGGATTTGGAATGAGAAATTCTCCTACTCCTCAAAACACTATTTAGGAACTAGATGTTGGGAAATTAGTAGTCCCAGGGGTATTCATGGATACAGACCTGCTAACCCAAATGGCATTAAATTATGATCCAGTCACAAGATGCATCCGGGATGTAAATGGGAAAACCCTTGTGGAAATCAACACTGAACAATTTAGGACAGCATTTGGACTTAATGAGTTCACAAACTTCCTGGAACCTATAAATTTCACATCATTAGCCCAAATTTATGGTGCATAGAGGAGTCATCTCAGGAATGGGCCTCTCAAGGAACTTTTTGTGAAAATAGGAGGGTTAACAGTTGTAGGACCTAACACGCAAGAGCCTTTCTCATTAAGTATGTTTACCCTGAGGGCTAAGGGAATGTACTGGGCACTTTGCCAAGTTCTAGGAGAAGATGCTGAAGCAAATATGCCAAATCATTACTTGCTAATGATTGTCCAGATTTTGAATCCTTCTCTTGCTATCACATTTGATTATGCCTCTTTCATTGCCGATGCTATCCATGGAGGGTTGATAGGAATAAAGAATGGAAAGGTGGATAGACCTTTCAGATGGTATTCACTCTTAATGCACCTTTTTCTCTTCAAAGGTGGTGATTATTTCGCCAGTGGACTAGACCTGGTTAAGGAGAAGGAAGGAGAAAAAATGCCAGTACAATTATGGAGTACTGTGTTGTCATGGGACAGAGAGGATGCTAATTTCTTAAAGTTTGATAAATATTTTGCATCCAAAATAAGGACTCTCCTCTGCTCTGATAACCCAAGAGTCCCCAAGGTTCTTCTGGAATTCATAAGGCCAAAAGAATTCGTAGAGAACATAAAAATTGTTCATAACTGGGGCGACATCTATTTATATCCAGTCTCCATAGTTTTCAGAGTTTTTTGTTTCAGGGGTACTCCATTTTTGTTACCTTACCAGGTCCCTCTCAAAGTGGGAATAGTGGAGATCCTTAGGCAAATTGGTGGCCTACAAGAGGTAGAGTTAACAGGCAGAGTTAACAGGTAGAGGTAAAGGGACTATTTTCCTTGCAGCTACCATAGCCCACCAATTTGTAATAACAAAGGGAGGATGGAACTGCTTTGAGGATTTCCTCAAACCATATCATTTGTCCATTGTAGTGTCTAGGTGTGCTAATCCAGAGGACTTCTTTAACAGTGTGTTTAGAAAGAAGGTAGCATGCAGAGGTAGACCTCATCAATTCCAATTTCCTGAAGACCTCATCAGAAATGCGTTTCATTTAGATGAGCAAGAGCTAAGGAAAGAAAAGTGGGTGGCTTATAAGAAAGCCTTGGATTTTGTGCATCAGTTTGATGCTAGCTATGACCCATTGTCTAGCTTCTTCCCACTAGAAGAGAAAATAAAGTTTTTGATTGTTTGCTTTGAGGATGTGATGCAAACACTGAAGGAGAAGAGGGAAGCTGTGATTCAGAATAACCCTAAAAAAACCAGAATGATCCTAAGCAGGTCAACTTCCAGCAAAGCAATTCCTCCTGGTGATTACACACTACACAAGAAATCAAGTTACACTATGCTAGTGCCTACAACAGGGGAGCCCTCTACATCCAAAGGAAAGAGGAAGATACAAGATATCATTGACATCCAAGATAGCCCAAAGAAGCAAAGGGTGGGGAAGGAAGTGCAATCAGATACACCTTTGTATTCCCCATCCCAATCCCCTATCCATATAAGAGATGAACAAGCGGCAGCTAAATTCCTCTTGCAATTCGGTAGTTTAGGGGAAATTGCATACACCTATGATGAAGTGGAGGAAGGGATGCCAGAAGAACCCATTGATGCTAAAATGGACATCACCTCTACTGAACTTAAAGGCCAGGAGTGGGATCCTGAGATAAAAAAGGCAAGTAGTGCCTTTTTAGCTAATGAGAACTTTATCACATCGGAAGCATTTGTGCAATTCATTTGGAAACAGCATATAGATAGATATAATGCTAGATGTGAGACAAGAAAGGCTGAGCAACCCAATAAAGATCCAGACTCAGTGGAAGAAGAAATAAAACAAGAGATGATGGAAGAATTCAAAACCATCACCCCTGAGCAGGGAAGAGATATGGTAGCACAAGCTGGAGTGCTTATCTTACCAGAGTCGGATATTGTTGATGCCCTCATGCTAGATGCAGTGAGAAAAGAAACTAAACCCATGGAAGGGGTTACTTTCAATAAGGATAATGTTGCACTAGTCATGTGGTCTCTCAAGAGAAACGAGAGCAAGAAAGGAAAAGACACCCCAAGGTCAAGTTATCTTGGTGGAATGATGGTAAAGAGAGTACAAAGCATAGGGGTAGTAGAGGCCGCTAGTACTGTGTTAGAAACTGCAAAATTCAGTGTTGCAGTGGTAGAGAAGGAATCCAAAGAAAAAGAGACCCTCCAAATTAAGTTGGAAATAGTTTTAAAGGCCTATAACAGTGCCAAGGAGGAGGTAAGAGGTAAAGATAGCATCATTGCTAAATTGCAGAGCTAGTTGATGGGACAATACCAACAAGGTGAGTCTTCAACACTGATGATTTCCTCTTCTCCTGCAAGACCTCCACCTACTAGTCCCATCATTGAACTTCCACCATCTCTAGCACCCTCCAGCTCTCAAATGATTGAGATTACTCCCCAGGAACTAGAAAACCTGAGACAGGCTCAAGCCTTATATGCAGGGAAGTATGAGGAGAGAGTAAGGGCCACAATCTCCAGTTTTGCAGATACAATAAATGTCTCATTGCTTTACAACAATGTGGGAAAAATTATGGAGATGTGGAATGAGCTGAGGAGAGATAAGGCCATTTTGACACCCATTTTTGATAGATGGAGACCTAGGGAGCAAGATCTAGAGTTCATGTGTGTATCCTGTGATGAAGCAAGAGCCAATCCCATTATCAAATACACTTCTGATGTCACTAAAGTCTTAATGCAATTGGCAACAGAGGTGGATAATGTGGATAGAAGGGTTAAATTGCTTAAGAAGGAATACACTGATCAAGTTTGTGAGTTGCTCCCAGGAATTTTTGCTAGTCAGGATCAGTTAAAAGACAAGCAGATATGGCTTAAGGAGATAGAAGCCAAATTGTCAGCAAGAATCAAAGGAATTATTGATCTTGATGATACTTCTTTCTTTGTCGTGACAATACAAGAGATAGAAAAAATTAAGTCACATTATGGTTTTCTTAATTCAGAAGTCAACAAACTGAGGAATTCTTGGAAAAGGTTGACTAAAAATAAAGATGATGTGATTAATTTTTCATGGCTGACAGAAGAGATATATAGTGAGTGGGCAACTAAATATGCTACCCAGGATCCGGAACAGTTGGAGAGCGCCCCTGAAAAGACAGAAGAGGTTGCAACAGAATAACAGGTTGAAGTAACTGTAGAGGCTGAAAAGTGCTTGGAACTGCTTTTGTGAAAAGGTTGTAACTTTTTTATTTTGTAACAAACTCTCCTCAAAAGGTCCGAAGCTTTGTGCATCCATATTGTTATAAATGGATACCAGGACTAGAGGAAAGGAGATCACAAAATTTTGTAAGAAAACGCTGCAGAAATTTATCTAAGCTTTTCTAAGTCTAATGGAGAATCAGAATTTATTGTAATGTTTCTTGAACTGAATATCAATATACAGGCCATCAGTTTTGAGTAAAGCTTTGTGTTGTCTTCAAGTTTGTTCACAAATTTATTTACTGTATTCATTCTGAATAATCCAGGGTTGTTCTGTTTGAAATGGAATTGCCAAGCAATTTTAGTGTAACTGTTTGTTAGCTTTTGTCTTTAGGAAAGAAATTAAATATGCGGGATCACTCATACCAGTAAATTCTTTGGGAGGAACTTTGAATTTTGAGGACCATAGCTTAGTTTGGAATGCTTAAATTCTTGTATGTGTCAGGCATATATAAGGATTAATGGAAACCAAGCCGACGAGAAGTATAAAGATGTATTGTTTAAGGAGTTTTATTTGAATTTAGATGACTCTGTGATCTTGGATAAGGCACTGGTATTAATTGAAGTTGTTTATTGCATACTTTATTGATGGAAATGCTGAATCTAAGTATAATTTCCATCCTTTGTTTTCAGTTGATTTCAAGGTGAATAAATCCACTAGTTTTTTGGGCTAGTTTGCTGTGGGTTTATGTTTGAAAGTGTGAATTTAATTCACAAAGGTATACCCACCTGGGCTCCAAGGAAGCCCGAAGTGTAGAAGGTTTAATCAAACCTTGTCATATGTTGTCTTGAGAATTTCCTTATCTTTAATGTCTCTTCTGCACCAAGCTCAAATCATATTACTCTAAGGATATTAAAGGGAATCAGATTTTGAAGACAACATTTGGTATTGTGTGTACATTTATCAAAGAGAGGTAAATGTGAGAATAAGGGATATATCATTTAGCAAAGTGTTGTTTTGAGATTGGTGTTATAGAGTAGACAACTGTGCTTAACCAAAACTGTCATCAGCATTTGTAGATGCTATTATTGCAATTCATTCCTTTCGGATTGTAGTCTAAATCATATTGTAAGTCAATGAGACTTCCCTGAGGGTTGTAGCCTTTTGGGAATATATATTTTGAGTAGTGAGTTCTAGGCAACGTGCCTGAATGCATGTGCATTCCCCATTGTAGTATTTTCACATACTACTACAGAGTATCATCTTATTGTGAATAGGTTCCCACCGTGGATTTTCCCTTAATCGGGTTTTCCATTTTAAAATTTTGGTGTTGTGTGTTGTGGTGTTAATTTGATTATCTGTTCTTGCTATGCTTTATCAGTTAATGTCTTGAAGTTTAATTTTTTGAGATCTGGTGAAGACTGATTCACCCCCCCCCCTTCTCATTCTTCCTTCTTGATTGATGTTAACACATCTATGCAACTTCATCATAAATCAATTATGGTAACCTCTTTTCCTAATTTTGTTATTTTAGTAGAGAAGGCTTTGAATTCTCTCAATTTTTTCATTGCCCCTCTTTTAGAGGCCAGCAATGTGACTCATATTTCACCACCTTAAGCTAAGTCATCTAGCTCTACTATAGAGGGGCATTTGTTTGACTTTAGAGGACATTCAAGCATTGCTTATGATATTTACACAATCGTTGACTCTTTCCTCTTAGGAGCTCTTCGATGAGAATGTTGAAGCTCCATCATCCATGGCTCTTACTATTGGTGAGGCACCTAGTACTGCCTTGACAATTGTCCCTCTCTGGGCTCGTCCTCCATCCCCATATGATTAAAGAATGGGAGGGTGATAATCTGATAGAGGGATATTTCTAGGACAATACTCACCTTATCTTTTAGATTAGCATGTGCCCATCTCTATTCCCTTGTTCTTGTCTTTACATGTTTGTGCCACCCTAAAGGGCCTAAGTTACTCTATAGGTGCTTTG